>NW_027176395.1:2814006-3234006 GCF_023349555.1 Cebidichthys violaceus | reverse complement strand
CTATTTATCTCTCTATCTCTCTCTCTATCTATCTATCTCTCTATCTCTCTCTCTCTCTCTCTCTCTCTCTATCTATCTACCTCTCTCTCTCTCTCTCTCTCTCTATCTATCTACCTCTCTCTCTCTCTCTCTCTCTCTCTCTCTCTCTCTCTCTCTCTCTCTCTCTCTCTATCTATCTACCTCTCTCTCTCTCTCTCTATCTATCTATCTATCTATCTATCTATCTATCTATCAGGATCTATTGAGGAGGTGTTCCTCTGATCCTCTGTCTCTCTGTTGTGTTTACAGGCAGTTAAATCTGCTCAGCACAGCCACACCTGCCATTGGAGCCTGGTTGGTTCCCATCGACCAGCTCAAATCTTCTCTCCGCAAGCTGGACATGGAGGGAACGCTGCGCGTGTGCGCCGTTATGGGCTGCATCATGACCGAAGCTCTGGAGGTCAGCAATGCACCCGTCGACCCGAATCAAATGTACACGTATGAAGGAAGTCCAGCATCCCGATTCAGCATTTTAGGCTTTGAATTTGACCTTTTCTTTGTCATTTCCCCCGACAGAAAAAGAGCATCCACATCCCCATCCGGAGCAAGTACAACCGTGTGACCAAACGAGCCCGCTACCTGCATGAGAATCCCTCCTGCATGCTCTGTAACATCCTCCACCGCTACCTGCAGCAGGCCGACTACTCCGTCATCGAGGAGGCTACCATGGTGAGCCCTCCCCGTTCCGTCTCTCCGCGTTTAATTAATTGACTACTAAAATTGATACGGTCTCATTTGGAGGTTTACACAAAAATAACCACCACTTACTTTAAGTGGTCTTGAGCGCTCTTGGCTCTGCTTGGCTGTTTTTAATTAATCCCTCACTGGTGGCACTGATCCAGTTCTTTTTTTATTTCATCCTTTCCATCGCAGAATGACGGGGTTCCGGCCCTCGTAACTCTCAAGAAGGGCCTGGTTGCTTTGGCCAGGCAGTGGATGAAATTTATCGTGGTAACTCAGGGCTTCAAAGCTATCGGTCTGATGAGGCCCAATCAGCTGGCCAAGCCCAAGGAGCCTCAGCAGAGCCTGGGCGAGACCATCCTGGGCCTGGACAACGGCGCCGCGGTGCAGAGTGACACCAGCGCCGACGGAGCCGAATTTGAATTCGACGCAGGTGGGAACTCGCAGCTTTCAGTGTCGCTAACGCCGTTTTTGACCCGTCCATCTGTCACCACAGATGGACGGTGAAACTCCTAACCCCAACTTTCTGTGTTTTGCGCCGATATATAAATAGCAAGGAAGGAGATTTAGTCAGACATGATGTAGTGTCATATGGTTCTTCTAGGAGTTTTATACGATGTTATTATTGTGAAGCCACAGTGAGTGAACACACCATGCTGCTGGAGGGAGCATGCAGTCGACCCCCGCCCAAAGAAGCCAACTCCGGTCCCGTCAGCGGAGTGGAGATCATGAGGAAACTGTCCAAGTCCCACGCGCACAACGAGTCTGCACTCAGGATAAAGGTACAGCTGTGAGAACTAGCGTGTCTTTGTGTGCAGGCACACCTAACAAATGCAATGGATATACTCACACGCAATGGATATACTCTGTCTATCTTTATTTCCATTAAATTCTGGATTAATCAGCATTTTCCTCTATCAGTGTGGCATTCTTCTTCGGAGTCACATGATTCTTCTTTTAGTTTCTATGCTCCCCACCTGTTGAACAAGCTTCCTTTTGTTGATCATTTTAATTCAGGGCGTGAAACATTACTGTTTACCACCGCTTTCCAGTTATTTCAATACATAATTTATATTTAACTGTAGCTTTTTATTTGCTTTTTTTGTTTTTATTGCTTCTTAAAATGTCTTACTAATCTTAAACTACTTATTTGTTTGTTCTCGTTTTTTTTTTTTGTTTCATTGTCTTTTAAATTTAATCTGAATTGCAATTTTTTTTTTTTAATTACCTTGTGTCTTAGGGAGAACACGAATGCTTTTAGTCCCGCCTAGAACACGGGGTAGTGGTGCACGAAACGAGTATTACAACAACAAAAAGTAACTTAGAAAGATTACCCTGTCAAAAGTCTTTATTTATTAAGTCATAAACACGGGAGAGAAAACTTTTTAGATCAGACTTAGAAAGTGGAGCACCAGAGCTGCTGTAATACCAAACACACTAAACCAAAAACAGTGAAGTTGAAATGATTGATGATGAATTGATTAGTCATTGGACATAAGCAAGAATGCTAAAATGTTAAACAGCTAATCGATGAAATAATCAGAGAGCCAGACAGGAGGGATGTTCCTCTCTCTGCCAAATTAAACTGTGACATGAGTTTGTTTATACCAACTCAGGATCCGCTAGTCAGCTCTTTCGTCCAAAAAAAGTACGACCATACCGGATGGCGTCCATCGCCGGGTATCCCGCTCGTCTTTCGAAATATATATATATAAAAAAAAAAGAAAAGCCACAGGCAGCGGTGCAGCGCGATCACCATCTGTACGTCTGTCGCACGCAGGGCTCCCATCCGTACCAGTCGCTGAGCTACACCAGCGGCGACACGGCCGCTGACTCCCCCGCCCACGTGAGCCGCCCGGGTCTGCCGGCCAAGGACAGCCCCAGGAAGGAGAGCCTCCTGAGCAACCTGACGGGCAGCTTCCGGAGCCTGCACAACCTGCTGGAGGGCATGCCCCAGAGGAACGAACCGTCTGCCGCCGCCGCCAAGAGCGGCTCCCTCACTCGCACAGGTGCGTACGGCACGGCGCCGCCGCCGCTAAAGGACGTGGAAGGTTTTGGTACAACTGCAGAGCAGCCTTCACTTGTATCACAGCACGTTAAAAGTCTTGTCATTTTTGCTGCAAGGCTGACCTCTACCGTCCAGTAATGTGAATGCAAACGCACCAAAATAGATTCACAGCTCGGGCCCTCCTGGATGCCCACAGCATTTTTTTTTTTTTTTTTTAAGTCTGTTCCGTGATGTAATGTGCTCTCAATCTCTTTCTTTTGGGCTCTCAGGAAACAGTCTAGGGACGGACATGCTGACCGAGCACCCTCTGCTGTCGGAGCCGTCCTCGGTCAGCTTTTACAACTGGATGTCCAACGCTGTGGGCAACCGGACGGGGGCCATGACCCAGGACTCCCCCGTTAACCGCTCCCAGCACAACAGCCTGCAGACAGGTCAGACGTCGTTTGCGGACACACAGTGTATGTTTCTTTGTGGTTGAGACGTTGTGGCGTAATGCTGTTCATGCTTCACGGTAGCTTTGACAGCGCAGGATTCACGCGACGTTGCCGTTTCACTAGACCCACTGGATTCTCCGGTCAACCGCTACCGGTACCAACCGCTGCCGACAGTTACCAGTCCAGAAGGAGGTCAGGGGTCGCTGCTCAGTGTTGTGCTGATGATGGTGATCAACTAGTTAGCCGGCTAGCAGTTGGTTTTTGTCCCCCGTTTGTTAGTTCAATAGTCACCTTGTACTCTGTGTGAATCCGTCCCACAGAAAAGCCTGGAAACGGGTATGTAGTTTGTGTGTGAATAGAACAAAATGACCTTTATTCACGCTGGAGGGAACTCGATTAGAGCAACATTTAACAATTAATACTGTCGAAATAATGCAAATTTCAATTTATAGCGTTAAGTTAGAAAGCACAGACGTCACGTTCTCCTTTCCAGCCATCACTACAGTTACCCAGCGTTGGGTTATTGGCCAATATTGAGTACCAATCCAACACCATCAGTTTTTAGTTCTTTATAACTCCTGTATTAATGACACAACATGTTTTTGATACCAAAAGAGTGAAGCGGTAGCTTATTAAACCCTCTGGAGTCCCTTGTGCTACAGGCCTGTAGCAGTGCGGCTGTGATGGATAGATAAAGCCATGTTGTTTTCTTCGCTGTCAAACATTTTAGTGGGAACCGGAGCATGTTAGTGGAGTTTAGCAACCCGAATTGTTTGTTCATCCATCACAGCGCCGCTCTTTCCCCACGCTCTGTTCCTCTGCACTCCCACTCACCTTCTGAGGCTGCAGACGCACTAAAAAAGGCAGTTTAAACAGCCTCTCTGTTCCAGGCCAGCGTTTTTTTTTTTTGGATGCAGCCCCCTTCAATAGTTGGTTATTCATTACTTTGAAAAGGTACATCTTACCATCACATATTATCGGAGCACTTCTGATTGTGTCGGTACGATTATCATCCCGCGTGAAAAGGCTGGATCCGTGCCCGAGGCGATCAGCTTCGTCGTTATTTCCACTCCCCCCCGGGTGTCGGTCAATGTCAGCGCGGCGACTTAGCCGCGGCAGCTCCTCACAAACACATTAGCAGGATGTGATGCGGCTCTTTAGAGTCCCAGATCGTGCATAAAATGGCCATAAAAGTTGCTCTTAAAACTCCCCTGTGACGCGACGGTTGCATTCCATTTAATTCACTCCGACATCTTTTGTTGAGAGGAGTTGAAGTGTTTCACCCCTTTTTTCCGGCGCTCTATTCACGCACTGCAGCGTACATTCACACGTCCGTTATCTGGTAGCGTAGACACCGAGCTGCTCCTCCGCTCACATGCTCTGGTGTGGACGTATCCTGCAGGAAACACCTGGTTGTCACACCGCATGTATCCCACAGGTGGCACGTGTAACCTGCCCACGATCCCCTCGGCGTCAGACTTCAACACGGTGCTGTCCAGCGACCAGAACACCCTGGACGGGACGCACTCCCAGCACTCCCAGCACAGCACCAGCCAGGACGAAATGGACGACGTTGAGGAGGGCAACCAGTGCCCAGCTGCCGTTCAGCTGGCCGACGCTCAGGTAGGTGCCGTGGATACGCCTGTCCGCCTTCGTTTATTGTGCTTAATGTCTAAACTGCCACCAAACAGGCAATTATAAAAAAAGTAGGAGTCCCTATTGGATTTACATTGTGTGTCCTTGATTCGTGTTTTTACAGCGTGGGTGTCGCAGACTCTGTTTTTTCTGCAGGGCTCATCCAGTTGTCTTCATGTTTTTTTTTGCCTCTGTCTGTTTCCCACCCTCAGGTTGTTTTCAAGCCTTTGCTGAGCTACACAGGCATCCAGGCCCAGGATGCCACTCCTCTTAGCTACAAGATGTATTTCGGAGAGCACCTGTCTTTTTCTGGCAACCTCGAGTGCCTCCGAGCAGACATCGTCGACTCCGACACCTCCAAAGAACGCAAAAACAAAAGATCCAGGAAGTGAGAGAGAGAGAGAGAGAGAGAGAGAGAGAGAGAGAGAGAGAGAGAGAGAGAGAGAGAGAGAGAGAGAGAGAGAGAGAGAGATATATATATATATATATATATATATATATATCTCGTAGCAACAGTAAATGACTCAAGCGTTCATTCGTTCCTGTTATTTTTCCTGAATGCGTTTGAGTTTAGTGTCCCGCTTTGTACAGACGTTAACCCCTCCGTCCGCCTCCCTCTGTCTTCAGACAAGGCTTGGTGAACCTCCCTCCGCTGGACTTCAAGCCGGCGCTGCTGATCGAGACGTTCAGCCTGAACGCCGTGGTGATGGAGAAGTCGACCAGCGCCCCGCAGGGCCCCACCGCCGCCCCGCTGTCCTTCCACGACCTCAACCGCCGCCACTACAACACCTTCCACTGCGACTTCACCACGGCCTGCCAGGCCATCAGCCAGCGCGTGGACATGGCCCTGGTGCGCCTCATCCACCAGTTCAGCACCATGATCGACGACATCAAGGCCACGCAGACGGACATCAAGCTGAGCCGCTACACCGCCGGCTCGGCGTCCCCGACGCCCACCTTCAAGGCGCGGCCGTACCGCCACTTCAGGTCCTCCGACTTCAGCCGCAGCTCCCGGGGCAGCATCAACGGGGCGGGGCGCAGCGGGACCCAGACCCTGAAGAGCAAGAGAGGGGTGGGCGGAGGGGGAGCGGGCGGAGGAGGAGCGGGCATGGCCGGGGGTGTACCACCCAACGGGCCTCCGTCGGGCATGGACACGCTGGGGAGAAGGGAGCCCCGAGGACGCACGTCCCTCGGACGTTCAGAGCGACGCACCTCTAAGGTAACGATACCAAAGATTTGACCTTTTTGAGGAGTCGTCTTCTCAAAGCACAGGTCAGAGGCATATATTTAAAGAAGGGCGGACATCCCACCTAAAAAAAAATTGGAACCCGTTCAGAATATTTGTTTTCATATTTGAAAAGATTCTATGAATTTCCCAGTTTCAGCAGGAGTCCAGTAGCCTTTTATTTAATCTACAAACTTTAGACTTAGACTACTTTTTCAAATGATGTTAAAATGTCTCCAATGTTCTTCAGTGGCACCTCTGTCCAGACCTTTTTAATATGATCAGTGAAATCACAAAAATCCTCCTGAATCTTCTGAATTTTCCACACACAAACTCTAGAGGGAGCCAGAAGACAACAAGATTTTCTCAGAACGGTTTCAGTGAAACACAGCGTCAGGTGTTACAAAGTATTTTAATCAATCTTTAGTTTTCAGACGATACTTAAAAAAAAAAAAAAAAAGTTAGAATCTTCTCTATAAACCTGTCTGTCTTGATTGATTGATTGATAGATTCACACCAGAGCTTTATTTATCTTGACGATGTAATTCCAGAGATTTCCGTCGTGACGGCCTACAGGCTCATAACTGCACCGTCGCAGTAAACAGCAGGGCAATAGCAGAAGCAATGAATCGGCCTGTTTGTTTACCCACGATGCGCGTCGTGACTTTTCCCCCCGACCGTTTGTGTGACGCCTTCAGGTGTCGAGGAAGGGCTCCCGTGACGTGGCGGACCACATGGCCATCCAGATGGACGACTCGGACTCCATCACGGTGTCGGAGCAGAGCGAGCCGTCGGCAGAATGCTGGCAGAACATGTACAAGCTGCTCAACTTCTACTCGCTCATCTCCGATCCCACCGGCATCCTGGAGAAAAGCTCCCCGGAGAACTGCCTCTCAGGTGGGAATCGGCTTCCAGCACTCGTCTAGTTTCCTAATTTCCCCTCCTTCATCCCGCCCGTGCTTTTCCCCATTCGGCTTTACTTCGCACACTTTTTGATTCAAATTTCGAAGACATCGCTTCCTGTACTTTTCCTTTGCGGATTTCCCTTCTTCCCTTTTCTTCATCTCCACCTGCACCCTCTGCTCTTAATTCTCTCCGGACACATTTCCTTCATATAGTGAAGTAATCTGGCAAGAAACATACTGATAATCTACTATAAACAATATAAATGATATATGATATAAAGGGTCTGATTCTGATAAATGGTGAAATATGCATCCCACGCACGCTTTTGACTTCACTCCTCTCTCCATGCCGTTCTCCTGGAGTTTCAACTCCCCTGATTCCCTCCCCTCCGTCACATAGCGGCCATAAACACCCGGGGGCTTTTTTTGTTTCACGCGCTCCTTTCACGGCGGTCAAATTTGACTCTGGATCTCCTCCACGCGTGTGCTTTGCTTCCCCCTCTCTTTTCCCCAGCAGACGGCGGGCGTCGGCCCTCGGAGCCGTTCTGCAAAGTGATCTACGAGAACGAGCAGCAGGACCCCGCCACGCCCAACAAGCCCCCCGGCGCGGGCGGGCGGCGCCGCAGCCTGGTGAGCTCCGAGCCCCAGCACGTCACGCTCATCGTGTTCGGCATCGGCATGGTGAACCGCACCCACCTGGAGGCCGACATCGGCGGGCTGACCATGGAGGCCGAGCTGAAGAAGATCCACGGGAGCTTCACCCTGAAGGAGAAGATGAAAGGTGAGGGCGTCGATGGAAATGAGTCGAACCTCATCAGTCACTTTCGGCCAAATAGTGAGCGTCACCGCTGACCTTTTCATTCAAAGTGTCTTCTGTTTGATGTAGTGTTCTTTTCTTATGTCCATGTGTCTTCAGATATCCTGCACCAGAAGATGACAGAGACGTGTGCGTCGGCTCACATAGGAGGGGTAAACATTGTTCTCCTGGAGGGCATAACTCCTGACATCCAGTACGTACAAAGACTTTTTAACTTCTGCTTATTAGAGGAGTGATTTCAACAATTATGTTGTTTTTTTTTACGTCTCATCTTGAAAAAAAATTCTTTGAATAGCATATTGATCCTAACACTTGCTGTGTGAAACCCCTAATGAGAATCTTTTTACTATTTAATTATAAATAATAATGGGTATTTTCTGTGCTCTCAAAGATGCAGAACTTCTCAGCTCATAAGTGTTATATTGACCTTTTTTTTTTTTTTTAAGACGCTCATTGATTTCAAAATTGTGAGTCGAGTCGGGGAAGAATTCCTTCTGCTTTGCACGAGTACACAGCGGCGGTACTCGCACACGGATGATTTAATGTCGAGCACCTTTTTGTAAAAATCCTCGTGAGTTTAAACGAAAAAGATGGCATGCGGAGTTTTCCTTAAGCGTTTTGCCGCTCGGCGGGAGACAATTACCGACTCATTTCCAGCCGGGGGGAAATTTTAACAGCGTGTTTTTTTTTTTTTTTTTTTACTGCAAGCAATTTCCTCAAAACATAACCACCCTAATCAGGTTACAAGCCTTGTAGTCATGCATTGAGACAGACTGATGCTGCTTTTATTCAGTTTAGAACTTCTGCCGCTTCAATAAGAAGCTTTCATTTTTTTTTTTTTTTTCATCTCATTCTATTTAACAGATGCTCCCCGCTGTGAAAATACAACCGAGACTTCCTATCTTGGCACTGCGCGCTCTGAGCTGCACTCGTGTGCCTGTTTGATTCTGTACGAGCCACGCTACTTGGCACTCTGTAGTTGCTGCTCATGTATGAAGCTCAGATGCTTATTGGCGTATTTTTCCTACTCGCCTGTACGCTTCAAATAAACACAGTTTTGCAGCCAAAGACGTTGATTAAGCGATGTTCAGCAACAGGCTCCAATCGAAATGAACGGGTCACAGTTGAAGCATTGTGTCGGCCGTAGTTTTGAGATGTTTTCTTCCAGATTAAGTTAACCCTGATTATCCTTCATGGCTTATTTTATTCACATGTTTGAGCTACTTTATTAATCCAGAGTCTTTTTCATCATGAACTTGATCATCACGATTTATCTTGGAGTGACTCCTCAATGTTCTTGCTTATAGATAACTCTTGTTTTTTTTTTTACTTTTATGGTGTCTCAGAACTGTTTCACACTTTCTTCTGCTCTTCTTCTTCCTCTTTTTTTTCCCCTTCCTTCCTACATTCCTCGGCTTTCTCTTCCAACTACTTGCATAGACTGGAGGATTTCCCGACATCTCCCACCAGCACAGCTAAACAAGAGTTTCTGTATGTCACTGCCACCGTTTAGGCTTCCCGTGCATTAGCGAATAAAAAACCCCCAAAAAAAACACACAGCCTTCCCGATTGCACATCCTTCATTTGTCCGTCATCCATGTGTACTTTTTCAGTGAAAGGTTCCTCAGGACTCAGATGTTAACTGTGTTTATGAAAGCAGGATTTTTTTTATTAAGTTAAGGTTAAGTTATCTGTGTGTCTCTTCATTTTTGACTCTTCCCTCAATGTTTACAGTATATATTGAATATTGAAATACCTTTTAGTCTAGAATATCATATTCATAAGCCAGCTACGATTGGAGATAATAATGTATTTGATACAACAGCCAGGATGACAAAAGAGATGTGTGCGTGAGCTCCTGCATTCGACCTCCATAGTGTTGACTTCATTGCCTCCTTCATTCGTAGTGGAGCGTGTGTCACCGTTATGATCGCTCATTCCACCCTGTGCCCAGCAAACCGAATGCCGTCCTGACTCTGCATGGTCTTTCACTGTTCCGTGTCCTCTCAGCTCTTCCACTTAAGCTGCACGTCCATTCACGTGTCCACGTCGCCCCGGAAAATAGAAGCGTCCCGGTTGCTCATTCCCGGTTTCCTCTTTGTGTTTCAGGACGGTGGTCAAATGCAACATCGCCAAGTCCCAGGCCCTGTACAGCGCCCAGCGAGGCCTGAAGACCAACAACGCCGCCGTCTTCAAAGTGGGGGGCATCATGATCAACATCCCCCAGCACCCGGCGACGCTGCACAGCATGATGGTCCGCAGCTCCCACCAGCTCTCCAAGCAAATCTCCGACCTCATCCGCCAGCCCTCCAACGTGTATGTGCCTTTCATTTATCGCTTTTTTTTAATTTGGCCTTTTTGGGATGAAATTGTGCTTTCGGTCGGTTTCAATGGGGAAATATTTGTCCTAACGGGCTTCAGCGTCTTCATTTTTGCCCGCGCAGTTTATTATAGGAGCCGAGGTTGAACTTCTAAATGAGAAAAGAAACTCCCAACCTTGTCAGAATGTACGCCATATGCATCAACACGGCCAAAGTAATTGAAAAATTAAAGAGCCCAAAAAATGTCCCCAGTGGCTCACAAGTGGCTCGTTTATAGCGTTTAAAAGTAATGAGAAACTGACATTAAAATGTTGTACGCTTCTAACTATATTTAAAATCCCAAATGAATCCATCATGCGACTCACTAATGTCATTAGATTGTAATCTACGTTCAATAAAATCCTCATAAGAAGTCCTTCATCTCCATAAGTGACGGGTCACTGCAGCTAACGGCTTCCAAAGCCTGTGTGTGTGGTCTGTTTCCATGGTAATATTCAGAATTATGTTAATATATTTATAGAGTTGTAGGTGTGCTTGGGATATTAAACAACTTTTCTGTAATTTGATGTTCACAGCAATATGGGCCAGTATCTGCAAAAGCTCTCTGTAATCACACACACACACACACACACACACACACACACACACACACACACACACACACATAATATACAAATAATAGCAGCAATTTTCCAGTCTGTACGTCACGTCCAACAGCAATAATTTACCCTGATTCACTCCTCTCTCTCCATGCATTGCCAAATCCAGTCCCGCCATTAACACAGCAACAGTTACTTGATAGAGCATCACCTTCATGAAGTCAACACCTTTTGTAGATAGTGAGTAAGATAAGTGAAGTTTATCCAACCCTGACCAAAAAAAAACACAATCTTTCCAACATGTGTGACCTCATAATCTCAGTGAATATGTGTGTGTTGTTCTTATAAATGTGTTTTTTTCCCGTTAATTTGCCTCTCCAATCTCAGAGAATATGCACATTTCTTTGCCATCGTACGATCCTGAACATTTTTTATTCTCTATTATTCTCCCGTTACAGTCAGCCTCCTAACAGGGAGGACACCCCGACCCCGCAACCCTCGGACAAAGCCTCCAGCATCAATCAGACCCCCGTGGAAGCCAACGAGTTCCCTCAGCTCCCCGAAGGCCTGGAGAAGAAGCCCATCGTCCTCAAGTTCAGCGCCATGATAGACGGCATCACCATCGGGGCCGCCCTGCTGCCCTCGCTGAAAGCGGAGTACAAAATGGGTCGCATGAAGAGCCATGGCATGACAGGTGTGTGTGTGTGTGTGTGTGTGTGTGTGTGTGTGTGTGTGTGTGTAAGAGAGGAGATCTGATATTGATTTTCCACAATGATGAAAACTAATTGGAGAACAGAGCCTTTTCCCATGAAAGATTACTTCCACCTGTCCAGTTTATCGGCCCAGAATAAGTAATGATAATGATCCTTTTTTTTGTCGTTTAGGTGCACAGACCAGTTTCACCTTTGAGTTGCCAAACCACAAGCTCTGCTTCCAGTCCAAAGTGTCCCCGGTGGACATGTCCACCATGCCACCGTCGGCCAGCCTCACCCTGCCGCCGGTCACCATGTCAGGAGAGTACATCATGGAGGACCACGAGAGCCACTCGGACCAGGGCTGGGCGCCCGACGACTTCCCGGCAAAGCAAGGGAACTACCTCCAGGGCAACTACCTGCGCTGTGTGGCCGAGGTAAGAGCCTCCCGATGGGGGACGGGGGACGGACGGTGAATAAAAGATGACCAGAGCTGCCATGTATCGCCGTTAACTCACCCTCACTTGTCTCCTCTGACGTGCAGATCGGTTCCTTTGAGCACAACCTGACCACGGACCTGCTCAACCACCTGGTGTTCCTGCAGAAGGTTTTCATGAAGGAAGTCAACGAGGTCATTCAGAAGGTCTCAGGTACTGTACCAAACATTTCTATACCGCAGTGCAAACTTCCCCTCGTTATCGTAGTGTAAGATAAAACCTGCACAAACCTGTAACGGCCCAGTTTTCCCTCTCCGATCAATAAAGTTAATCTAATCCTAAACATCTGACTGTTCCCAGCAGTAGTCTGTAGCCTACAGCTGCTGCTTACGTCAATGAAAAATATTGTTTTCCACACAAAACAATACCCAAGGCACTGACACAAATCCACTCCTGTTCATTGCCACAGTATTGATCGTCAGTTTTTTTTAATTTTATTTTTTTAAACTCACCAGGCTTGATCGATGAGAGAGAGAGAGAGAGAGAGAGAGAGAGAGAGAGAGAGAGAGAGAGAGAGAGAGAGAGAGAGAGAGAGAGAGAGAGAGAGAGAGAGAGAGAGAGAGAGAGAGAGAGAGAGAGAGAGAGAGAGAGGTGAGTTTTACACCATTTTATGGTAAAGGATAATGAGAACGGTGTGTGTGTGGTAAATATTCACATCAGGGTATTTTTAAATGTAGCACTGGGACACTTCAGGCATGCATCAGAGCTGACGCATATACACAGACAACATAATCCCACTTTATTACAGGTTAGGTAGCGCTTCGCAACAGTCCGTGTGGACTCGTGAGGTTGACTTGTTTGCTCTGTGTGTGTGCAGGAGGAGAGCAGCCCATCCCACTGTGGAACGAGCCCGACACCTCAACAGATGCAGACAAGCCCAAAATCCTGCTTTATTCTCTCAGCCTCATGTTCAAGGTACATCACGTTCACTTTCTTTCTGCAACAGTGGCTCAAGGTGAAGAAATGGATGTTGTTTTTAAAGGAATAAAACCAGTAAACGGTTCCTTTCCACACTTTTCTTTTTTGGTGTATTTTGCGTGTCAGTTAAGCGTTGAGGACTTTCCCGAAAAGCCGCTTTCTCGATTCCCGCAGGGAATCCAGATGACCGCCACCACTCCTTCCATGCGAGCTGTGCGCTTTGAGACGGGCCTCATCGAGCTGGAGCTGTCCAACAGGATCCAGTGCAAGGCTCAGCCCGGTGGCAGCAGCAGTTACCTTAAGCTGTTTGGCAAATGTCAAGTAGATCTCCACCTGGCTCTCGGACAGATAGTGAAGCACCAGGTACCGATCGGGCCGCGCACTCGCGAAATGAAAGCCTGGGATCGGCTGAAAGGCGGTCCTAAATTGCCGCGTGACGCCCTTTCTCCCTTCCGCTTTTGCAGGTTTACGAAGAGGCCGGCTCAGACTTCCACCAGGTGGCGTACTTCCGAACGCGGATCGGTCTGCGTAACGCTCTGCAGGAGGAGATCAGCGGCTCCTCGGACAAGGAGGCCGTCCTCATCACGCTCAGCAGGCCAATCGTTTTCGCCCAGCCGGTGGCATTTGACAGAGGTTCACTTCAGTTTTTCTCCACAACACATTAAATGTCAAAGCTTATCCTGTGTACCTTGACAAAACATGTTCTGGTTAGTGGCTGGTATTGTTTTCACCATCTGTGTGTGTGTGTGTGTGTGTGTGTGTGTGTGTGTGTGTGTCATAATGTCACCATGTGGTCCTGGAGACGCCCACTGTAGCGTAAACTATCAGGGTGGAGGTTTTGAGTGCTTTGCCACGTGTTTACATTTCTGTCTGTCTTTTGCACAGAAGATGCAATCACAAAAACGTTGGTGCGTATTTGGCATCAAAATGAACGCCATGTTTGAAGATGGGTGTGGTCCGAGCGTGGGTGGCGGAAGTAAGGGGGAATGAAGCAAATACTGTTTATAAGAAGCGTAAGTAGACGTCGGGACGTCACTCACGCCGTTTTGAAGCCACGAGTTCGGCATTTTGGCCTTCGCCATCTTGGATTTTTGCAACCAGGAAACGGACGTGACCATATTGGGACTGCGGAGAGTGACGTAGGGACGCCATATATGACTCTGGTACCGGTAGCCACCTGTCAATCACAAGATAGGCACTTCTGCATTGGCTTTACTGGAGGTTGCCGCCTGGTAGGAAGGCCCCCCCCCCCCCCCCCCCCCCCCCCCCCACACACACACACACACACACACACACACACACACACACACACACACTTTACACCCCTGGCCCGTTTTGGCATTGCGGCTGGTGTGATCCCATTGCAAGAAGACCCCTAGTTTTTGTTGTGCGGGAAGAAAAATCTAACCATTTCCTATTAATGTTGTTTGTTGGCACTTAAGACATCATCAACATAGCAGGTCATGAGACTGCCCACAGTTTCCTTAATATTCTACCCACACAGCACTGGGGCTCAGTGATGGAATTGCATCTGATTTTCACACACAACAAATGAGCACCGCCGCTGTCTCAAAATCCACTCTGCTCACACTCGCACCACATTCAGGATGTTAATTTGAGTTTGTTTTTTTTCTACCCACCCCGTGTGCCCTCCTGCAGCTGTGCTCTTCTGGCTGAATTACAAGGCGGCGTACGACAACTGGAACGAGCAGCGCTTGGCCCTCAACAAGGACATCCACATGGCCACCAAAGAGGTGGTGGACAAGCTGCCAGGCATCCAGCAGACCTCAGCCCAGGCCTTCAGCACCCTCTTCCTGCAGCTGACCGTACACGACCTGGGCATCTGCCTACCCATCACCACCACATCCCAGGTAATCTGCCCTGCTTGGTTTTTACATGTTAGCTTCTAGAAGTAGACGTAAGAGTTCATATATCGTAGTTGCTGATTATATAAACAATAGCAGGGTTGCAATCTGCTGGCTTTAAGGTCATTCTGTTAAAATGTTCACATTTACATATGTAGTCATGTTTAATTCAAATGATGTAATCAGAGAGCTAAAAACTCAAGTTTCAGCATCTTCCATTGTGATTAAAATACCATGGTTCCATTTTTAGCAGTTACACATAGAAGCCACAGTTTGCAGATGTGTTGTACTTTTAGCGAATGCAAATGTGCAAAAATTTAAGTGTTGCCCGGAGTAAAAGCACTCTTATTACGAGTCATATTCTAACTTTAAACAAGTAAAGCATACATGAATAATTCTTCTTCTGTCAAATTGTTGTCTTCATCCCCTCGTTAAAAAGGAAATGATTATCATCATCTCCATCAGCACTTGGCAACATCAACTGTACCAGTGTTCATGACATGGATTTTGCTGTCTTTAAAACACAATTGCTATTTTGTTCTTTAGTTTCATGAAAGAACAATTCCTCTGTTACCAGTTTTGATATCAGTGTTTCCCCTACCGAAGCTGTTAGTGGGCTGACCGTCCATCAGTCTGCACCACAAACTCACATTCATTCCCCTCAACAACCTCGATGATGTAAACCTTTAATGCAAAGCGAACGACCGCTGATACGATGCAAAACTCTACCACAATAAATGGGAACACAAATGTGCAAAAACTTTTCACTGTAAAGTAGTTCTCTTTGTCTTTGTTCATACCTTCCTGACATTTCACTGCGGTATGCGGTATATGAAGGTATTTGGGGCTGAGCAAAACTCAAATGAGAATAACTGGGGTCGGTCCACCTCAAACGAGCCTTTGGCAGAAGTTGTTATTAACTTCAAGGCCTTCATTTTAACCAGCAGGTGGCAAGCAAGACATAGGAACTTGCCGGAGACTTATATTCTTTCTAATGTTCATCAGTGGGCGTCTCCTCTGGCTGCAAATAGAAGTCCGACGTATAAAAGTCTTGGAGAAAATGACCCTATTTCTCACTTGATTTATTACCTCATTAATTACAAGATTCTTCCACACGGCACGATGTTCATTTAGTAAATTATGGTCACATTTAGAGTCAAATAGACCATAAAGCAGACTATGCTTTATGGTCGTGGCTACCTCGTGATTGAAAGGTCGCTACCACGGCGTTTTCCGGTCTGGGCGTTGGGTGTTCTGGGTGTTCTGGGCGTTCTGGGTGTTCTGGGCGTTGGCGGTCGGGGCGTTGGGTGTTCTGGGTGTTGGGTATTCTGGGTGTTGGGTATTCTGGGTGTTCTGGGTGTTGGCGGTCGGGGCGTTGTCTGGTCTGGGCGTTGTACGGACCGGGTGTTGGCGGTCGGGGCGTTGTGCTACCGGGCGTTTTTCCGGTCTGGGCGTTGTCCGTGTTTTTGTCTTACAACTCGGTTGAAGAAAGTTAATTGGAACATTTTCGTCACCTAAAAATGTCTTATTGAGCGTTCGGTTGTACTTGGCTTGTGTCAATCTTGGTTGCAAAAACCAAGATGGCAATGGCCTAAATGACGAACTCAATGCAACAAAACCGTAGTGCACCAACCAATGGGGGACGTCATGCTGCTTCTTATATACAGTCTATGTTTGGTCTTGAGGAGTTTTAGCCTGTATTCACCGACAAATAGCCTAAATTGTACCCATACTGCACTGCTACGTATATTTGTTTCTGCTAACGTCACGTACGCCATCACACACGTTCCCTCTCTTGACCGTCCGCACAATCGCCAACGTTATGTACACAACCTATGCACCGAGTTGTTTCTTAAAGGTATAAAACATTTCAGTTTAAGAAACATCTGTCTGGGCAATACACTGGCAGACTGTGTAGCACTTAATAGAAAGAGGACCATCTGTCTTGTTAGTTATATTGAAAATCCTACCTTTTAGACTTCTAAATACCCGGGTATACCTTGATACCGTGATATCACCCAAGCCTGTCTTTTTTTTTTTTTGTCCACAAAATCCATTTTTGTACTATAAACCGGTAGTGCTCAATATGGATGTCATGCACTGTGTGCCATTTTAGTAATTATTCAGACAGAGCTACTGTAGACCGCCAAATTATTTATTGTTAGTATTTTTAAAATGTTTATTTATATGAAAAATAATTCAAATTTACCTGCTAACATTGGAAATATAATTCATGTCCGTCCGTTCCCCCCCCTACACACTAATAGAAACTTTTAGGGGAAACACTGGATATCAATGAATGGTCCATATCAGTTGTCTTGTTGTACTCCAGTACTCTGCTATACTACAGTATGACCACAGAGACGAGATATACCAGCTGTTATGTCACACTTATTTCCATAGAGAGGACAAGTACCAGCTACGGAGGGCATCCACTCTGAAGCTGGGGCCAGCACTTCAGTAGGCCGGCAAAAAAATGCACGAAAAGTAACCGACAATTTATTACATCTCTTGTGATGGCTTGTTGTGGGACAATGACTTACTGTGATCAACACTTTTCCATGCCACCCGTACACTGCATCAACGAGTGCTCCTTTTTGTTGTGAAGATGGCAGCTCGCACCACTTTTTAACAATCGAAGTTTCAACCCACAAAGCTGGCATAACAACAACAACAACAACAACAAATGAAGCTTGAGCTGGTGGCTGAGGTGTTTTGGGGGTGTGTAATTACTTCATTCTAAAAAAAAATGAGGTTATGCCAGTTGGTGTCCTGAGTATCCCTTATCCGTTGCTAACATGGAAACAAATGCAAATCTACAAATGGAATTGTATAAAATTGCACACACAATAGCAGATTTAATGACATAGCAGGCTTATTGTTGTAAGAGAAAGCATTTTGGAATGACCTGGATTCCTGCAGTAATTGTTCCAAAAGTGGTCTGTTTTTCATCCAGTTCATTATGAGAGATAATCGGTTAGTTTAGGAGGAAAACATGCTTTTTTACCTGCCTCCAGTTATGACTGGGATGATGATCAGTCTCTCTATTTTAGGACCAATCTAGAGTTGATCCAGAAACTCAGGGCATTTTTATTTATTTTTTCTTCCCCCCAATCCTGCAATTAAACACAATCTAACAAACTGAAAAGCTTGGTAACACTTCACTCATTGGTGTATTCACAAGAGCAATAATTTGTGGAATTTGACACATTTTATTTAAAATTGCATTTAAAAAAAACAACCTGCATTGCTCCTGATTTTATTGAACCGAAAAAAAAAGAGTCTGCACAGTACAGTAGAATGAAGCGTTACCAGCTAACTCTGCCTTTTTTTCCGTACACATGGAAGTGGCTTCTTTTTCCATATGCTTCACTCTCATTTGAGGCCTTGGTAACCACCCACCCACCTCTCCCTGCCTCTCCGCCAGGCCAACCACAGCATAGATTTTGACACCGGCTCAGCTATGGTGCTGACCATTGAGAGCACGCTGATCACCGCCTGCTCCTCTGAGTCCCTGGTAAGCAAAGGCCACTTCAAGAACTTCTGCCTCCGCTTCGCCGAGGGCTTCGAGACCTCCTGGGACGACTGGAAGCCCGAAATCCGAGGGGATATGGTCATGAATGCATGTGAGTGACGCGTTGTATTTCAGTGTGAATTACGGTTCCTTTTGCTGCAGTTTTATCACCTTTTTTAAATACAGGTCAAAAGCATTGATGGAGTAAAGAAAGGACAGCATTCTAAAATTTGCAAATTTGCAAATTTTTAATAAAACTGAATTTAGCCTCTCTTTAGAGATGCTTAACGAAAAAAAAAAAAAACACATTTTATACCTACATAGATAAATGTTTTACTGTGGACCTTATGTTATTGAGCGGACTTCAGTCGGTCAAAACAGAGCATTCTTATATGACTTTCTGGGCACGCTGCTCCTCTGAAATATTGACTGGCTGTTGCCTGTGTGTCTGTGTACAGGTGTAGTCCCTGACGGTACATATGAAGTATGTTCCAGGACTACGGGGCAACCTTCTGCAGGTAAGTTCTTTTTAGCTAAGCTCTGGTCCATAAAATATGGATCACACCCTAGAGCTTCACAATAAGCACAAGACCGCTGTCTGAAAACTCAATTTCGCATTAATTGCATCCACATCCTCAGCCGTTCTGTCTTTTCCTCTCCCCATTGGCTTCCTCCTCCTCCTCCTCAAATACAGAGAGCAGCAGTGCCGGCACCTGGACTCTGAACGTGCTTTGGAAGATGTGCGGCATCGACGTTCACATGGATCCCAACATCGGCAAGCGGCTCAACGCGCTGGGCAACACGCTGACGTCGCTGACGGGCGAGGAGGACGTGGACGACATCGCCGACCTGAACTCTGTCAACATGGCGGACCTTTCGGATGAGGACGAAGCCGACTCCATGTCACCCACCATCCACATGGTCAGTCAATGACGGGTTCGTCCACGTCGCAGCTCTCTCTTTTGGGCTATTTATATACATTGATATCCACCACAGGTAGATCTCTTTTGTCATTTAAATAAAACTTTCAACTTAGTTGTGATGATTTCAATGTTAAGGAAAAATATGCCAGCTGTAGATCAGCTGTTGTGGTTCTTGACTCCAGCTGGTGGTTGACACAAGCTAAAGGAATTGTTTGACATTTTGGGAAATAAATGGTGAATCGTAAATGGACTTCTACTCGAATAGTGCCCTTCTCTGTCCAAAGGTGAATGTCCTCACCTTTGGACAGATGCTAAGCTAACTAGCTTCCCAAGGTAGCCTCATATATGTATATATATTTATTTAGGTAGCCTCATATTTAACAGACCGACATGAGAGTGGTATCTATCGTCTCATCTAACTCGTAAGAAAGCGAATACGCTTATTTCCCAAACTATCAGACTATTCCTTTTAATATCAATACATCTGAGCAGATCCTACCTGGCTTACCTTCAGAAGCTTCAGAAGGTAACGTCTGACCCGAGTCGACCGTTCCTGCCACCTCTTCCATCCATTTGTCCCTGCCGTTGTTTACAGAGTCCAGGGAGCCAGTTCAGCCCTCGGCTGACCTTAAGGAAGCGTCTGGTAAACCACATCCTGGGCCTCAGCCCCAGGCCTCAGAGTGTGTCGCACCCGGCCGACTACTTAAACTGTGCGTCGCCTCGCCTCCGAGCGGGCAGTGCCCGGGCCCAAAGACCCCTCTCCTGGGCCTGTGTATGTAGCCACCCCACACGGTGTTGAAACTCTTCTCTGGGCTGTCGAAAAAAAAATCACTTGCTAGGTGGCGTTACATCTCAGTCACCGCTTGAAGGGTTGTTGATTCCAAGATGCTGAGCAATGCTACGTCACGCTTTAACCAAATGCCATGATGGTGGAGAAATGGTGTTGCTTAGCATTGGCTTGCCCTGCCCTACTTATTAACCTTCAATGATGGGTGAACGTATGAATTAGGGTTCTACAAATCCCGGATGCAGTAGAGCTTTGTTTTCCCCTTGCACTGGAGTGGTGATGGTGGTGGTGGTGGTTTCTCCTGTTTCGTGACATTCTGTGTTTGATGATACCTGGTGTGCGGATTGGACTACATATAACCCTGCTGTAATTGAATCCTAACAATCAAAATAATTCACCTCTAATCAGACAGATTTTAAAGGGTGTGTTCTCATTTGCAGCAGCTGCCTGGCGGAAATCTTTCAGGAAATGTTTTTATTTTTTTTTTCGGGGTTTGTTCAGAATTTTTTTTTTTTTTTTTTTCTCTTAATTTTGTCATTGGTTTTTATCTGATAAATATGTCCGGATGTTTATCATTGGTTTGACCCAACAGGAGACCATTGACCCCAGGAAGCAGATGGCAATGGGGAACCAGGTGATCGACGCTCGCGGGAGGAAGTTCACCAAGGTGGACATCAGGGAGCTGAACGAACAGGCCAAAGTCATCGACGACCTCAAGTGAGACGTGATATCGTGATGCGGTGTCAATGATTCAAAATGGTTCAGCTAGTGAAGACAAAAGCCCTACAGTTCATTGCCATCCTGTTCAAACATCCTCTTTTTCTGAACCACAGGAAATTGGGGGCAAGTGAAGGCACCATCAACCAGGAGATCCAGCGCTATCAGCAGATGGAGTCCGTGGCCGTCAACGACATCAGGAGAGACGTCCGAAAGAAACTGCGTCGCTCCAGCATGAGGGTGAATGCTCATCTATTTACCATCCCTAAACAGCAATGTATTGGTCAAAGGAAGTTTGGACACTGTCAGTTATAATGTGACCCGCCATACCGGAATGTCTCTCATTTAGACTTTTTAAGGAAACTTGTGTCTGACTTTGCGTTTTTCTTTTTTGCTGACCAGGCGGCCTCTCTAAAGGATAAGTGGGGTCTTGGCTACAAACCAAGCTACAACCGCTCCAAAAGCATCTCAGCGGCAGCGGGCCGACCGCCTCTAAAGAGGATGGACAGACAGAGGTAAAGAAAAAAAGAAAAAAAGAAGCCACTTACCCTGCCTGGTTTCATTTGATCAGGAAATGACACTGTTAAGAGTGCTTCATAAAGCATTTACTGTAAACAAACAAGACAAAGTAACTCTGCTGTTGGCGCTCCATGTTTTTAAAACGACATTTCCCATTAACCTTCTCACAAAGAGGATGCAGGGACCCACAAATTAGAACGCTAACGTAGAGTAGAGGAAGTGCTTATCATATTTTTTTTTTTTATTGTAATTCTGCAGATATCTCTGAATTAATGTAGTATTGATGTTAAAACGGTTGACAATGGGGAAAACATTAACTCTGGGGCAGAATGAATGAGTACAAAACAACTGGAAATGAATGTGATGAGTAACATTTTTTTGCTTTGTGCTCTGATTGAGAGTTTAATGTTTTATGAGCTTAAAAATAATGTAGTGCATGTTGTATAGAAGCTCATTTGCGCCCAGTGTGATGAAAAAAGATCCCCCAAGTCATTGCAATGAGAAACGTTCTTGTAAAAAAAAATGACTTTGTATCTCAGAATAATGATGTAGTATCTCAAACTGATGAGTTACTGATATCAAAGTAAATAGTGACTTTGGAGACTCGGAATCAGACAATTAGATGTTGTGAATTTATTATCAATTTTGACTTTTGGACTTAGAGGAAAAACAGAAAGTTTCCCGTTATTTTGCGATACTTGTTTGTATCTTCTCAGTTTGCGTTGCTGTGTCTCTAGTTCCAGAATAGGGGACGTGGATGATCTACCGGATATGCGCGTGGACGCGTCCTCACCTGGTCCACGGGTCACCTTCAACATCCAGGACACGGTAAACGTCAAACGGCCGACCCGGAGAGAGCTACAGGAACATCTCTTAGCCTCTCACAGATTTGATGGCACTGTAGCGAGTATGCTCTAGACACATTTGGTTTTAACCCAATCTATAACTAAGGCGATGATGGTAGATATTATGAGTTTTGTGCCATTTCCTGTTGACAGTTTGAAGACCATCATCTCATCCTTCATGTCGTTGTGTCACTGTACTTGATCTCCATACAACCTGATACTTACTGTGACTCGTACGTCGCATGGTCATGGTTTATTTTAAAGACGGCTCAAAGGAAGAGGCCATCACGTTCTGAGGATTTCATTTTTTTTTTCATTTTGGATGAGCTCCTTTTTTAATAACCTTAATAACTTTTGTTCAATTGAAGATAAATAATCAGGCTCTGGATGCTGCACATGCACCCGTCAGTCCAGGAGAGGTGTTCAAGGTATACGGCTCGAGAGATTCAATTTAACAAATTTAAATATCTAACCGACGGCAACAAATACTTGTTTCCTCCTCTCCTCTGTGATTACCTTGAGATAGGACTTTGAATATGCAAAATCAAAGCAGGGTGATGAAACGTTAGCTCCTGCCGTATTGATATGACACAAATTTTACGTCGAACAACGGTGTTTATTTGCATAATTATTTACCGTTAACCGGATCTTTGTGTCCCTAGTTATGCTATGATTTATGTGATGCCGTACATGGAACCAAAATACACATCTTCTACAGTCTTTATTACTACTCACTCACTAGATACATACCAGCAGCATTCCATCACCCACAGAGATATGAGAGATAGAAATTGGTCCAGGATTTTCTTTGGATAACGCAGGCATGCTCTCAGAAATTGATTTTTCTTGCATAATAAGACTTGCCTGTAAATACGAGTTCATAGTCGGAATGCTGCTAATGATTTATGGACCCACACGTTCTCATCCTGTCTTGAAACTGCATAAATAACCAAATCGACTTGCCTCGAACATTAATATTCTGACTGATTTCTAACACCTCTGCATGGCTTTAGGCTCTGAATCGCAGCCTGTTCAGCACAACTGTATTTATTTGTACCCCAACAATATCCGATCAAATCCAAAATTCAGATGGACTTCAGTCCGGCTTTAAAGGTCATCGACACGTGACGTAAAATTGCCGTTATTTGGTGTTATTCCCATAAAGATAAAAATGTTTACAATACTCTAATTAGACTAAGTAATTTATATTTCACTTCTTCCCCACCTTAAAGTCGGCTCTGCTGTGAACAGCTATTCCCCCTAATCACCCTAAGTGGCACAAATTGTTCATAATTTTCTCACGTTAATATGCTCCATATTTATTAGACGCGTCTAAACAGCCAATAGATCTTTAAGGACGAGCCTGATATTTTGGGAAAAAGCCCTTTTTTGCTCTCTTGTTGAGGGTTAGATGAGAAGATGTCTGCCTCTCTCATATTTGTATGTTCAGGATGAAGTTAAAGCGAGCAGCCAGCTAGCTTAGCTTAGCATAAAGACTGAGATCAGGGGGAAACTGCTAGCCTGGCCAAAGGTGACAAAGACCACCTAGTAGCACTTCTAACGCTCACCAATTGACATGCTATATCTCTTTTGTTTAATCCGTCCAAAAACCAAAGAATTTAGATTTACAAGTTGTGTTTTTTAGGCGAGGTCTATTTGTCAGCAAGGCCCGGTGACTTCTCGGGAGGCAACCAGCTGAAGAAGAGGGAGACTCAAACTATCCCTAACCAATTTGTGACCAAAATCCACTTATTTAACATAAATCCTGTTTTATTCCAAACAATGTTTAATGAAAAGGCACCTTTTTATTAAGTTAATTCAGTTTTAACTGCTAAATAATCATTTGAACGTTGATGAATCTGGTATTTTCCTGCTAGAACGATCAAATAAGTTTTCACCACACAATGCCTCCGATATTTACTCTTTAATGGTGTCAGACCCGGACCGACCCCGCTTAAGGCCACATGACCGAGTTTGCTTCTTTCTGTTCTGTCATTCGCCTTGAACCGCCCACAGAGTCCCAGTCAGCGAAAAAAGAAAAGACAAATAAACACACATCGTTGATGCTCGAACAGATTTCAAGTCAGGCAGTTTGCAAACATTTTCAACATCTTGTATCTATTTCTTCCAGCTGTCTTTAAGGATAGCAGACTTGGTGTACTTGAAGACTTTCTTGGGCATCTTTCCGTCATCACCCTCTCTCGTGTGTTTCGTCTTTTTTGTCTCCTGTCGGGGCATCGCTTCTTCCTCATCTCCCTCCTCGTCTCACACTGTCCCTCTCTCTCTCTCTCATTCCCCCTCACAGAGTTTGCATGACCTCTCCGCTCCTCTGGCAACTGTTGCAGGCGGGTAGTGTTCTGTCATTGGACATGTCCTAAAACGAGACATTTAAACCGTGCTGCGGGGACTTGATTCCAGCATTCAGTTATGGACTACAAGTCACACGTGAAGGGAAGGAAATACCTTGAGGTCCAATTAACAGAACACTACCTCCTGCAAAGTAACGATTCATTGGCTGACTTCCTGCTTAAGACGAGTCATGTTCTTAAGTATGAAGAGCTTCATGAAGACTGTCTCCTTGTGTGAGTTTTGACTCTTTGCCCCTCTCTGAAGTTTCCCGAGGAGACAGAGGTGGACCTGTTGTCAGTCACCATTGACGAGCCATCCCACCCTCACCATCACCTTCATTCTCCATCCGTTATCGAGGGCCAGGGCTCAGTTTTCAGTGCCCCCGTCACCCCTTCCGTCTTCTCACCCACACTTCCCTTCCAGCACGACGACATGAGGCGCGAAGACCTGTCCTCATGCTCCTCCGAAGACTCGGAAAAGGAGGACGAGTTCGAGCGGGAGAGACCGCCGAGCTACCGGAGGCCCATGTGAGTCGTCTTTTTCTCTCTTCTTTTTTTTCCCCGCTCCAGCTCAAGCATTCTTGTGATGAATGGTAGATGAAAGGAGGCACCTTTAATCACACATTACAAAGCTTTTCTTTCATGTTTTCTTTTTTTCTTTCTGTACTATAAATAAAGCTTCACGGTTTTCAGCATTCACTAAACATTCCCTTTCTTCCCAGCCAAGCGTCTCACAGGAAGTCCTCTGGGTTCTCCGCTGTGAGTCAGCTGTTCAGCGAGCGCTGGCCGAGCACGCCTGCCAACCGCAGCTTCGGCGGCCCGGCGACCGAGAGAAACATCGACTTTGAGCTGGATGTCCGCGTGGAGATTGACAGCGGGAAGTGCGTCCTTCACCCCACTACTCAGCAACCAGAGCATGAGGACATTTCCCTCAGGAAGTACGATGAAAGGCACACTTCTTACTCTGATAACCACTGTGGCGAGAATAGATTTTCATTTGAAGCCTGACTCAGTTTTCCTGCTATTTCTTTTTTTTAAATAACGTCCAATCAAACTCCACATTAGGAAATGTAGAATTTAATTTCCCAGATGAATTTTTTTTTTTTGCTCTAGTGTGTCCTCAGTGAAACCTTCTATATTCAGAGAAGTAAACAGAACAAGGCACGAGCACACCTTCCTCATATGACTCCCCTGTGGGTTTTGCAGGAGCTGTGAGCGCAGCCTCAAAAGTCTGGACCAGGAGTCTCCCCCCAAGAAGAAGAAGCTGCAGCCTACCTACACCTCCACCACGCATCTCCTAGCTGGCAAGAAATGTCCCTCCTCCCTGCAGACCAAATCCAACGACATGGAGACCACAGTATTCTACATTCCAGGAGTGGACGTTAAGGTCGGCTCCCTGTAGCGTCCAAAGTGTCCACAGGTTTCTACTCTGTCCTGTTCCTTTGCTTTAAATGATTCTATCTTCCCTTTTTAGTTGCACTACAACTCCAAGACACTGAAGACGGAGTCGCCCAACGCCTCGCGCGGATCCTCTCTCCCTCGCACTCTCTCCAAAGAGTCGAAGCTGTATGGTATGAAAGATAGCGGCCCTCCCAATGCAGTCCAAAGCAAGACTAACTCGCTCCTACCTCCCCCGCCCCCACCTATTCCATCAGGTACTGAGCATTCCCTCGTTTCTCCTTGCATGCCCTAGCACCGACCGTAATCACCGACACTAGAGCGCCGCGGCGCTCCGATGTGATGATTTTTACATCTGGGCGAGGGCCCCCACCGAATCATGTGGATGAAATGTGATTTCATCTCCTATTTCAAGGCATGAATCCGAAAGGGTACCTCTTGATCAAACTGGGCTCATGCATATTGATGCGCACCACAGAGGGGGGAAAAAAACGTTTATTAATACGGTTCCAGTTTATTTAAAGTTTTAAGAGATGAGGAAAGTGTTGTCGACGTATACTCCGGATGGTTTTAAAACTCCCATGTGTCCTTGCAGCCAAAGGTAAAGGCAGCGGCGGGGTAAAGACGGCCAAGCTGTACGCCTGGGTGGCCCTGCAGACTCTGCCGGAGGAAATGGTCATCAGCCCCTGTCTGCTGGACTTCCTGGAGAAAGCGCTGGAGACCATTCCCATCACTCCGGTGGAGAGAGGTTACGCAGGTGTGTCTTGTTGAAACGTCTCATCTTTCCTCGCGTTGGCAGTCGGCGCTTTTCTCGTGTTCACCGCTTGTCTTTGTGTTCTTCCCGTCAGCGGTGGCTTCCCAGGAGGAGGACATGGGTCAGTTTGACCCGGTGGAGCAGCTGGAGGAGTCCACCACCTCTCTGGTGTCCTCGTCCACGTCGGCCTACTCCTCGTTCCCCGTGGACGTGGTTGTCTACGTCAGAGTCCAGGTACCGACACACCTGACTGTTGTTCTTTCCGGTCTTTCACGAGGATCTTTATTGCTTTAGCTTAATCTTTATCTTTTAAGACATTTGATTAATACGTTAGATTATAGCAGCAACACAAATAACCTTCTCGCATTTTCTCATAAGAGCTGTTTTACTTTTTTTTTAAAATCATATTTATTTATTTATTTATTTATTTAATTCAATCGGTCCCTTTGTATTATCTATCGCCCGTGTCTGCAGCCCTCTCAGATCCGCTTCAGCTGCCTGCCGATGTCCAGGGTGGAGTGCATGCTCAAGCTGCCCTCCTTAGACCTGGTCTTCTCCTCGAACCGTGGCGAGCTGGAGACCCCGACCGGAGCCCACCCCGCCGAGGGACCTCACCACCCCTCCTCCACTCCGCCAGGGCAACACATCCCCAAACCGCCCCCCAGCAAAAGTACGTGGAGCGCGTCTTGCGGAATAATAAGGCTCTAATGCGTGCAGAGAGATGTGAAGGGAAAAAAAAAAAGTTTTCTTTTGAAGTCTCTCGAAGCTCAGTGAGCATATGTGTAAGCTGTCACTCCGTGCTCTGTGTGGGCCCTGTGTGATTTAACGTTGCTCACAGCTTGTTCTCATTCATTCATTATTTTTGCCCTCCAGTCAGTCTTTTTGCAACATCATGCAACTTTTGACATGTTTTTTTTTTTTTCCCCCTCTATTTTTTGCTATTTTACAGAGCATCTCTGTATATTCCATCTTTTTGTTTTTAGTCCAGGCATATCCAACAGTAAATGTACAGTTTACTCTTAAGCCAAAAGAAAAACAATGCATTAATATACTTTAACAAGTCAGCAGACGATTCCTTTGGTTCTCTACTCCAACTGGCCTTGTCCTCTCAATGATGTTGCTTGGTCCGCGTCTCGGACGCATGAAAATCCGATGTTTTTGTGACACGAGATTAAAACACAAATCTTCCAAAAAACGGTCTGCTGTTGGGTGTCACGTTTGAGCTATTTTAAGCCTTGCTGCCTGTCTTACCTCCTCCCGTGTGTTTCCTCCCTCCTCTGCCTCCTTGCAGCATCTCCGTTGCTGGGGAGCCCTCTGGGCAGGAGCCGCCACAGCAGCAGCCAGTCCGACCTCACGGGCCCCCCCAGTAACTCCTCGGGCCTCAGCTTCACCGCCTGCATGTCTGACTTCTCCCTCTACGTCTTCCACCCCTACGGCGCCGGAAAGCAGAAATCCGCTGTGACAGGCCTGCCGCCGGGCCCAGGGCCATTAGGTACGGAAAAGGGAAAGTGTGTCTGAGTATTCTAATGGGCCGATAATACACGGCTGCGGTCTGTGACGTCGCTTCACCGTGGATGTGATGTACCAACCCTCTAGATCCGGTGGATGTGGGGATAACCGTGACTTTACAAACAAATGTAGAATAAAACTGACGTCGAGTGATTGTCCTGATAATCGCTCTCTCTCCTCAAGGTACAGTAGACGAGGAGCCTTCCTCAGTAACAGGAAGAAAAGACTCTCTGAGTATCAACCTGGAGTTCGTGAAGGTCAGCTTGTCCAGGATCAGGCGTACCGGAGGCCCCACCTTCATTGAAAGCTTTATTCCCGCCAAAGGGGGCAAAATGGACACGACCCTCATCAACATCTCAGGTACGTCGGTGACCCCCAGAAGAAGACGTGCAGCGGTTTATACTGACTAATGCTGTCGGTTCAAGGCTCAGAAGACTTGGAATGGACTTTATGCAATCAGGGGAACTCAGGGAAATGGATAAATTCCCAGCAAAAGTGAAGGAATATTAGGAAAATTTATAAATTCAGTTTGAAGTGAAGCTGAATACTCACAGCGTAGGATCTTTAGGAGGTATGAAATACATTATCGGCAGTAGGCGATTAGTACATTTTTAACATCTGGGATGTTTTTAGTTTTCGGGAGAATTTTAAAGATCCAAGACGAAACCGAGCAGGGCTCAGAGAAATAGTCACGATTCCAAATCTATCTGCTACTTCAGCACCACGGACAGCGCCGTGGATTCACCGACACACAAGCGCAGTTGTTGGCCGCTGATGTTTCAGAGCCACGGCTTCTGACTGCACAAACACATACAGACAAAGGAGCAATGAGTCAGGCAGGCTAGACTAGACTCTCTCTGCTTCGAAGATGGGTCTCTGACAGGATGCACAAGTGCTTATTCTTGCCCTATAGATTCGTTTCAAGGAGCATATGCTACTTGTTTGCACACCTTTTTAAAAAAAATTAAAAAAAAGTGTGACTCATGCATGAAGAAATGTGGTATTCTCCCCTCAGCTGTGTGTGACATTGGCTCGGCTTCCTTCAAGTACGACATGAGGCGACTGAGCGAGATCCTGGCCTTCCCGAGAGCCTGGTACCGCCGGAGCATCGCCAGGCGCCTCTTCCTGGGAGACCAGACCATCAACCTGCCGGGTGAGTTTCTGACCCGTGTCGGGGGTCGGTCTTTGTCGAGTTGATGCATAAGTATGGAATGGTTTTACCACTCTGCTGCTCCAAAATCACCACCGGCTTTCACTGGGCGTCTAACGCACTGAGCAGAGAGCATTTCTGTGCTTCTGACATGCGTTTCCCCAAAAAGAGTCTCGCTACAGCTGCTTACTTTTAACATGTCCTGCAATTAAAATAAGCAGTGTGGACACAAGAATAGAATAAAAGTGCTTAGTGTAGAAATATGCAGAGATATGGAAGGAAATGCATGACTTTTCATGTTTGGCCTTCGTCTACCTACCAATCTCCACGGGTTTAAACTTGTGTTCATTTTTAATATCCCATCTCGCTGACCTTCCCTCGGCCAACATTTCCTCCCACTGCTCCGTTTTGACATTTCCACGGCTGTCCTTTTACTTACACGTCTCCCAACCTTTACCGCGCCTCAGCCTCCGGCCCCGCCACCCCGGACTCGGCCGAGAACGTCACCCAACACCTGTCCCCCGAGTCCAGCCGGAAAGCCTACTGGAGGACGTGGGACGGCAGCATGGGGACGCAGCACATGCCCCAGTCCCCCAACGTCTTCTCGGAGCACTCCACCGGAAGCAACATGTCCCCGGGGGGGCTGGGCCACCTCAAGTCCCCCGCGCCCGGTCGCACCAGGAGCGTGTCCGATTCCTCCGCTCCCAGGAGAGGTGACTGCAAATCACACGCCATTAAGTGAAAGTGGAAGATTACAAAATGCAACGACGGCTTGTACGAGATGCTCATAATAATCGCCGTTCGTTCTCGTCTAGACTCGGTGACGAAGACCTCCACCCCCTCCTTCAGTAAGAATGGCAAGGCGGCGGGTCAGCAGGGGGCGCCGTGGGAGACGCTGGTGGTGTTCGCCATCAACCTGAAGCAGCTCACCGTCCAAATGAACATGAGCAACGTCATGGGAAACAACACGTGAGTGGTGTAAAGTGCTGTGAGTTAAATGGGAAGATCGATTCCACTGCAGAGCACAAAGGTCTGAATACTGTTAAATAACATAATAAATACTAATAATACTGGTTTTAAGGCAACATTTCTATCTATAAGCTCTTTCTCAGACAGGCAAGATAGATACCAATAATGTTGAAATGCTAAATATGAAGCCACAGCCAGGAGATGGTTAGCTTAGCCTAGCATAACGCCTGGAAACAGCTGGCTCAGTTCAAAGGTGACCAGCAGGGTTGCATATGGACGAAAAACAAATGAGATATAATGTGTTGATGAGTGAGTTTTAGAGGAGCTGGTCATTGCTGTACAGACAACAGAGTGGTGTTAATCGTATCATCTAACTCTTGGCAAAAACAGTGAATAAATGTATTTTCCAAAATATAATAATGAATGTATTCCTAGGATAAATAAAATGTAAATCTCATGCTGAAGTATCCCCACTCTAGATGAACTTTTTCTAGCAGTTTATTCCTTATGTTTTCTACCGTCTCTCCAAAAAACGGAAACCGACGACGCAATAGAAATATTGGTGCACAAACAGACTGCAGTATGTCCACAAATTGGCCTCAAACTTAAACGTGTAAGGGATTCGTGTCGGCCATGACGTTACACCATCCCGTCTGGAAAACACCGCTGTAGTGCCAAAGAATCTGTATCATTTATTTACACTTATTGGAGCCGGTGTGGACTTATGTCTCCTAGCCGCCATCGTTTATCTCCCGCCTTCGCTTATATCCCAGCTCCTTTATCGCCCGCTCTCTTATGGGCTCCATCCATCTCTCCTCCGCCGCTGTATTTCACCGGTCACGATGACGAGCGGCCGTTTTCGACTTTCATCGCCGCGGTTAGGTCTTGAATTGCGGCCGAAAGGATCCTGCTGAATCATTGACGAACGCAACGCCCTCGTAACCGAGCCGGCACCGTTTTTATACGAGGCATCGCTCTCTCTAACTCTAGTTTAAATTATTTAGGATATTCCTCCGTCATGAAAACATTCATGCGAAGGTGTTTTTTTTGTTTTGTTTTTTTAAAGCAAGAGCACTGCATAAGAAGCTGTACTTAGACATTCACTAAGAGAAACCTCGGCGTCATCTGAGATTCTGACCTCATCCTAATTCGTTGCCCAAAATCTGGCCTTTTTAGCGTTTGAGCAATATAGCAAAAGACGAGACGTCTGCTGAGCCAGCAAGATGCTGAAAAGCTTGTTGGTGCTTTTGTTTCTGGTCGTCCTGAACGCTCCGGATGCTGACCTCCCCAAAAGCAGCCGTTGCAAAAAACTGCCGAGCGTTCAGAATGCCGCTGCCAAGCTTTTTAACAACTGAAATGAGCAATTGCTGTATATAACTCCAGTTTTTACGCGACCTACGCTGGCTCCCTGTGTCTTTTTAGAATTGATTTTAAAGTCTTTCTTTTAGTTTTTGAGGCGCTGAATGTCCTCGTTGCCTTTTAACATCACAGACTCCCCATCGTTTATGATCCTCCCCAGAACCATAAGAACCTCCACAGCCGCTCAGAAACCTTTAGGGATCGCTAATTTAAGTCACAACGCCCCCAAAATAATGAACATTCTGCCCTTTAAATATTAGACTTGCTGACTCAGTGGACAGTTTTTAAACGCCAACTCAAAACGTATCTTTTTATTTTCCCTGATAAACAGCTTTTATGATTTTTCTCTTATTCTCTTAAAGCACCACTCGTCTTCACCCTTCCTCCTCAAGTATGCGTGTCGTTTTTTAAACTATTTTTTGGAGTTTTGTTGTGAATTGTATGTAAAGCGCTTTGTGCCGCAGTCTGTGCATGAAAGATGCTGAATGAATAAAGTCAATTCACTCATCGTGACGTGTTCGTCTAAAAAGGCCGACGAGTCGATCGGGTTTAGAGCTCCGAGGTCTGCCGGTCTGCCGGTGAGAGTCCTTTCCTCATTATTCAGCGGCGTCTCAGGGGAGCTCACAGTTCGTGTTTGTCCCCCCCCGCAGCTGGACCACCAGCGGGCTGAAGAGTCAGGGCCGACTGTCGGTGGGCAGCAACCGGGACCGGGAGATCAGCATGTCCGTCGGCCTCGGCCGCTCCAAGCTCGACTCCAAGGGCGGGGTGGTGGGCGGCAACATCGACGTGAACACCCTGGAGATGGTCTGTGAGTAAACAAAGCGTCGACATCTGGTGTTTTTCTGCACCTCGTTAGCGGCTCTTGTACACTGGATGTGGACCCGAGCCAGAGTTTAGTGCAGAGCTCTCACTCGACACTGGGAGCTGTGCAGAGATGAGATGCAGACGTATAAACACTCTCACATTTAACTCCCACTGTTCTACACACACTGTGTCAATCTGTACTTTACATTTTATGTGTTGCATTTTGGTGGTTAAAGAAGCTAATATAGGATGTATTTAGATGTTATATACATTTGTAAATAGAAGGTATTTAGAAGGGAGTATTTCTCAAGACCTGTGTGTATGAGTATTCCTGAAAAAAAAAAATATAAATATTAAAATATATTTATAGTTTGGCAACTTTTCTTAAGGATTTTCTTATCCTGAAATTACCGCTAGTTCAGTCTAAATAATCCCTTTTACATCACGTTATAATCGGCCGCTTAAAGCTGCGGCGCTAACTGTCGCCGTCCTTTTTTTTTTTTTTTTTTCCAGCCCACATCTCAGAACACCCCAACCAGCAGCCCAGCCACAAGATCCAGATCACCATGGGGTCGACGGAGGCGCGCGTGGACTACATGGGCTCCAGCATCCTGATGGGAGTTTTCAGCAACGCCGACCTGCAGCTCCAAGACGAGTGGAAGGTCAACCTGTGCACCGTCGACACCAGCCTGTCGGAGAAAAGGTATGGAGATGAAGGCGGCGGCGGCGGCGGCTCGTCGAGCAACGCGACGCTTCCTGGTTGTTGTAATATAGCGCTCTAGATAGAATGCTAAGATTTATTGTGCAGCGAGTACATGAAGTGTTTTTTTTCTCTTTGGGAAATCGCTTTGCTCTTGTTTCTTATCTCGGTTCATGTCGCCTGGTAGAACTACCACCACCTGAGTCCATATGAGCAGAAGTAACCGCATCAAGCGCTCTTGAGAACGCATGTTGTGGTTCTTTAGACCTTCATTAGGGCTTCCTTAATTACGAGGCAAGCCAGTGTAACAAAGTGAAGACTCAAATCTGCCCTTCCAGATGCAGTGCTGTTTTATCTCCACTACTACCGTCTGCTTTCCTGCCGTGTCTTAATCTTCTATCCCCCCCCCCCCCTCCCCCTCCCCCCCCCCAGTGAAATCTTCGTCCACGGAGACTTGCAGTGGGATATTTTCCAGGTGATCATTTCCCGCTCCACCACGCCGGACCTCATCAAGATCGGCATGAAGCTGCAGGAGTTTTTCACTCAGCAGTTCGACACCAGCAAGCGGGCCCTCTCCACCTGGGGCCCCGGTCCCTACCTGCCCCCCAAGACCCCCGTCATCAACGCTGACAAAGGCTCCGCGGAGCTCTGTAAGCATGCCCCCCCCCCCCACAACTGATTTGCAATTCTAATGCGCTTAATTTGTACACAACAGTTGACAAGGTGGTTTCAAACATGCAGCATTGGTTAAACAGAGATTGGAGATTAAAAACATAATGCGCTGAACTGATCCTGTCAGCAGCGCGCCTCACGTTCAGGTCGGCGTCTCACTCCGTGTCTCCCGACCGTCGTCTTTTGTTTTCCCACAGACATGGACGCCGCCCATCACCGCCACTGGCCCGGCGTGCTGAAGGTGATCGCCGGCTGCCACATCTCCCTCTTCCAGATGCCCCTTCCCGAGGACGCCGTGCAGCTGGGCGGTTCCATGAGCCTCCACGGCAACCACATGACCCTGGCCTGCTTCCACGGGCCCAACTTCCGCTCCAAGTCGTGGGCTCTGTTCCACCTGGAGGAGCCCAACATCGCCTTCTGGACGGAGGCGCAGAAGATCTGGGAGGACGGTGAGACAAAAATGTTCATTGTGGGACTGGACTACGTAATGAAAAACAACATTTGGCGCCGCCCATAATCCCTCTCTCACGACCCTCTTGTGTTTCCGTCCGGTCCAGGCTCCAAAGACGATTCTACTTACATTGTTCAGACACTGGACTTCCATCTCGGTCACAACACCATGGTGACCAAACCCTGTGGTGCACTCGAAAGTCCAATGGCCACCATAACCAAAATAACCCGCCGGCGTCACGAAAACCCCCCACATGGAGTCGCCACAGTCAAAGAATGGTTCAACTACGTCACTGCCATGAGGAATGAAGGTAACCTTTTGATTTATGTGAATCTATGTGAATGTGATGATGTCATCACGCATACCGGTTCCACTTAAAAAAATGGAGTACAGATCTTATTTATTTTTCCCAAATTTAAAATGATACTGGAAACACTGAATATTATAATAATAATAATAATGAATAGTGTTTAAGGTTCCCATTGTATTCAATCTGTCTGGAAACAACACATGTACAATGAAACTGGATCTCTTCACTGCCAGTGTGAACAATTACATCAACTGAATAGTGTTATAATGTTACGTCATGGTTTTAAGATAGACTGGAAACATGTGGATCGGTCACATCTGGCCTTAATAAATTCAGTATTAGAGGTGATATCGAAATGCAAATGGTTGCTTCATTGTAGTGTCTTCAAACACTTTCAACTTTTCTCAACTTCAGACAGCTCTGACTAAAAGAAGACGATTTCAAAAAGACACTTCTCTCCGTCTGCCGTTCCTTTCAGCTGCCGCCCGTTATCTTACATGTAAAATAGGCGCAGACAGTATTCAACGAAGGCTTTGACGCGTCTTATGTCCCCCGTCTCAGAGTTGAACTTGCTCAGGAACGTGGAAGCCAACAACCAGGAGAGCGGAGCGGCCGCCAAAAGCGCCAGCCTGCTGAGCAGCTTCCGCAGCTCCTCCAGCTACAACCATGAGACGGAGACGATCTTCGCTCTTCCCAGGATGCAGCTGGACTTCAAGTCCATCCACGTGCAGGATCCCGACGAACCGTCTCTAACAGGTAGGACTGCAGCCCGCAAAGTGATGCAACGGTACATAAAGGAGGCAGTAGCGCATCTGACGATTTCATTTAGCTCGATGTAAGAAAAATTAATAAATCAGAAATCGATGTAATTCCTGGTCAAGTTCGGCACCATGGAAACGACCTTACAACCACGGAGCGCTCATACCCGTGGGAGAGAGAGGCTCATGGAATTTTATTTTGAGATTGGCCTCAATTATGAAGACAAGATAAACGAGACACAAATTAGCTGGCGAGGGCACCCAAGGGTCCCTCCGCCTCGTTGCACCCACCGCTATAAGAGCGCTTGGCAACTCTAGATACAGACCTCCCCCATGTCCCCTTTACAATCCCTGTACTAATGATCCATAGCTGCAAACTTGTGAAAAACACATTTTGTTCTTGTATGACGTTGTTTGTTTTTTTTCCCGCCAGAATTCATCCCGCTAGCTAACGCTAACGCTACCAGCGTCCAGGAAGTCAAAATACGAGAATCAAAGGTTTGTCCTCTCGTCTCTTATCGTTTGTCTTCATTTGTTCCAGACGCCGACAGGAAACCCAAAGTGGAGTGCAGCGTGGTGACGGAGTTCACGGACCACATCTGCGTCACCATGGACGCCGAGCTCATCATGTTCCTTCACGACCTGGTGTCTGCCTACCTGAAGGAGAAGGAGAAAGGTTTGTTTTTTTTCTTTTTTTTCGCCACTACATCATTCATTCCTCAAGTCAGCCAGTCAGCGAGAGACAATAAGCAGCGTTTGGTCCTTCCGACCGGCCGCGCTCTTTGGGACAAACTCCAGAGTCGTCTGCGACAGGTGCGGCAGTGCCGACCGTTTTGATTTGAGAGTGAAAATGGCCCCCGGCGTTCTAAACCAGACGCGTCGATAAAGAGAATAACAATATGAACCACGTCTGTCTGCCTCCCTCGCTTTGGAAGCTGTCTGTACGCTGTCGGGCCGCTGAGTGTTATTTTCGCACACAGCGGGCCGGTCGGAGTGCTCAACGCAGGCAGCATTTTAAGTGGTTTCTCATTGTGACCGAGGAACAAATTAACACCCTTTTTATGCCGGAAACCTCGCATTCTTCGTGACAATTAGAATAGCGCCCGAGACTTTGTTCTGTTTGTTCTGCGGCTGAATGGAAAGAGAAGAGAGGCGAGCGTCGGAACAATTTCGCACCAGAGCTTGATCCCCCTCCTGATTAATCAAAGCAGGCCAGGTGGGTATTTGAATGTGAAGAGAGTCCAGAGGCACGCTTTCGAGGTTTCGGGGATGTTAATGAATGTTTATTGTGTTCTGGCCCTGGGTGTTGTTGCTGGAGAATGTGTTTGCCATGTTAACAAAGAACACCAGGGCAGCGGAGCATCCTTAAAGCCTCTCTCCTCTCTCCTTCCCCCCCCTCCTGTGTGTCCTCAGCCCTCTTTGCCCCGCGGATGTTCGCTGCGCGGCCCGGTCAGAAGAGCCCCACGGCGCTGCACGATGAGAGCTCAACAGACAAGGACAAGGACGACGGCATCAACTACACCACGGTGGACTGGAGGGAGTTCATGTGTAACACCTGGCACTTAGAGCCCACCCTCAGGTCAGACAAATTCATTCACAGCGCCCCACTCGTGAATAACGCTCACTCGAAAAGCAGCGGAGGGCGAAGAGCGCTCGTGACGCAGTGTGAGCTGTGAAGGTCACTCTCTGTGACCTTCGTGGCCACGCCAGGTCACAGTCAGGCAAACCGGCAAATTCAAATAAACAAGGCCGTCATGCATCAGTGTATGATGGGAAAAACAGGAAGAAATCCAAGCCACACATATGAAATAGAAACTAAAAAAGTTCTATGCTCAAAATGTGTGCATAATCACACAAAATGTGTGATTATGCACAAGTATTGTTGTGCATACTTGTATGCACAAGTATGATAGTGGCATTTGAAAGTATCAAAAGTAAAAGTACTCAATATGCAGAAAAAATGCTCCTCACAGGTTACATATGAGAATATTTATGTATTTATTAGATGCTTAATGGTTAAGCAGCATGTTGTAGTTGGGGATGGGTTGGGTTTTTATCTCGAATCACGATTAACAAAAAAAAGAAATAAAAAATAGAACATGATTGGATAAAACAACACAGGAATTATCATGTAAGAAGGAACAGACTCACACAATGTTTTTATTTATTTATTCATCCTTTATTTATGCAGGGGGACCTCATGACTTTTGATTACCTTATTTAAGATTAAAATAAGGTTAAAAAAAAGAAAGAAAAAAAAAAAGTGTCACCTATCAATGATGATGCAATAACAACAATCTTCTTCACAAAATGTCATGAAAATGGATTCCAGGATGTTCTGATCGAGATGGTTGAGATGGAGACAGTTTTTTAATTTTGAATGCTGTTGGATGGTTAAATAAGTAGCATTGTATTTGTTTATGCTCATAGACTTTAGATGTAATAACTGAAATAAGATGCAAAGAACTACTTAGTGTCTGTAGTTTTTTTTAAAAAGTCTTCCTGCGTTCTCAGGCTCATCTCCTGGACGGGACGTAAGATTGACCCGGTGGGCGTGGACTACATCTTGCAAAAGCTGGGCTTCCACCACGCCCGCACCACCATCCCCAAGTGGCTGCAGAGGGGCGTGATGGACCCGTTGGACAAGGTGCTGTCGGTGCTCATCAAGAAGCTGGGCACCGCCCTGCAGGACGAGAAGGACAAGAAAGGCCGGGACAAAGAGGAACACTGAGGAACACTGAGGAATGCGCCGCAACCGCCGTAATCTGGGCCGTGCGGGCGTTTCCCCTACAGGTCAACGACACTGGATTACCGTATTACAACAAGCCACTACTGTACAACACGTTTGTCAAACGTTTCCATTTGAACCTGCTACAGCCTGTGAAGTTCAGCCTAGTTTGTTTACTGCGGCGTACGCCACTAGCAGCTCAGACTGAAGCGTTTTGCACCGATCTCGTTTTTTTCTGTATATTTTGAACAAAGTGTTAGAATTATTTGATTGCTTTGGTGAAGAAAAAAAACCCTTAAAAAAAAAAGAAAACACCTGCCTCTCTTACCTGCTGTACATGACCTTACTGAAATCGCTTGAAAGTTTATTTTAAGGCTTACCAATATTTCATGAGAAATGATTTCTTATACCATTGCCTTTTCTTTGTTTCCCATGGAACACATGGTAGATATGCTTTATGTATTTTATAGTGTAGTTTTAAGATATTTAAGAACAGTTCAGTGACTGTGTTCTTGATTTGTATTTTTATTTTTTTTTGATGTGAACAAATAAATAATGGGAGGTTACTGCACATCATCCGTATCGAGGATGACATGAACTTGTAATTATAATTTCAAACCAAGATCACTATTTATGGGTATGTGAAATGCAAAGTCTATATCGTGTATCGGCTTGGTGTGTCAAGCTTATTTTTGTCCTTTTTAAAAAAAAAAAAATCCATACAGTAGAACCAGTGTATATAATTACATTTCTTAAATATGTTGATTTCCTAACTTAATAAAAATATTGCCATTCAATTTTAGATGACGCTCAGGTCTGTTTTTGTTCAGTTGGTACTAATTTAAATGTATTTATTATTCATCTCATCTTCAACCGCTTATCCGGGATCGGGTTGCGGGGGCAACAGCTCCAGCAGGTGGACCCCAAACTTCCCTTTCCCGGGTCACATCAGCCAGCTCTGACTGGGGGATCCCGAGGTTCTCCCAGGGCCAGTTTGGAGATATAGTCCCTCCACCTGGTCCTGGGCCTCCCTCGGGGTCTCCTCCCAGCTGGTTGTGCCTGGAACACCTCCCTAGGGAGGCACCCAGGTGGCATCCTCACCAGATGCCCGAACCACCTCAACTGGCTCCTTTCTGTTTTCGTTGAAGGTGAATTCCACCAATTTTATGCTCTAAAGGGCCGTATTTTTGTCATTAGGAGTACATGAAAATGTTTCATGTTTTCATAACAGAAAGTCAGCATCATTAACTAGCAGCATGGTGTTCAATTTACCAGGTAGCGAGACTCCAAAAAAACAAATATGCTACAATATTGGTTCATTCTGCTGCTTCAGTTTCCTTCTTTTCCGAATCTGCCTCTTGTGAGACGTGAGGAGCATCACTACATCTCTACATCACTACAGCACTAGAGCACTACATCACTACATCACTACAGCACTAGAGCACTACATCTCTACAGCACTACATCACTACAGCACTACAGCACTACGTCACTACATCTCCACAGCACTAGAGCACTACATCACTACATCACTACATCACTACAGCACTACATCTCTACAGCACTACAGCACTACATCACTACAGCACTACATCACTACAGCACTACAGCACTACATCTCTACAGCACTACAGCACTACAGCTCTACAGCTCTACAGCACTACAGCACTACGTCACTACATCTCTACAGCACTAGAGCACTACATCACTACAGCACTACATCACTACATCTCTACAGCACTACAGCACTACATCACTACAGCACTACATCTCTACAGCACTACATCTCTACAGCACTACAGCACTACATCACTACAGCACTACGTCACTACATCTCTACAGCACTAGAGCACTACATCTCTACAGCACTAGAGCACTACATCACTACATCTCTACAGCACTACATCACTACAGCACTACATCTCTACAGCACTAGAGCACTACATCACTACAGCACTACATCTCTACAGCACTACATCTCTACAGCACTACATCACTACAGCACTACAGCACTACATCTCTACAGCACTACAGCACTACAGCACTACTGCACTACATCACTAGAGCACTACATCTCTACAGCACTACATCTCTACAGCACTACAGCACTACATCTCTACAGCACTACATCTCTACAGCACTACAGCACTACATCACTCCATCACTGCATCACTACATCACTACACACTACAGCTCTACATCACTCCATCACTACAGCACTACATCTCTACAGCACTACAGCACTACATCACCACAGCACTACATCACCATAGCACTACAGCACTACATCACCACAGCACTACATCACCCCTTTAATAATGTGTAGTTTCCGTGGGTGGCGCTCTTCTTTTTTCGTTGCTTTAAATCAAGGGTGACTCCCACTGCTCACTTTCCACTCATTCCCATGAAACGGCTGTCAGACAGCTGATGAATCTTTAATGAACCATTGTATTTTTATTTTCTCATATTGTTTAATCAGAAGCTTTGATGGTAATAGTACATTTTCTTTTTCTTCAGGCGGTAATTTGTTTCCATTTCTGAGGGTTTTTAAGTTAATTAATGAGCGTGTAAAGTTCTACAAGAGTCAGTTAGTAATTTATACCAACTTTCCTCCAATGTTAGTCATAGTACCTACCCCCACACCCCTCCCCTCATCCTTCAAAAGGCCTGCTGCTGTGCTCACTGGGGGCTTTTGTTAATACAGTACTCTGACTGTAAGACCCCCCTCTACCAGGGCTAATCTCCTCCACTGTGATACCTCCCCCCCCTCCTCACCACGAGCCATGTTCCACTTTCTGTTCATGCCATGCAATGCCACGGTTTCTTTTTGCATTTTTGATGGTGCGTTGGCGGGTGATGGGGAGCGCGGTGGCACAGCGGAGAGGAAGATGCTGTGAGATTAGTGCAGTGTCACCTGAGGAAACCCAGACAGCTCAGTGTGGGAGAACACACTCAATTCTCTCTCTCTCTCTCTCTCTCTCTCTCTCTCATCTCTCTCTGTGTCTCTTTCAATCTTTCTTTCTTTCTCTCTCTCTTTCTCTCTCTCTCTTCTGTCTCTCTTTCTCTCTCTCTCTCTCTCTCTCTTCTGTCTCTCTCTTTCTCTCTCTCTCTCTCTCTCTTCTGTCTCTCTCTCTCTTTCTCTCTCTCTCATCTGTCTCTCTCTCTCTCTCTTTCTATTTCTCTCTCTCTCTGTGTCTCTCTGTGTGTCTCTGTCTTGGCTGGACATTATTTTTTTTATTCTGCCTGCTGCACAAGCAGCCTTCCTTTGAAGTCGTTTTTTTTTTTCTTCTTCTATTTTACATATTCCCCGCGCTGTTTTTCTTTCATCGCTCTCTCTTCCCAGAGCTACACAGTGTACATGTCAACCTAGGAGCGAGTGAGCGACCAGCAGATGGAGTCAAAAGCCAGTCGTCCCACAATCTGAGCTCCTCCTTAACGACGAGTCAGCTCCCCTGTTTACTGTCCCGATACTGAATAACAAAACAGAAAACAGAACGGGGGGGGGGGGGACAGTCTTTGTTAAATAGAAGGTGGGAGAGGTGGAGTTAAAACAGTGCAGAAGGCCGTGCTGGAGAATGAATATTTTAATCTGCAGAGGACAGAACTTTTCAACATAAAGGGCTCTAAGCTTTGAAGCGAACCAGAGAGCTACTGGTGGAGCTTTCCATAGTTTCCCATATGTGGTTTTAGCAGAATGCACGTTCTCTTTGCAGAATGACATCTTCATTAGCAGAAAGCTGACAGCGAACAGAAATTAAACAGACGGGGTATCATTAAGAACACTTTGAACCTGGCCTTTAGACTTAGTGAGCTTTAGGAGCTGGTAGATGGACTTTGTATACCTTCAAACAATTGTCCTTGTTTCCAGTCATTTTGCAAAGCAAAGCTAACTGGCTGCCTTACATTTACCGGACAGATGGTATCAATTAAGAAGCGGCCTCACTTCTCTTATTTAACCATTTAAAGGTGCAGTGTGTAGGATTCTGCGTCATCTAGTGGTGAGGTTGCAGATTGCAACCAACTGAAACTTGTACCGTATGCCAAGCTTGTAGGAGGCTGCGGCGAAAACATGAAATCGCTAATGTCAAAGAGTGTTTGGTTTGTCCATTCTGGGCTACTGTACAAACAAGGCGGCTGGCTCCGTGAAGACAAACGGCTTCCTACCGTATGTAGATCTAAACGGCTCATTGTGAAGTGACAAATACACATCAATTCTTATTTTTAGGTGATTATACAATGAAGAAAACTAAATTAGCATTATTATATTCCATTTCTGCCAATAGATCCCCCTATAAATGGTAAACACCAACATTTATAACTGTGTTATTACAAAATAGGATTTGTCACAATCTGACAAACCAAAAGCTGTTCCAATGATATTACTAAATGATTTATTAACCATTAAGAAGCCTTTAGTTACTACTTATGCTACTACTTACTGCCCTTTACAAAGGGTGTCTCAATAGAAAGAAAGCTTTGAACTGAACCAAGATAAAAGCTTCATCAAGAGATGATAGTGGACGATTTAGAAAAATACATTCACTATGGGAAAAGAAGAAGGAAGATGTCAAGGTATTTACTACTCATTCAGAAAAAAAAAATCATTGCGAGTGATTTCCTTGGAAACGGTTACATAAGAAAATTTTTCAAAAAGCCTCTTCTCATTCCAGGCACAGCTCCGTTCACTCTAACATACACCTACGCAACAAACGTTGACGGTGTTTTCTTCACAGACGTAATGACTTCACGCAGCTTTTTTTACTTTCATTCCAGAAAACGGCCTTTTACGCTCGTATTTTTTCCACATCTTTCTCAAATTATCCCCGTGCTTTGGATCTCCTCATTAGCCTGATGATGGAGAGGAAGAGCAAAGACGCGATACCTTGAAGAACGTTTGAAACCCCTTCAAAGCTGTCTTCTAAGCCTTTGCCCTACAGAACAAATGGGCCCATCTGGGACAATAAAGACCAAAACTGCATTAAATTGAATATGGCAGAGCGCTGTTCTGACGTACAGCGACTAAACTGTCTTACTACAAATAAGCAGATTGGGATTTGAGCCACTCTTTGATTATATTTCTAATTGCGTGTTCCACTTTAATAATTCGGTGTAACAATATGGCTGAAGTGTTGAAAGGAGAAGCTGGTCGATGGTATGATAGTCGAAATGTTCCGTTCCCCGGTTCTCCGCTCGAGCTGTGAAACGCTGCCACGCAGAATAAATCAGAGTCTCCACTTGCTTGGCGGTGACCTCCCTGACCGCCGTGTTGTCTGAACCGCCTCGCCGTGAACAGCTGCCGTAGCTGCTGGTGCTCTCTAGTGGTTGCTCACTTGAATGTGGCGCTTCTGTGCTATTGCCAACGTATACAGGGTTCAATCTCCTTGTGCGCCCACCAGCCAGCAGTTTGAAGGCTTGTGGAAACACAGCTGAGTCATTTCTCAGCGAGAGCAGGGAAACTTCTTTAAACTGTGTCTGTACAAAGACAACAACCACCCAACTCCACAGTTCCATTCAGCTTTATATGGAGCTTCTTTTTTTTTAGCTTGTTGTTTTGCCTGTATGCCTTACAAATTAAACTTGCATTAACATATTTTGGCCACTTGGGGGCAGTGCACTTTTAAAAAAAGCTGCTAACATTGATATATTATCATCTTTTAACACATTCATTGATATGCAGCAAAACAGCATTCAGTTGGAGTCGTGTTTCTGGCGATTACAAATCCAGTATTCACTCTCACCTGTTTTGTTCTCCACCGACTCTAAGCTAGCTCACTCAGTCTGTCTGTTATTTAGTGCTAGGTAGATATACTGTAGCGTATAGTGTTACCCAAACTATTTTTTTTCTGAGGGACGCACTTTTTAAAAATGGCAAACCATCTCGACCCATGTAACAACAGGCTTTGTCAATAAATCGCGAAAAAAGGGGCAAGTGTGTGCATAAATACTCCTCACCATTCTAACTGCCTTTTCCATATCACATTATCTTGAATAAGTAAACCAGCCATTTCAAAGCGATGTACGTTCACAATCACAACTTTGTTTCATTGAAAACACATGTTAAATACTTTATGAACGTGAGCAAATAAATGCATTTAGGCAGAGTTAAGAGGCTCTCCTTTTACTCTTATTACCAGTAAAAACAAACAGAATGTAAGCCTTTAATATTAGATTCAATGTTATAAGTATAGGCAGGATGTTGGACAAAAACACGGCTCCACATTAACATTGCTCTGTGTCTACTGAATGTGGTAATAAACAACTTTGTACGCTGATAATATGTAACACAACAGCTTGCTGCGATATTCCCCATGTGGTCAAAAAAGAAAGTGAATGTAGGGTTACATGTTTTGTACAGTACTGCTGTAAGTATTCATCAATCTGATTTGAACCACATGTTAGGAATGCTCAGTGGACATGGCGAAACAGTTGAGAACAGCCAAAAAAAATAACTGCCAACCCGTCTAGTTTACTTTCTACCAAGCGGAGTTCTGCCGCCCTGCATCGGCACACACTCGTCTCAAAACCAGTCAATTCTTTTTCTTTCGCGAAATTACATGCCTCCAGGAGCAGCAGCCGTGTCACCCGACCGACCGGTCTCACCTGTGGCACTTGTCTGACTCGTCTCTGGCAGTGAGAGATGAAGTCTGAGGTTCACCCAGACAAACCACAAACCGGCAGTTGCATAATCATTTAGAAACACACGTCAACACATGCACACAACACCAATTATTATATTCCGCAAGAGCCAATTTACCTCGCCAAGGTGACCAGGGGCCATGAACCCTCATTGGCAAATGTTATATAAACAAGTTGAGTGTATTCTTTCATGTGCACCATCAATAAAATGAAGACAAAAGTGCAATAATACCGTTACAACGTTGCACATTGTATTCAGTTCGAACCTCCCCTGAGCCTTTTTGCTTTAGTCTTGATTACTTCATCCAGACTGGTGCTTTAGTTAAACATTCTCTCAAGGCACAACGTGAACTTTAGATACGTCTGCTGTCTCACAGCTTGTTCAGTGACTCATGGTTATTCAAATTCATGTAAACAAGGATGTGAGGCGTTTCATCTTAGGACTATTTGCATTAAATGCCTCATGGGCTGATCGTCACCCTTAAAGGGGTGATGGAAGTACAGCCTCTCGATTCAGACTGAAGACAACTTGACTGAAGGCTACTTTTTTGTGTCTTTTCAATCAAGCAATTCTGAACAAAAGCCTTCAATCAATATTATCAGTGGGTCTTTCACTCCGGGTCCTTTTGAAAAGTCGTATAATGGCAATTAGTGAGCAGGTCAACAAGTCCGCACATTCATTTAGAGAAAATTCCCCTTAGATTTTCGATTACCGGAGAGCACAATGACTCTCCCTCCTAAACTGAGAGGAACTAAATGGAAGCAGCCAGGAGATTGCTCCGTCTCACCTCTTTTAGACCTTATAGCGCAGCATTTGAGATTTGATCATGAAATATTAATCGACTCACTTAAGCACTGAGGTGGGTATCTGGCTCTGGCGCTGAGCTGTCTCAGATCCCATCTTTCTAATAGACCTTTGTCTGTAAGACGATTCATCTCCCGGAGGCACGCAGCTCTTAAAAAGTCGCACAGAGCTCGAGTCCAGGTCTCGTCCGTTTGTTCGTCTACAGTACAAGCTCCCACTTGGAAACGTCTTTTATTAAAACCGTACGCATGTCTCTCCGATGGTGCGCAGACCAACACCAATTTATACAAGCTGGTACGATAGTGACACAGAGAGCATGAACCTATATCTGTCTTGGCGAAAGTAGAAGGATTTTCTTTTGAAATCCTTTTTACTTTTTAAAGAAACTGATATGACCTTTTTTAGTTTACTTTGGAACTGGAGATGTATTAATATGACACCGTATTAGCGAGCACTTTCCCCTCATAAAATTCCTCTGCTGCAGAAACTTTTGTCAGAATGGCAACTTTCTCAAAGGCATGTGCTGCAACCTCTCCACTTTTCTTAAAATGCATCGTATTGGCTAATAATCCAATTTGAACCTTTCTTTTCAATGTGATGAGTACATGAGTACAGACTTGCCAGAGAGTCCAATTATGGAACACAGACTTGTACTTATCTACTGATTCTCTGTCTTGCGTCTCAAAAGTTATTTGATGTCAAAAAAGATTTTTACTGAATAATCTTGAATTTGTCTTCAGCATGCTTTTGCCACATATTCTCTCTTTTAGGTGAGGATTTTGTTTTATAGATAAGCTCAACAAACCTGCATGTATTCTATTTTGTATCTATTTTGTCTCTGTCTGACCATAAACATAAAGGAAATCTGCCATATATGCGTTAGTATTTGTGTCAGCCACTGACTCACACTAAAAATGGCCTTGAGAGGGTATAGATTGAAATGTATTGACAACTTATATATGTACAAACAGCCCATCTTTGTTCATTTCATTTGTTTTTCTAAAGGTTTTTATTACAATGAAGTTTTCCTTCCCTCAAGGCTGATTTCCATTATAGGACAGCATTTTCTAGAACAAGGTATAAAACACAATTGTGACTAAATACCTATAATTATTCAAAATAAAAGAGACACCAAAGAGGTCATTGATTATATAAAATCCAGAGAGAAAGCTCTTTTTGGAATTTATTCATCAGATGTGATCCAGCTTCTAGGTTAGTAACAAGGTATGTATGCTTCTTCATCTGTTTGTGTGTCTGTTATCGAACCCTTTAGGTTGATAAGAGACAAGCAAATACACGACAGAGGGAGGATGACACATGACAAATGCATTTAGAGCATAATGACTCCATGGTTGCGTTTTAGCCGACAGACTCGGCAGGAAGCCACTCAATCTATCTGTGCTGACAAAGGCCCATCAATAATGAAATTAATGCGAAAAAGGAGAGTTGATTTCTTCTGTCAGCGTCGGGCAAAATCCCAACGGCAGCCAGATGTTGGAGAGGCGTTTGTGTCGAGCGGGAACTAACAGTGTTGCAGTTGTGTAAAAGTTGTGTAAGTTAGCTCAGCGTCAAAGAATGGTAAGTTTTGGAAGGCTTTCGTTTGTGATTCCAGATGGTGTAAATGGGGCACAAACTGTTGCCTTCTTTTGCAGCCATGCTAGCAGCACATCGCTAGGTTTCTTTGTCGGGCACCTGTGAAACTAACGACATCCCTGCTAGCCTCAGCTGTAGGCTACGTTGTGTAGCGCTAATTAGCAAAAGTTAGCACGCTAACACACCAAACAAATATGATGAACTTGGGAAACATTTAACCATTTTGTTCTAACTTTCGGGAGCATGTTGCCACGCTAGCGTTAGCATGTAGCTCATAGCACCGCTGTGTGTACATGAACAGCTTCACAGAGCCGCTAGCACGGCTGTAGATGCCAGAAAAGTGTCAGAATCGCTTGCTTTGGCATTGTTTTTTGGATCGATGAATCCAATATTTGTGGAATTAAAACCATCTGGAAGTTTACTTGCATCCTACGCTCAAATGCCATCAAACAAGCAAGGCTAGGTGTCGCTGTAAGGACTACATCACATTCCCAAGCATGAACGTGGAGAACAAAAAAAGTTTAAACAAGTATAACATACTTTTAAACGAGTGTAGGCATCTCATGGACATGATTTAATGGCCATGTCAGAGATTAAATGCAAAGTGTGCCCACTGTTAGATTTGACTGTAGTGACCTGATGAATGCATTATGAAACATGAAGCAAAGACGGACCGAGAGAATGCAAGAAATAAAAGACCTTAGGGTGAACTTTTGGGGAACCCGGCCCCTGTTATTGTCTGCAGAGGATTACTGCGTGATGAGTTTACAATTTGATCAGAAAAGGTTGTACAGTAGGCCACGAGAAAGATAGAAGCTGAAGCAAATTACGGCAGCGCACTTAATGCCAAGCAAAGAATTCTGCCACGGGCACAAAGGCTGTGTTTAAGATATGAAAGGATTAAAACAGAAGTTCCACCTAAGTTCTCTTCCACAACTGGTTATCGTTCATAAACTGAAAAAGTTCGAGAAATGCAACGCCTGGTCAAAATCCAAAAGTTCTCCTCACCTGGTCCCTCCGGGGTGGAAGTTTAGTTGTAGTGGCCTCTGCTAGATGATCAAACACTGTATTCAGAAGCAAGAACAACACCAGAAATATGTGCATCCTTAGCCTCAGTCACCGCAACAAAGAAGGGTAAAAAAGAATGGCCGAAACTGGCCCACCAACCGGTTGACCACAAGATTTGTTTTGAATACCAGACACAGGCCTAGAGTCTGGTATGTAAAACACAACCCCAGAAAAGTGAGCTTATTAAAAAAAAAAAAAAATTTATATCAGGGAAAGAAAAGTCACTTTGAAGCTTTCACACGAGGTTTTCAAAGCCTCTAACAAGTTAAAGATGCAAGAGAGAGATGAAGCGCTGCGATCGCAAGCCAGGGGAGGGACTGACGGAGCTTCAAAACTAACTGACGGATGGACGGACGCATGGAGGTCTTTTTCTTTCAACACAGGGCTGAAACCAGATGCTGTGGAGCTACATCACTCCAGAACATCATCTTCCCTGTGTGTAAATGTGTAAAATATGCGTATTCGCTTTCTCGCCAAGAGTTAGATAAGATTGATACCGTCCTCATGTACGCTAGATATGAGGCTACACAGCCAGCTGCCGGATAGCTTAGCTTAGCATAAAGACTGGAAACAAAGGGAAGCAGCTAGCCTGGCTCTGTCCCAAGGTAAAAAAAAAAAGAAATCAGACAGCCGGCACCTTTAAAGCTTAATGGGGTAATCTCTTAAAATAGCGGTCAAACTCAATGCATTCAAATAACCACTGGCTTTGTTCGTGTCTCACCATAGCAACCGTGATTTATTTTTGAAGATAAGTAAAGTTTGAGCACTACTAATGACTCTTAGGCTATTACAGACAGTGAGAATTAATGGACACATTAGTTTCCTTCTGCATCTTTATGATCTGCGTTATTGAATCATTCCATTAGCTTTTGCTGGAATAAATCAATATTTTTCTTGCCTCCTTTCGCACCGACGCTGTTTGTACCTTCGCCAACCGCATTCTGCCTGTAGGAGTGTTCATCCCACTAAAACTCAAGGCTGCGTACTGAAATCCACAGGGACTGCTGCATTTGCTAACAATAAGTTGGGGGAATCAATTTAGCCTGAATTCCACAACGGCGTTCACGCGCCGTCTCATCAGATTCTTGCAGAGAAACATCGAGTGGACGCCTGTCACTGAAGTTCGAAGCGAGAGGGGATCTTCGCTGACAATCACACCTTCCCCAATCCTCTGATGATACCTTTTCAGACAGTGCTGTGCTGTAATAGTACACTGTCCATCATTGTTACCCTCCCAGATGGACGTAGAGCTCTAATCCTGATCATTTAATAAAAAATACAAAAAAATGGCGAGTCTGTCACAGATTACCGACTTGCAATCACACAAAGTACAACCACCTCTCAGGTACTGTGTGCACTTAGGCGTTGGAGAGTCTCTATTTATAACCTCTATTGCTCCTGACAGAGTGGTGGTTATTGGAAGAGGTATAAGCCTGTCTGTACAACTAAAAGCCATCGTGAGCTTGGCACTGATGGGGTTTGTGGGAGTCAGACAGCATCCCCCCCCCCCCAGGCCAGCTGTGGGGAGTCAGTGGTGACTGGCTCACCAAAATCATCTCTGAGCCATCTCCCCTCCTGCAGGAAAACAAGCAAGGCCCACTCCCGTGTCCACGGAAATTAATCTGTGCCAGTATCCGTGGAGGTTTAACATGCTCGGGGAAGCTGGCACAGAGCTCTGGCTCTTTACTGATTTACATGTTGTTGTTGTTCTCGGTGGTGTTTCTTATGCCAGGGCTGAATCCAAGACAAATTGTACTGATTGTTTGTGACACTGACAGCCTACACAAACCATATATATATATATATATATATATATATATATATATATATATATATATATATATATATATATATGCCCATGATTTATGCTGATTTAAATGCCATAATGAGGTCTAGGATTTAAGTGCCGGTGAATGGGTTAATGTCCTGTGGTTTTGACCATGGGTTTGACGCAGGAATGGTTAATAGGACAGGCAGCAGGTGGAGAGACATGCAGACTGATGAGCAGCAGAGGAAGCCACTGTGTGCTGACAGCCGTGGAGAAAAGAAGCAACGATTGCCCGTCACTTATTTGCCCCATGCAGCAGGCGAAATTGTTCTAATTGCAGGGTTTTAGGCACCTTTAAAAAAAAAAACAGAAAGGAGAAGAAGAAAAGGCGGAGTAGAGCTTCCAGGCATGGTTTCTCCGTCTGCCTCTGTCGTCGAACGGGACGCCGGTGAATAACAGTCCATTGTCGGGTAGATGACTTGAGGAACTCTCGTCGAAGTCAGCGGACAGAGAAAGCGGGTTTTTTTTAATGGGAAATGAATGTGACCGGGAAGCAGCAACCTGAGCTGATCGAGCGACCCGCCAGCCTCTTGGTTCCAACTTCGGCAAGTAAACCTGTTCGTGTGGATGGAATTGAATCAACTCGAAGCCCAGTGCGGTTAGCGATGTTCCCGTGAGATGTGCTTAAGTGTCGGGGCAGGTACAAGGAGCATGCACGCCCGTGTTATGGTTGGTGTGCGGAGGGAACTCCAGGCTACCTTTTAAAAACCCGACTGTTTAGTGTTTCGCTGCTTATAAATACTTGTTGGTGGCTACAGGGCTTTGATATAAAACTCTTTTCCACATAAATTGCAGCCTCTGCACATTTCGGCAAATATTTAGCAAACTATGGTGCTCGTACTTGTGCAAACGTCGAACTTTTACCATTAACGTTTCACAGTGTGCCGTTGCTCCTTCCATGCAAATACCGTGATCATCCAGGGCGGGAACAACTTGCGTGTGCGTTGCTAACAAGTTTAAAACGCATTTCATTGAAATACTATTTATCTATTTACTATTCCGTTCGTGCCGAATTCACCAGAGGACTATGCTCATTTCCCAGAGTCCCTTTGTTCTGTTGCACGAGACGTGTAAATTGACCGATAGGCAAGAACACATTAAACTATCGGATATGTAAGTGCAGGCTGGTGTGACGTTCCTTATGATGAAACGGTGCGTTTTCTTTGGTTGATTTTCCATCAGTTGAGGTCTGATGGGTCACAGCAGGTGTTCTATACGGACACACAAACACTAGAGCAGCTTCACTATTATAACTTTGCATTTTCTTGACGCTTCTTTGACGACAGTTTTGAGAGATTTTTGATTACCTTGTAGCTTATTTCTCCATAATGCCTGTAATCAACATCCACTTTCAATGAATGCCAGATTAATGTATGCCTGCCAGGTTGAGCATTAATTATATCATGACTGTTACCATTATTTTCTTTTGTCAGACAGAGACGTGTATGGAGCTGAGCTTTCCTTCTCAAGGGCTTCATGTTTAATTGGGCATTGTGGTTTAGGCTACTTGAACAAGAAAACAAATTATTTTAGACTTTTTTTTTTTTTCACAGCGAGTGGGCTGTTAAAAGCAACAAATCAAGTCTGATTAAATATTGTATTGTCTACAATTGAACCAATCATAATCTAGTCAGAAAGGGGGGAATTACATATTTCAGTTTTTACATTATGATGTTTTTTTTAATCTTTGCATTGCTTTTCAGAACCAATCAGTCATATATATTTTTAAAATTTTTTTTTTTTTTTTTTTATGTAAAAGTTGAGATAATTCCTGCTTCCATCCTCTTCTGGCTAAACATGACACACGGTTTTATCTGCTGCGTGGTGTCCAGCCGCCGGCCCGTTAATGCCTCCTCTGGACACGTGGCACCTTTCATCTCATCGGTTCCCCGGAGTCCCTCTTTTGTGGGCGCTTTCCGGTCACGAAGCATTCGCTTTTGAAAAACCGGATACCTGAGCCTCGAGGGGACACAAGTCTGCGGCTTAATTCTGCCTCGTAGAGTGTGCCCAGATTTCACACATTTCCCACTCTCCACTTACCACTGAGTGATGGCTAAAATTACACAGCAAGCAGCGATTTCCTGTTGAAACGGGCTCTTCCCACAAACACAGTTAAATGCCTGCGCCGCCCTCACTCCATCGCGCATGTTTCCGATCGCACGCGTTTCAGGGTTGTTGAGCGCGGACGTGATTGCGATTCGACGGGAAGTGAACTTGAGGTTGGCCCTTAAACAGTTCATCAGAAAAACGCTTGCAAGAAGCCATCAAATCAAATTCAGCAAACCTAAAGCGGCTCTTTAAAAATCTTACATTTGGCTTTCTGATACATTAATCAAAAGGCTTGTGTTGAAGGTGTTTCAACAGTCGTCTAGATGCAATAGACTGGTTCTTGTGATCCAAACACAAGCAGCCTTTACTTTCTTTTGTGTCAGTTGGTTTGCTTGCAAACATCTTGAGCTGTTGGCGAGTACAAACTTGTTATTGATATCAAAATTACATTTCCAATTTGAAATTGCATTTCACCCAATTCCCCCCCAATTGGCGTGACTTTTCATTTAGTTTGGTGGGTAAACCGTTTCCGTTTGGACGGTGTCCGCCGACACAGAGTTCCACCGTATTCCTCCTCTCAGCAGGCTCAATGACCATTAAAACTAAAATGTTGTTTCAGTTTATAACGACTAAGTTGAAACTTTTTTCCTATTCCGTGTATATTTTTTGTCTTGGATGCAAGACTTGTAAAAGCTTTAATCTGTTCATATGAACGGTTCATCTAATAGACTTGTTTTATCTCATTTTATGGCTTCAATTTAACATTTTCCGTTAATTCAACCGATTTCAGTGATTGTGTCTGAAATGAACGCTCAAAATGATGCTACTCCGTGACGATTAGGAGGATTGTATTATAGACTTTAGTACTGCTTCTTTTTGTCAGTCCAATCTGGCAACACTGGATTCAACAACCCGTTTTTTTTTTTAATCATGAGCCCTACTTAAAAATCTTGTGTTCTTGAGAGTTCAAATTTTAGGATGCAACTGAAGCTTACTGAAACATTTGTCGCCTATAGTTTGATGCAGGGATGATGTATTTATTTATTTTCTTTAGGCCAAACAGGAAGTTAGCATCGCACTGGTTCTCTCATTTTACCATTGATTTTGGGGTATTGGAGAAAATAAACTCTGCGGCAAACGCAAGTTCATGATACTTGCACGTTTTGTTCAGCAAGATAATCTACACAAAAGGAAACCACCGTTGTGATTTTGAAGCGTGAACGCTATCGACAGAAGTAAACGGCTAATGTTAGCCTGCCGGCGACCTAAAACCACGAACCGCCTTTTTTAAGAAGCGGAAAAGCTTCAAAATTGAAAAAGGACTTTCTATTGACCTATTTAACATCGTGGAACAACATTAAAATCTTTTAAACTTGGGTTAACCACAGACCTTATTTCATTCATCCAACCAAAAACCCATTAACCCATCGTCGAGGTAACCGGAAGTGCAAAAATGCCGACTCATTTCTGGCGTTTTAGGGCTCATTCCTGCAGCACTCTATTCAACAATTTGTCATACGCAGTCCGCCTGAGAAGTGAGCGTGACAACTTCCTCTGAGCAAATATGCCTGACCACAGTGACACTAAAATACTTACAGTGATGGATAACCATTCTCTCAGTGCCTGGCAGGATTGCGCTGGCTGTCGGTGACAATAATTTGATGGTCAACATAACCTTTTACAGAGGGAACGAGCGGCGAGGACAACCCGGATCACTAAAAATGGGATTAAATACAGTGTAATGCGGTGTGATTATTGGATAATCAAACCCACGTCCCTTTTTTTTTTTTTTTTTAAAGGCAGGATAAAATACAGTGACATGCATGTCGTATAAAATTTCCAACCCCCTGTGGTCACACGCCTGACGGTGTCTTGGCAGGAGCCGCAGAGGCATAATTATACCCCAGTGGAGTGTGAAAGTCGACGCTTTTGTATTCAGGAAGTCAATCATATTTTAACCAAATCACTTCTGCTGGAGCATGAACATGAATTCCCTTTTTATAACTCTTCATTTTCCCGGAGCCACTCAGGTAATTGGAAATGACACAAAACAATCAGACCTTATTATTGTCAAATATATAAAAATGTCAGTTTCCTAAAAAAAAAAAGAAATGGTCATATTTAGCCTGAACAATATTCACTTTTAGTCCCAATCATTGGAGTCGGTCCTTCAAAACGACGGTGTAATTCAATGACCCTAGATTAAGACTGGAAACGCGTCGTTTGACTCCTCCAAGACTTTCCTCCTTTTGCTTTATTAAATGTTTCTGCACTAAACATTATATATATATAGACCTACAGTATACATATCTAGATGTCATTTTCTGGCAGATGGCTGCCCGGTTTCACTTTTTGAAGGCATATGAACTAATGGGAACTCGAGGAGACCCACGAGAGCTGTGGAACGGGCCAAAGGGCAGACTCCAGTGTTACATCATAAATTAGTCTTTTTTAAAGATTATAATTAGTCCCTGTAGGAAGTGCTAAGTTACATATATAATACAGTGTTATGCACACTCATATTCCATAATTCAGCCGACTACAAACGCAGGCTGTAATTAAAGTCTTAATTAGGTGGCGTTTTCAATTTTTAAAGCGTCGAGAGGATGTGTTGTCGTAAATCCTGGCGCGTCAAAAGCAAGTTGCGCTGTCTCTGCTTGAAACCTTTCTTGAAATGTTTCCCCAGTAAATAAAAGGAAAGTCGTCCTCTGCATTATTAATACCCACAGCGTTTCATTAGCATTCTTATTTAGATTCGAGGCAGGGAACTTATGCATTTTAATGTCCCCGTTCATTTCCAAGTGAGATTCTAAGACATCTACCTTGCCCCTTCACCAGCCGGTAGTGGATTTCCTTCTTACCATTTATGATAACTGTGCTTTAATAAAAAAAAAAAGAAAAAGATGAGTGGGGGGAAAAAGAAAATGCAATGTTTTTTTTTGTTTGTTTTTTCATCCTTGAAATGGGAATAAACGAATGTCGGAAATATTCACAGTCCCAGATTGGTTCCTCAAAAACCTACATTCACCCCAAATTGCTCCTCCCACAGTACCAACATCAGAACACCCAATCCCCACTCATGCATACCTCCTGACTGTTACTGCATTGTTGATTGTGTGTTTAGACACAATCATTATACTCTAATACAAAGAAGGACATATACTGTCTCAGACTAGTTCCTAGCCTTGTCTACTAATTTCCTTCATCTTGTCTCTTGCGCTCACACAACCACATCTCACACGCGTCGGGACGGATTTGGGGAATTTGCGGCCATCGTCTCGTCTGCCGTGCCGCTTGTTTGAGCGGCGGGGCTCTGCGAGACGAGCCTGTTCAAACAATGAATATACAGTGGAGAGGAAACGCATCAAGTGGCTTTGATTTCCCACAGAGACACTCCGAGGGGAAGATTGAAGCGGGATGATTTTCTGTGAGCGCTGTGCATACGAGTCCCTACCAGGATATTGACACACAGCACGACGCTGCACACAGCGGATTGACTGATACACAGGGATATGGTCTGTGTAGACGATATTTTACCCGCAGAGCCATTTTTTTTTTTTTTTTTTTACCAGGATCTGTGACGTAGGAACATCAAACGGCCTCGTTTGCCATGAAGCAGGGGCGTAAACAGAGTGAGGCTGCATCTGTGTTATACAGATATGCAGGGATGATGGGTAATCTGTATGTTGATGTCGTGTCAAGTCTCTATTTGATCATGTGACGAGACGAGACGACGGATCATGACTTGTCCTGAGAGCTTTCTCTTTGACTTCTCTACTTTTAGCATAAGTAACTGTAACATGGACTGTTGATCATATATATATGCCTAATGGTGTGTGTGTGTGTGTGTGTGTGTGTGTGTGTGTGTGTGTGTGTGTGTGTTGGCGTGCACCAGTACCCTTCATAATGGCGTGCACCGGGGCCGGTCGTAACTACGCCGAATATTTGGACTGATATTGCATTTGTGATATTGGAGAGAAAATTAAATTTTGTATTGACTAACTTGTATAATCTAAGTTGATCCACTTACTTATGGTTGGTATAATCTTCCTTTAAGCCATTTTCTGACCACTAATAAAACCCTCACCAAGTATCTATCTTGCTTTGCACAGTGAAGCCCGTACCAGATCGCCAAGGTACATGATTTTAAAATTTAAAAATGGATTTTCATCTTAATAATGGCCGCAAGCACACGGCGGACGCCAGAGGGACAATTCCAGAGAGTGTGAAAGTGGCACAGTGCTTTCTCAGGACCTCCAGCAGGCAGTCTGATTAGAGTAGTTAGTCTTTTGCGCTGGAGAGGAATTCAGCCCCATTCTTCCTGCTGAATTCTCTCCAGGAGGGAGGACTTGTTGTTAACCATTGCTGTCTGCACATCCTGTCCCATTATTACAGTGCTCTGGTGGTCTTACCCTCTTCTTCCCATCTTGCTTTAATATTCAAAGCAGTGGTCTATTTTTTTTTTAGATCTTACTTATTGGTAGCGTTTTCATGAAAAACATGTCGGATGTTCTGTCACATTGGGGCGTTGATTTGGAAATACCAAAGCGGTCCTGATTCTGCAGATAAAAGCTGAAGCTTGAAGCTCAAATCCGTACATTGAATGAAAAGTGTGCAATGATGCCATCTTGGTTCTCCTACGAAATGACATTCCCACACAACTAAACTGCCCTCTGTTACGTTTTGAGGGAAACATTTTTTTTTTTCCTGGACTACAGTCACAGCTCTTAGCATTTTAAAATCACCTCGACGACCCATCTGTATTCTAACGTTACCCCATAGCTGTCCTTACTAGGCTCCTAGTGTGCTTGATCATAACTTATTTGAAGAGTTGGCTCAGTGATCAGAACAGAGATTCACTTTAATGCATCGGTTTTGGACACATTTTGTGCAGAGGTGTTCATGACCAATTGTGAACTACGGATGGATTCGATTCAGGAGTTCGGTGAGCCGTCTTCTCAGGAGGGGAAAAGCCCACAATCTTTCTTCCTTCTCATTCCGAGAGAACGGAGAGGAGTGGTTGTGAGTCAATATGCTGCACGCAGTATAAACAAATCTAAATCAATCTGTGATGTGGGGCTGCACTTGATATCATTTTTAATTATTTTTTTACATTCAAAGTTTCTAATGAGGTTTTTGAATGAAGCTATGTCTGTTGTCCAATGATGTCATCGCCCTAAAAAAAGTCTGAATCCTCAACAAAATCCTCAATTTGAAAAAAGTGATTCTTTGGATTTTTAAAAATATTTTTATATATATATATATTTTTTATAAAGGACCAGTGTAAAGGATTTGGGGGGATATATTGGCAGAAATTTATATTTTCATTGGCGTATAATCACCTGTAACCAATAAATATTGTTTTTCTTTACCTTTTAGAATCCTTCATGTTGCACCACCATGTTTCTACAGTAGCCCAGAAGGGACAAACCCAATGCTGACTCTAGTGAGGGCCTTTGGTTGTTTTTACGTTCCCTGAAGGCCACCGTAGTTCTCTGACACGCTGCGACTTACCACTGGATGTCTTTTTTAAATCCTTCACACTGTTTCTTTTTAATGAATTTAAATAGCCAGTGCATGCCTACCTTTTGTGTGGCAAATACAATACAAACATGCAGCCCATCAAGGTCACGTGATCAACGTCTCTTAGTCTGACATGTAGGCACATACTGTCAACGTCAGCCTGTACATCTTTATGCTGACTGCTGCTACGGCATTTTTGTGATTATTTCCTGTTCAATATTGGAAGTTTAGCGGCGCTATCCATGGTGCTGTAAAGGGGATTTGATTCTGGCATAATTAGCGTTAAACATTTAGTTTTGTTATGAATGTGTCTGCATGAGGAAAGAATGTGTGAAAATATTGCCCTAGTTGATCAATCAAAAATACAAAATGTATCAGTATATTCCATAAAGTTGGAGGCGTTTCTAGATTCAGACAGTCATCACATATCACTTCCTATTTGAAGGAATATCATCGGCAGACTTCAGTCTTTTATTGGTTTTGCAGCAAATACTCCCTAGCGTTCTCCTAAACAGCTTATTTAATGTATGTTTAGTTTTCATAAAACTATGATCAACTTGAGACTGCGAACAAAAAAAAAAAGTATTTAGGTTGTATTAAAAAAACCAAAAGCAGCTGTTTGGATCCAGGACATGTAATGAGGGTTTGTTCCTCTCACCGCCGCTCTAGCAACACTTTTGCATTCATAAAATGCTCAGATATTGTGAAGGTGGAGATCTCAGATTGTCTGGTATCAGTAGACTGGATTCAGATGAGCAATACAAAGTAGGATCAATGTATACATTATGTGTACAATCATATCAATAAGGCTTTATTGGTTCCCAGGAAAATCACAAGCTATACCCATCAGCATGTAAGGAAAGATATATCTACATAAACATTAAAGCGATTAACACACTAATGCATCAATAATAATAATAATAATAATAATGCAATAATGAAGTATATATTATTTGTTTGTCAAAGCAAGATGATGTTTTTCTTGTTGTATTCTAATAAAGAAGTCACTCAAAAAGGCTTCATTTGCGTATTAAAATCACTACAATTTTCCTCTGGGACAATGACCCTTAGTTTCATATCTTGTCAACGTTTTCTCTACTCTAGAGTTTGCAGGTCTGTGTATATAATAAAGAACAATATATGTCTATGTAATATAAAGAAATCGTTTAGTCTATAATGACTTTAAAGAGAAGTCCTACTGTTGAGGAACATGTTCAGCGTTGACTGCAGGGTTTACCCAGCATGCCTGAGTCATCAGCTCCCGCTTGTTTTCAAAAACACATTAAAAACAGCTTAAGTGCAGACATGCTGACGCACCGACGACTGTAATCGATCGCTGTGAATTAGAATCCGTCATGCAACTTAATGAAAACACAACTTCATAAGAGTGTTCCACATTGAATGTGCCTCTTTGCTGTCGCCACTCTTATGTAAGAGTCCTGATGGAAAGATGTGGGGATTAAAAAGCTCCACTTAATGTGGGTATTAGCAGTGTGGTAAGGCCACGTTTGGTGAAATTACCAAAGCTGTCTCATTTGAAATGATGGATTATGCTCATCTCCTTTTTTTTTTTTTTTTTTTTTAAATGCGTTTTCCAAAAAATCCATTCATATTTTTTACTTTTTTTTAACTTTGAAAGCTGCCGGACAACATCGCCTCTCGGTGCACACGAGGTAACTTTGCCACAGTTTGACCCGATTTTCTAAAATATGCGCGTTGGCAAAAAAATGCAAGCTCACAGTTTACAAAATATATGAGCTTGCTCTTTTGCCGCGGAGGCCAGACCTGCCTGCATATTTACTATCGCAAATAAATGAGTAAATGCTCGTGATCCATCTCTTTGTGATGGCTGTTATGAATACAGCAAACGCTTTGTGACTTTAGGCGCAGTTCTCTGCTTGAAGCTTTAAGAAGATTATTGATAAAAAAAAGAAAAGCCTAAACTTTCCAAAAAAGAAATCCCAGGCAAAATTAAGATGACAAATCGACATGCTTGTTCCACTGTTAAACTGAAAATCCACAGCTGGTTCGCCGCTGACACAACACTGGGTTGTTTAAATTGACTTGAAGTGCTGGCTTTTGCTTCTCATCCTCTTCTCTTGTTTTAATGCGAGTGTCTCTATATGAATCCAAATGTCTGCCTTTAGGCTGGGGGCCCACAATCAATATCTATGAGTTTCAAATGAATTCATTTGATTTTGACTGTTGATGGTGTTTTGTGGCCTTTTTTTTTTTTTTATTCATGAGGCGGTAGGTCTTTCAGTCCAGTCATGTTTCCTGCTCATTATTGTGCTTTTGTTATAGTCGGGTCCGCAGCCAGAGACAGAGAATTGGAAGTGAAGTCTCGCTGTGGCCCAGAGACAGCTCCACTCATCGTAACATGGAAACTTGATAAAAGGGTTTGTTCAACGGAAACTGAACTGATAAATCTAAAGTGTGATTCTTTACAGAGGGCTGTAAGCGTAACGAGACTCGATGGTGTTTGCTGCTACCGTGCAGGTTTGATGACGGACATTATCCGATTTGATCCGGACAAAAAATAGTGTGTGTGTGTGTGTGTGTGTGTGTGTGTGTGTGTGTGTGTGTGTGTGTGTGTGTGTGTGTGTGAGCTCTGGCCGCTGGCCACGTTTGTGTCGCTGTGACAGTTGAAGGTTATCAGTGTCTGAAAAGTTTTTCTTCCACTGTAGTTCCACAAAGCGCAGGCAGTCGAGCGTCAACCTGTCTCCTGAACAGGAAGGCAGAAATGTCAACGCATGCTCACTCCAATACCGCCGCTCGGTCAACGGCCCTCGTTAGTTTGTGTCGAGATATATATATATATATATGTATGTATGTATGTATGTATGTATGTATGTATGTGTGTATATATATATATATGCTCGTTACACGCATCGTGTCCTTTCAAAATAAGAGGTTAGGTTCAGGCGACGGCCCACAGGGTTCAGGAAACGAGCGTGGTTGACGGCGTCTAACAGCGTCTAACGTCTTTGACTTTTGCAAGTGAAAATATTCATCAGGGAGGCCTAGATGTGCGACTTCATGTCTGATCAAAAACCCGTTGACCTTGACTTGGTGTGATTGGTCTGACACATGGCCAGATAACGGCATCCGGGGCCCTCTGGGCATCAATGAGCTGTGGGCCCCGGTCGACACCCTGCAGCTGTCTCTTTTAGCGTTCTGTATGTACTCTGTCACCTTCAAGTAATGGAGCAGTTTCGACCTAAACAACATTTGACACGAGGCACTTCACCTTACTGCAACAACTCAAATGTTACTTTTGGCTGTTGTCTGGTGAATGTAGCGATCAGACGTCTGTAAAAATAATTTCAGTCAAAAGAAACACTCTGGAAAGTGTGTGTTTTTGTAGTTCAGAAAGGCTGACCTTTTTGTTTTTTTTTAGCTGCATCATTGTGCACACAGTAACACAGGGCAACAACATGGCAGGCAATGCATCTTTACAAACGGAGCTCAAAATTGCCCAACTACAAAACCTACCTGTGATGGAAACGACAGTGCAGCACGACTCTAATTTGTTGGCCCTCTGATGCTGAACGTTGGGAAAAGTCGGCCAAACTGCTTTGGAGCCAGATACCGGTATAACCGGCCAGGTCGGAGAGACGCTCCGGGTGGAACGTGAGGATTTTATATCAGAACTAGGAGCAGCATGCACGCTTTTTATTTCTTTGACTGTGTGGAAATCTGTTATTTTCATTTTCCAGATGATGAGCAAAGGTATTAAAATGTGTCTTACAGGTAAAGGACTAGACAAGCAGCTGCTACAGGACATTTAGGCTCTACATGTGAGCGTGAATAATAAGAAAAAGCAGGATAAATGCAATAATTAATAGTTAATATACATTTCAAACAGAGGCAAGAGAAAATCCAAAGTAAAGGTTAGCCGGTCGTGTCTGATGAAGGAGGTCCTCGAAGTTTTACTAACCTCCATAACATATTCAAATTGAACGCTTACCAAGCGAATAGTTGTCCATCGGGATCTCCAGTATTGGGAGAAAGTACTGTTGACAGTGTGTCAGACGCATTTAATCAACATTTAATGCTTTATGCCGCTCCTCTCGCGCACAGATTGTAACTCCGCGTCGTGAACATTAATTAGGCTGCCGCTTAAAAACAGCTCCCGCCCTCTTAGGCAAAAGCTCATTAGAGATCTAAATTGAATCGTCTATGTTTAGTTATTTATAACGTTATTTAGCTGCAAATGAAGTAGAAATCGAATGAGATGTGATAACTGATGGAGGCTGTGTCAGTGAAGGGATTTTTTTTTTCCTGCGCTGATAATAATTGGCTCCACAGCGAGATATGAGGTATTATTGACTTTTTTTTTTTTTTGCTGCTAATTATGTCATTTATCCGTTATATGAATAAGCCTAATTGTTGATTATCATTGGGTATATTGTTGGTGTTTAAATGACAAAGATTACAGTTTTAGAACCAATGACATACTTAGTTCTTTAATGCTAAACATGTAAACAATTGCAAACAGACACGCATGTAAACACTGAGATTGAAGTCATGTCCGTATGTCGTCCGATAAATTGATTGAAGTCATTATTTTTGACAGGCCTCCACTTCTTAAAGGCAGGCTGGAAGATTGGACAATGATGCGGCAGCTGATGAAAGCGTCTCGTTTCTTCCAGCAGCAGAAATGTTTTCGCTTTAAGTTAAAAGCTGCAAACCTGACAGTAGTGCGTCACTTCCAGTGAACTTTGAAACTAACATGTCTCTTAACAGCATTTTTTAGAAAAAGAAAAAAGGGAAAAAAAGAAGCATCCTGGCAGGAATTGATCCACCGAGCAAAACACTATGATTTTCTTCCGCTTCAAGTGTGCCAAGCAAAGTAAAATCTACACTGATGCACTTCTTTCAACTGTGAAAAGTGTACTTTACCCTCTCCCACTGGAACCGCAGCTGTGACGCCTCGGTACAAACACTGTAAACAGTCGAGAAGACGGTTAGCAGCCGCCGTCTCCTCACAATTCTAAAGGCGCTAGCGTTTGTAGAAAAGACGACGCGTCTCTTGAACCTCGTTTGTCGCAACCCTGACTGAAGACGCACACTGATGTTCGCTCAGGCAGAGAAAGCAGTCTTCTCGTTTTGTGCTTGAAGCAGACACACTAACGACACTCCACGACATCCGCTCGGCCGCACACGGTGTAAATTACAGCGTGGAGGCCAGCAGTCTGCGTTAATTATGCTCCAGACAGTCTACCGGACAGGATGCCGGTCAACCACCATCAATGGCCGACGTCGATGCTACCGGAAGCTGCGGCTGCTCACGAGCCCGAGCCTTACCGTGTGTCCGGATGCGAAGGACAGCGCCAACTGAGACCGATTTTGAAAATGTTACAAGCGCAACATTTTTCGTTTCATTCTCGGGCTGGATGTACTCTGGTAAACATACAGAGATGAGAGGAGAAAGAGTTCCTGGTGAGTTCTGAGAACAGCGTGTTGCTTGCTAGCTCACAGCAAGTGCCAGTGGTTGACACACTGCTTGGGGGGGGGGGGGGGGGGAATAAACACAGGCTGCACAAACAATCCAGCAGTCGAATTTGCTTTTCCGTATAAAAGCGCCTTTACGGTGATTTGCTGATGGGAAAAAAAACTTTTTAATTGAGAAAAAAGCAAGCATGGAGATTGCTGGGAGCTTAGTAGAAATTATTTGTCATTTTCTTGGGGAAAAAAAGAAAACACTTGAAAGCAAAACCTATTAGATCGGCTTTTTGCAACGTGTGATGGGGTCCTACATGGACACTATTTTCTGCAACAATTGGAACAGTTTTGGTTGTCTATGCTCTTCTGTTTGATTTTGAAGTGGGCTCTTCTGGGGGGAAAAGGCGATGTCACAGACTTCCGAGCACCAATTGGTTTATTAATTTCGCAACGTAAGACCGTTGTTTGGTAATGTTGCCAGGCCACTATCAATCACATCTTATCAAACCACACCACACTGTCCAGATAAAGGAGATTGGTGACGTTTTTTTGAGTGTTAAACACTGAATATAAGGGTGGTTGTCCTCAAACTTATATACTAAATTGTATAACTGTGCCATGATGAAACACGTAGAAATGTATAAACTCAATATGCTGAGAGTGGTACGTTGGGGACTCATCTCCGTCTTGAAATGAAAGAATGTTAACATCCTCTAATCAGAACCCCGCTCCTCTCCCCACAGCGTCCGATTGATTTTCACAGAACAGCAGAAGGCCGTTCTCTGCTTTCTGTGTCCTGGAAATGAAGCCATCGACGCGTCACAGAATCAGGCGAATCAGCGCTGATGTTGACCCTGGAGAAAGCGATGGGGTGTCGTAGAAGCATTGAGTTCTTAAATTGTCCTCGCTTACCCGCTGACTAGTTTGGCAAGCTGACATTAGCTCGCTAATTCCACCGTGTTTTCATGCTAATTTCACTGGTTACAGAAAACGAGTGGATCAGCGCGCCGGTAGCCGGCGGCACAGCTTTTGTCCCTGCTCCCCACTGTAAGTCTTTCGTGGTCTGATGAATCCTCACACCATGTTGCTATTTTCCTAGCTACTGTAGGTATTCGTTAACGTTACATCGAGGCTTTTGTCATACGTAATTACACCACTCAGCCCCCTTTTGCCTAATTTTTTTTTGTATTTTGTCAAAATGATGCAGTGGGTGGATTGAAGCTCAGACCTGGGGCTGAGGTTGAATACTTAAAAGGTAAAAGTCATTTTCAGGCTCTTTCAGTGTATAAATAAAGAGATGAGGCTTGAGGCATCCACATGAATATGTTATCCAATCTATCTTCTTCACTGTACGTGCACTCTGCCTCGCTCTTTATCATTTAGCAATGCAAATCAAATCACCGAATGGAAAGAAACCGAGCCTCTCCTCGGACTCACCATTGATGGGTTCCCCGCTGCCGACATGGCTATTAGCGCCCCTCTAGCCGGTGTGACGAATCCGGCTAATCGCCAACTGTCAGGTCAAATTAGCACTCCGATTCACAGAGGACAGAGAGTGTGAAGCAAGTATGTTTAGGAGAGCCTTGGAACGTCAACAACAAAAAAAAAAATAAAAAAGCCTTCGACCTTCTCCTGTCTTTGCGAGTTCAGAGATCTCCACAGCATGCGTGCCACGAGTTCTGTCCATTCTTTAACTAACTCGGCAACCCCTGCTGACGTTAACAAGTCATACTTCAGAAAAACAGAACTACAAACGAAACCTTCCAGTGATTTCATTAGATGAACGCCTCAAATGTAGCCATGCCAACATCAGGATCGTTAATTGCAAACATGTTCTTTTTTTCTTTTCCTCCTTTTTGAAGGTCTTTTTGCAGTTGTTCATAATTTAGATCCTTCTGTCGGGGCAAATTGCAGATATCGAGTGAGGCCTTATGCAATGCCTATGACTGACGCCGTGATCTCCGTTTGAGCTCGCTCACCTACTGTGTTTGAAGATACCCTCCAACTAAACAAATTATACATGCTCACCCTCCAGCACTATTCCTTCTTTCACCATCTTCAGACAACTTTTGGGTCTAGCTTTGATTTTCCTTCAGTATTGTACATAGACTCCCAGATGCTACCGAGGATTCGGTGACCTCCCCCGCCTTCTGCAAATCTTTATTTAATGAGGCAACTTGGCGGACTTCATCATTTTTTTTTTTTTTGCTCAACACACTTGCGTTGGCCAGTGCACACCAGCACATTATCAAATTTGGACATTAAAACATCCAGGCGAACAAACTTCTATATTCTATCGTCCGCCGGTTTAAATGACAAACTTCTCGATGTCTATAGCAGTTGTCACTAATTAATGTTAATGGCGTAAATTACTTGCCAAACAGATTATTGACACTTGTGGCTGTTGTCTGATAATACACTTTTTGCAAGCTGGTTCCTGTTCGGCCAAAGATACTTTGTGAGGTAAAAGAAGCATGACTGTAAAACTACTGTAATATTTTCAACGGATGGTGTGTTTTTGTAGCTTTTTAGCCGTTAGAATCTCCCAGTTCAATTTTCCATCTTGTCCTATTAATATTTTAAGCTGATCCACTCTTTTGAATCAGAACCTCTAGTATTAAGAGCAAGGAGCTTGTGAAGAATAAAGTGTTAAAGTCAGTATTCTACAGCTGTTATTTCAAGGTTATATTAAATCAGTAGTTCATGTCTTCTCTGCTCATCTTGTATTCAAGCTTTTTATGAGTTATGATAAAAATAAATTATGCTGCCACTCAAAACTGAAGTGCTTCTGCCTTCTCTGCCAACAAAGAGATCAGATCTTAAGAACGTCTATGGGGTTTTATTTTAAGCTTTTGATACAGATGTTCAGAGTGGAAGACAAATGGATTTGATAAGAGACTCAAAACACAGCACAACTCATCATTTTGCTTGTTAATGCAATAAAATGTATTCAAACGGTACAGATACTAAATTTAAAAAGCATTTCATTCTGTAAATGTGCTATATTAACTTTGATAGTGTGTCTGCATAAAGCAGAAGGCGTTTCAACAATTTTGTTTTTTAGTTGTCTGTCTCATGTGTGTCTGACGAAACAGATATATTTATTTTTGATAAATCCAGCTGTCTATACAGGCCTCGTAGCAGCTTGTGTTATACGTGTGTAAGTGAGTTCCAGATTATTTTCCTGTTTTATCCAAAAAAACGACAGTGGCTCTCTCTGAGCGATGCCAAAACGCAGTCTTGACCCTGGACTCAGATCTTGACTCTGGACTCGACTCAGGTTTTGTCTCTAGGTCTTGACTCTGGACTTGACTCTGTACTTTACTCGGGTCTTGACTCTGTAGTTGACTCTGGGTCTTGACTCAGTTTTTGCCTCTGGACTTGACTTGGGCCTTGACTCTGGTCTTGACTCTGTAGTTGACTCGGGTCTTGACTCTGGACTTGACTCATTTTTTGCCTCTGGACTTGACTCAGTTTTTGTCTCTGGACTTGACTCTGGTCGTGACTCGGGTCTTGACTCTGGACTTGACTCAGTTTTTGCCTCTGGTCTTGACTTTGTAGTTGACTCGAGTCTTGACTGTGGACTTCTCCAAGACATGAGACCTTCGCTCTGTTCCATCTCAGCTGATCCGTAAAGGACCCGAGGACAGTCAGACCCAATCCGAATAGACCTGAGTATAATTGGACCCGACCTTAAGTACCGTCAATCCAAAACAGAGAGAGAGCAGCAACATGATGCCTCACAGACTGAGCGACACAGTCAATACCATGTCATTGTTAATGCACTTTAGTTCACACTTTCCCTCCACCAGATAATCCCACATTATTCACATGTGAGGATTATGACTCACCGCAGGATCTGAGCTCCCCCCGGATCCACTCGGCTGCATATTCACACACAGACCTCGAGTCCTGAACTCCAGCCGAATCGATCAGACTGGAGAAGACTAAATTGGACCAGGCCCAGGTTTGGTCCTGGTTCAGGTCCTTGATACTAGGAACCAAGCACATCGTAAACATTTCTAATGCGATGCCCTTTCGACACTCAAATTATCTGCTGAGCAGATGAAATGATTTGTGTTTTTAATTATCGGTTATTGCAGCGGTCAAAGGTCACTTCATCACAGCGCTTTGTGAAAGTAACAGCTTGGCTCTGACGATTCTCAAACCGATCTCACTTTAGCAAAAATGATTCATCCACACACGTTACAAAACGACCACGGCGTCGATGTTTACCATGAGTCGAATCAAAACCTCCCCGACACTCATCAAAACAACAAAAAAACTGACATTTTAAGCTTCACAAATACAGCATTCATTGCAGAGTTGCTGTGGATTGCATTAGGTTGTCAGCTTCACAGTGCGGCTCTGAACTTTTTAAGGGAAAAGAGGACACAATTTGACCACAGTCAGCGCAGTGAATATGATATGCTGTCACAAGATTCTAACTCACTTCAGCTTTGAATATAGTGCAGATACATGTGCTTCTGCAGCGGCCGTGTGATTTGAATGTTAACCGCGTTTTTGTTTTGTTTTTTTTGTCATTGGATTAAAGAATTTCTGACAATATACAACCATCTTAACAAGACTGTATTATATACACGTGTCCCACACGGTGGCTTTCATCCCCTCTACTGTTTTCAATCTGCACAAACGTAATGAGGTTGCAAGACGGCACCATAGTCTCTAGAATATGCTTTATGATCCCACATGGCTGCACACAGTCACACATGAGGAGGCTGGCAGAAGCACAGGGCCTATAAAGAATAAGCCCAAGAGGTGGTACTTTAATTTAATTTTTTGGGGGACATCAGTTTTCACTTCCCCCACACCTTTCCAACACTATGGATTTATTACTTGAAGGCACCCATCACTAAATACTTTGCTGATAATATGTAACCACTCCATGGTCACCATAGCGATTTTTAATCGCCCATCAAGGCTCTCCCTGTCCGTCAAGTGCAACCATTCACACCGAAGCAAACATCGGTGTGCTGGTTTAATTAGGTGCCCAGCAAAGGTGAAAGGTGTCTTTGTGCAACGCTATCAGACGAAGATAAGGAAGCATAAGGTATGATACAAAAGAATATTTTGTGCATGGTTTTTTTTCTCCAAAAAAAAATGAATCAAAATGGAAGCAGCGTCTAAGTTTCGATCCTGTGGGTGGGTTGTTTTCCATGGCAGCTTTTCTGTGAGCCGGTGGTGAACTGTCAAACCCCTTTTGCCCTTTTCAAAAAGTCAATTTTTGAACAAATTCCACACACCGCAGGTGCTTCACGTTCATGCGATCGCGATCATTTTGATTCCAACTGGAAGTCCGTTTCCGCTGAGGTGTAGTCGGCATTAGCTGTCACTCTCTGGGTCCGTTTGTGCTGATGGCAAATGACAGTCAAAACTCGTAGCTGTGAGTGCTCCTCACATACGTTATATTACGTTGAGGTTTAAAATCACAACACGGAGTAACATAGAACGTGTTCAAATCCCAGGAAATCTCCAAAACTGGAAACTCTTATGTAGCGAAGAGGTTGAGCAGAGACAAAGGAAAAGCTACGGCTAGATGAATGCTGCCTTTGTGTGCCGTCAAACTTTTAGGCTTGTTTTGTACACCCACTGGATATATCTACTGTGCTGCCCAGCAGCAGGAAAAGAGCTTGACCTTCATTCCAAAGTCTCTTAAAAAGAGAATTGGTTGACCTCACTCGCGTACGGATTGTCACCTTTTTCACCAACTCCATCATCTATGAAAAGGTCAATCTTCTGCTATTCTACACAAATCTGCCTGCAGAAGAACACACCACTCGCATTTGTTTTTTTCTGTGCTCCTCCTGCTCTTCTTATTACTGTCAGTGTTGTCTTATAAGCATTTCAGTTTGACACCCGTTACACTTAGATCAGGACAATCCAGGCAATCACTAAATTGTTCACGAAAACAACTTTACGACCACGTTTCCAGTTGTTGTGAGGATAACTTCTCTTGTGAAGTAACCGATGTTTCCTGTCCCTAGGTTTATTTTTGTATTGTTCTATCAAATAATCAATGATGTAAAAAGAATGTCAAAGGCCCAGCACTAAAAGCAAACGTAAAGCATTGATAAAAGGGTTGAAATGGTAAGGAGCTCGATGTAGTGCAACTTGTCTTTCATCAACAGTGTCGTAGGAGGCGTTTAATGATACTTCAGCTGAAAGGGAAACCTAGAGAGTAAAACCTGCCACAGTATGAAATGAAAGAGGGGGTGGGCACAATAACCGAAATACATGAGAAAAACACGGCAATAAATCATATCTTATGTGAAGCTTCATTTCTGGTGAGACTGTCAAAAACATGCTGATTCCAGTCTGTTGAGGCCCCGGTCTGCAATTAAGCCACTGAGTTTTGTGTCTGCCTCTTCTGAAATCCCCCTGGAACGCATTAGATTTGTAAACACTGAGTCAGTTGTAGCAGACGGCTGAAATATGAAAAATATTATGTTACTTATAGACTGTTTTTAACAAAGGAAGTGCTTTTAAAAATCGTCCGTGGCAACCAATGTTTACAGGTTAGCTAATTTCATTTCCTGGTTGAGGTTATTGCCTGTTGGGGTGTATTGGACTCCGTCATATTTGCGCTCTCCTCGCATATTAAGCCTCTTCTGTAACTCGCAGTCAAGTCACTTCAGTTCAAATGGCAATTTTTTATTTTTTTTTCCCTCATCAAACATGAGCTGTTGTCCTTTTCATTTGTTTACATGTCGCACCATCCATCAATCGTATTGACTCCGGTGGCAGGATTTTGATGAACCTCTGGAAAATAATGGGGTTTTCAAAACGCGAGGGAATTGAGCATCTCACCGCTGTGTTCAGCCATTTGCAAAATGATGTACTGTGGATATTTATTATGCCAGAAAAAAAAAAAGATTGAGTATGTCCCAATACTTAGTATGTCAAATGCAGTATGCGAAAAAAAATACCAGGATGTTCTACGGTCGCATTTTGCAGTATGCAAGCCAGCGTGCTTTTTTTTTTTTGGCTATTCTGACCCACAATCCTTTGCGCAGCAGATGTAATGAGCAAGAGGGTCAAAATTCAAGGTGCAATGTTATGACGAAGTAGTGTGTCCTACTTGAATGCATAGAGCGGTGTTTGGCACGGCCAGCTGCAGAATGCACTTAAAGTAAAAAGACAAAGTATGCTGAGAGCCGAACAAAATGTCATTGGGCTTCATTGGGTGCTTTTCAGTAGGCTTAAGCACCTCCTTGAATCTTTTCCTTGCCTCCTCTCCTTGTGTCTTAGTCACGCCCACAGGAGATGAGAGAAGAGGAGGCAGCGGGTGTTTGAAATGAGACACTCTGAGCCGCAGTAGTTAACTTTGTCAAGTAAACCTTAAAGAGCTACACCTTATTCAGGTCAGGGGTGGACTCAACACATTCAGAGGCCTTTTTACAGAGCCTTGATTTGAATCATGGAACCTCCAGCATAAAGATGGTGAATTCAATTCCGAAGAATACATTTGGACCATGTTACGTCGCCTCAATGTAGGGATACTTAGTTGGTAAGGTGTTTGCAGATGGTGACAGAGCAGTGACAGTGCATGGAATTCAAGGGTGAACTAAAACTGCACTGTGTTATGTGTTTGTGTGGCTCTTCACCTCGTCAACGATAATCATAGTGTCAAGTGTGACATCCGTGCTTTGTTCTTTTATCCGAGTCAGCTGTACTCAAAGTGTCCGAGTGCAATTTTCCTGAACTTTTGCATGTCCCCCTTTTTTACATTTTATTTTATTATTTTTATTACATAAAGATATGAAGTTCAAAACCTGCAATCCTTTTTTTTCTTCTTTTCTTTCTATTACACAAAAGTTCACTCTTTCCCAATGTCAGGCAAAACCAATTACCGCAAAAAGTAGACCAGTAGAACGGAGCACACGAGTGACACATTGAGAAAAGAGGATTAAAATGTTCATTGTGTAAATAATTGCTCTGCTTGGCAAAATGTCAATTCCTCTTCTCAATTCCAACAGACAAAATCTGGAATTGCTTTGCTGTACAATGAGGAGACCAACAATACCTATGATGTCTGCCTGAAACTGACCAAAGAGGTATTAACCATACAGAAGCTGGACGTGGTTTGCACGAGTGAAAGTGAATCCCCGGTAAATGTAAGTGCGCCCGAGGGCTCCAGACTTTTGCAATCGCAATGCATGACTCATAACTACGGCATGCTGTTTCAATGTTCACAATATCCTATTGCCAATAAGAAACTCCCACTTTCTAAAGCACAGAACTGTTGTACTGCGAAGACAGGCGACTGGCGGTCTGGGCTTAAGCATTAAAGTAAGCACATTTTTTTTGGATTATGGAGAGGTGAAAATGAGAAAGCTGGTTCAGCAGCGAATTTCGTCACCGAAACTTAACAACGGCCATCCTCATTTATTCTCTCCTGCTTTTCAGGGCGGTGCAGAGCACAACGTGCCTGTGGTTATTTCAAAGATTTTCAAAGATCAAGTAGGTAAGAAAGTGTTTCATTTCTCTACTTCATTTTGGGATCTGGTTTTTCGATGCAGTGTTAAATGTCATTAATCAACCTGATTATGAAAATGTTAATGACTTAGAAAGAGACGGTGGATATTTTACAAGTGGCATTTAAGTTCACAATGGAATTTTGAGAGCAACAATGATTTCCTTTAGAGCTAAGTATTGGGTGAGGAAATATTCAGAAGTTAAAGAGAAAAAATCGAAGAGTGAAGAAATTGGTTGAATTTGGGGAAATCAAAGAGAAACATTCAATTTTGCTCTCTTTACAAGAGGTAGGGAAGGAGGGGTCCTAAAAGTTGGAGAGAAGAGAGCAGTACAAATGAAAGCAGAAGAGCCTACTACTCCCTTAATGCAATTCAAAAGCATCTTCCATCCAGCCCTAGCCTAGCTTAGCATAAAATGTGGGGAAACAATTTGACTGGTTCTAAAAAAGTATGCCTACATGAAAATATGTTCATCAATGTGTCTTTGTCCAATCCGCACATAAACATCAATCTGTGATTTGTACTGGTTGGTATGTGAGAGTATCAAACCCGGTAACCTTATCGACTTCCGGAAGCTGCACACAGTCACTGCGCCCAGCTGCTGTCCGTCAAGAAGTTCCAGAGCGTAAAAACAATAAGTGTTAAAAACAACTTTGCATTCCCCTTTAATAAGTGGTTTTAAGCTTCGAAAAGCAACTTGCCATTGGTCACTAGTCAATACAGTCATTAAACAAACAAGATGCATAAGTCTCCTTTTAACCTGTCTTTGTGCTAAGCTAAGCTAAGCTAAGCATGTCCCGACTCCAGCTCCATGATATGAGATTATCAATCCTCTCTTCCTTCTCTCAGAAAGAAAGCAACTAACCCTTTTCCCCTCCCAATTTTTTTTTTGACGCACTGTATTTCTTTTAAAATCATTTAGTTTTTTTTGGTTGGACTGTTAATATACTCCCACTGGTAGACACTAAAAGATGAGCTGTTTTCAAGTAGGTAACATAGTGAAAAGGAAAAGAAAAGTAACCAAAAAAGTGTGAAAAGAAACACTGAAAGGGAGTAAACAATTAGCAGAGTGTACTCATGCTGTTAGCTAGACGGAGAAGAAAAGGCTTAAATCGTGTTCGTCAGTTAAATTGTAAGAACTGATGACCTCTCGCTATCCTGTTGGGATGCAATATCAGAGCCTCATGTGAGTGAATCGTTTCCATGTCATTTGTCCTTTTGCCCACATCCCTCTTAATACCTTTTTTTTGGGAGCCGAGAAAAGCATGTCTTCATATCCCCGGGGGCGGTAAGAGCCCCTTTGACAAAGCTTTACAAATCTTCTCACAACAGGGCTCTCATTGTTTTCCTCCCGTGCCGCTGCAAATGAGTTTATATCCCGATTAGTTTCAAATTTCATGCTTTCCTGTGTTCTTTCTCCGAGCCGACGTTGCCGGAGATTAGTCGGACAGAGACACCGCTTGCTATTTCCCCCACATTACCATGTATGAAATGAGCAATTATTTTCTAATGTTTTCATTAACCTCTGACACTTGACAACTGACGCCTGCAGCCGATCAGACGGGGAAGCTATTCGTCGGGGACGCCGTGTTGCAGGTTGGTACATCGGTTCGTGACTTCATTTGCTTCGAGGTTGATCCGGGTCACTGCCAAGAGTGACAACTTGTTGCATCTCAATTTCAACCCTCTTCTGTTTTGACAGTGTAATTTCATTTACAAAATGGGAAAAGACTATTTTTTTTTTCTTCTTCATTTGAAGTTTAAACTGCATGACATTAATCAAATGAGTCTTTTAATGCCTGTGCTCATCATTTTGTGGTCAAACATATTCTTCTTTAATTCTGTGGTAGATTAATCATAAGGTCTATAATCATCTGTGTCGTATTTAGTAATGGCGTTCATTTAATCTTTTAAAAAGTTAATTTGAATCTGTCTGGCAGGTTTATTTGGCGTGCTGTTTATCTAGAAAACCCAGTAGATTCATCGGACAGCCAAGCAATATTAATACTCATATGGGAAGTTATTAGTAATTATGCTATAAATTGAATTGCTATTGCTTTCACCTTTTGGATAATGTGTGTCATATTTATGTGCAATGACTTTGAATTGTCACACTGCAGAATATTGCAGCTATTTGCATTCCATAAGCCATGGCAGGGGAGGCAGCACATCAGGGGAGGGTTAGAATAGAATAGGGTAGGAGGGAAAATACACTTTCTATTCTAATACGAAATAACATCAATGTTTAGCTGCTATGGGCCTTAGACACAGTTGTTTTGTGTCCCTTTTGTAGTGTGGTCTTGTTGCCTCTTTGTCGTCGTTTTGAATCTCTTTGTAGTCATTTTTTGTCGTTGTGGTTGTTTTGTGTCTCTTTGTGGTTGTTGTGTGTCTCTTGGTGGTGGTTTTGTGTCTCTTGTGATCATTTTGTGTGTCTAAGTGGGCGTGTTGTGTCTTTTCATGGTGAATTTGTTGGTCTTTGTGGTCTTGTCGTTTTGTGTGTCTTTGCGAGTGATTTGCCTCTCTTTGTGGTGATTTTGTGTGTTTGTAATGTGGTCTTTAGGTGTGGTGTGTTGCTTTCAGTAGGCTTTAACGTTTTTCATATCCCGGTTTCAGTACAGCCAAAAAAAACCAAATACATTAAGATATGTTTATTTAATGTGTTTTAGACACAGTACTGCAAGTCAAAGACGGTAAAAACCCCTCTTGCTTTACCCTCTTATTTTCATGATAGAAACTAGAAAGGTTCTCTAGTAGAGTACAAAACAATACAAGTGAGCCAACAAACAATAGGTGGTGTACGCAACCAGAACACATTCAAGCTAAAAGAAAAAAACAAGCAGCGACAATGCAAGCAGTCGGCTCAAAGTCGTCGTAGAATTCACTTCATATAATCTTGCCACAGACGAAACTCACCAAGCCGAGAAGGGGCGGAGTTGCGGCGAAGTACAGAAGTGCGTTAGCTGTTAGTTCCGTTAGCTGTTAGCGGTTAGCCGAACACACCGTCCAATACAATGAAGTGAGCCACAGAGCAACGGCCAAGACCTTATGTAGCGCTGTGTGCACTGGTACTGGCTCAAGAGTAGTGAGTGAAAAGTCAGCAGGCAGTCAGTGGCAGCATAAGGTGATGTGTTTTGAGAAAACGTAAGTCACCGCAACCACGAGAGGTCTTTGAGCCCGCATCCAGAACTGGGCACCAGAAAAAAATATTTAGCAGTTTGCTGCAGGCGGGGAACAGAAGGGGGACGGGATTGCACCAGGGGTTGCCAATCATAGTCCACCCCTGGCCGCCCCTCTGGCCCTGTCACTGCAGTGAATGAGCATAGAGTTGCTTAATTACACACTTTTTTTTATAGTTACTTATATGCTTTCCCACTCTCTCTGTTGGTTTTCTTCAGGTCAATGGCATAAATGTAGAGCCCTGCACACATGAGGAAGTTGTGAGTACATTTGTGATTAACTGCTCCATCCATCCATTGCTTTTCCATCCTCCTCCCAGATTCAACGCCAACAAGCAACAATCCCAGTTGGCATCTTTTTTTTCTTTTTTTTTTTTACCCTGTGACAAATTGAAAAAATTGAAAAGGAACTTGGTATCAAAAGCTGCACAGGAGTTGAGTTTGGCAGCGTTTTTATACATGGCACTATTTTTTTTTTCTTGCTCAATTTTTCTTTCAAAAAATTTTTTTCTTTCAAAGCTTCTTTCTTTGTTAAACATTTTCTTTTGTTCTGTGCCACCATCCCCCATCTGACACACACACACACACACACACACACACACACACACACACACACACACACACACACACACACACACACAAACACTCTTCCCATGTCTCTCGTCACTGTCTCCTCATGCAGCCCCAAACAGCTGTTCACTTTATTCACCTCCAGAGCGTCAAAACACATAATGAGCAGTTTCTCTTCAGAAGAAAATCCAGAGCTTTTTAATGGCAGGCTGTCCCACTTGCGGCACTGACAGATGCTCGGGCTCAAGTAAGGGCTACCGCACAATCTCTGAGAGGATAGTGAGGGATCTGATGGCAGATGTGCGTTTAGGGTAAGAAGCGGTGACCTTGCACGTTGGATGTGACAGTCAAGTGTCTCGTTTGCTCTTTTATTTTCTCTCTCCTCCAAGATGCACGGATAATAAGACAGATTCGTTATTTGAATCCTCTAAACCTAACTTTATTTGAATGCCTCTTGGACTCAACATCTTTGAGGACACATTTTCTATCACTTAGACATCAAATAATCAGACACTTGGAGCCTAAGTACTTTTTGATACCAGCTGTCATTTTGCTGACCGAAACGCCAGCATTCCCAATTTATGTGAAGCCACTTCCGTCAGGCTTTAACTTATGGCGACATGTTCTCCCCTCATCTCCTGTTATATTTGGTTTGCTCAGGCTGTGTACGTCTCGACATGACTGTGGCTTGTTTCATTTATACGAGATTAAATTCTTATCTCGCCTCATTGTCACAATCGTCCGTCTCCCCCTTGCTATCTATCTCAATCTCAATCCGTCTCTCCCTCTCTTGTCAGGTTCACCTCTTGCGCACCGCAGGAGATGAGGTCACCATCACCGTTCGCTACCTGCGAGAAGTTCCATCATTTCTTAAACTGCCTCTAGGTAAGAGTCCTGTTTCGCTGCCACAATAAACTGCATTGCATCGAGCATTTTTTTTGCCGATTAAAGGAATTGGGCCGCGTTTACGGGAGATTGTCTTTTAGCGCGCCTCGGCGCTTTAAAGCCGTTCGATAGATGAGCATTTATTTCAAAGTAGTAAATTGTCATGCTTAGTGGCCTGAGGCGAGCAGTAATGTCAGGAACACCCAGCGCTGCAATCCCCCCCCCCCGCTCCTGTACTTACTTCCAGCAGCTTGAAGAGTTGAAAACACAGATTCTAAAAACCGTCCATGTGGAGCCGGTAAAAGGTGAGAAATCAGGTACGCAGCTGAGAGGAGGAGGAGGAGAAGATGGCGAACTTGAAGCAGCTCTGAACACAAAAAAAGTAAATTGGAAATTTTTGCTATTTTGTGAAGCACTGTTTTTAAAGTTAGATGGGACTGATTTGTCTCTGCTATGACATCGGAGTTCATCGTTTATTAATAATCCATTATGAAAATGGTTATGAGTTGCAGCTCTATTTGATCGACTGTGGCCAGCAACCCACCAACTGTCATCCAACTAAATTGTAATTGGTGCTCAGAAGTACGTGAAATCTAGTTTTGGCAGAATTTTTTCTTTTTTTTTCTTCTTCTTTCAACCACATCTTGGCGTTTTCCTCAACGGATAAGAGTTTACTCATTCATCTCTATGACAACTAAGTAAACTCCATCTGGTGAGGAAGACTGTCAGATGCAGTTGAAAGCTCAGTAGAAAAATCTAGAAAGTAGACCTTTTGATTGTGGAGAATCTTCTCACTCAAAATTGAAATACTAGATTTTTACTTTTCTTCCAAAAAGTTTTGTGTTACAAATCCTTTCAGTCGCCACCAGCAAGCGTAGTGATCATTTTGCACAATTTACCAAATCATGAGGAGCACACAGATGTAGAAAAAATGATTAATACTAATTGACGTTCATGAATATTTATAGCTCGCTTCGTAAACCACCAAACTCTCTCTCCCAAATTCAAAGTGAGAGCTAGCGAGAAGTCCGGCCCTCACCTCTTCTGGGTAAGTTAACATTCATAGAAGGCGTCAGTGCAGACGCGCTCAGCTTTTTTTGCCCTGCAGGGTGTTTGGCCGGTGAGTCTCCGTTTTGTTGCCGGGAGAACAAAAAGGTTCAAAACGTATTGTCTCTAAGCCACCTTTTGTTTTCGCTTTGGCACAAATGACAAGCGGGAGAGGCCAGGAGCAGTCTGCCACACGCTGCGACCGAATTAGAAAGCGGGTCTAATGCCAAGCTAATATCATATCAAAGAGCAGCGCTTGTCTCTTTGGGATTCTGCCGGTGAGATGCGGCGCTTAAAGGCAGGACGGTAGAATAAAGTCAATACTGGGCCACGGTGTGTGAGGCTTAGGTGCAACTCTTGACTTGTTTTCTTTTGTTTCTGAAGCTATTAGATGATAAAAGAAACATGAAGCTGGACTAAATGTTTTGCAGGGATTCTGCAGAAGCCTGTTTTGTAAAGAACATGTCTTTTTTTTGTTTTGTTTTTTGTTTCTCAGGTTCTCCCGGGCCGTCCACCGATCACAGCCGAGTGTCCTCGCCACTCTTTGACAGCGGCTTACATCTGAATGGAAATGGAAACGGCGCAGTAAGAATGATCAATTTGATATTTCATGTACGATGTTATAAAGTAGCTCCTTCACTTTGTGTTGCTGGTGTGTTTTGACAGAATGAAGAATTCAATGCGTGCATACAGTGTGACTGCTAAAATGTCACTTAAAAGTAACATTAAGTCCATTAGGAGTCCATTAAGACTGCCTGTCTCATTCATTTTGACCAACTATCCTCCTGCTTTTGTACCACAATGCAGTGTGTGTGTGTGTGTGTGTGTGTGTGTGTGTGTGTGTGTGTGTGTGTGTGTGTGTGTGTGTGTGTGTGTGTGTGTGTGTGTGCGTGCGTGCGTGTGTGTGTGTGTGTGATGCTTCCACTGGTGGACCCCCACAGACTGGCCTCGCTTTGGGATTATGTATGTTTACTGAACTGCTCATGAAGGTTCTTATCATTTCTCCACAATGGCCACAACAATACGTTTCAACACAGACACAATGGAGATCTATGAGAACCTCATGTGTGGTTTCAAAGGAAACCAGGTTCACCGTGTGGCTCTTCCCAACTGTTAGCAGCTGTACACGAATCGTCAGCCAAGGCTGCACATTCATGTAAAGAGGAACGTTTCATCTGCATCTGGACCTGGATCTGCATCACACGCACTCACACAGAGCAGTCATTTAGGCTCATTAGACAGCTTGTTGGGGTAAAGTATGGCTGAGTGACACTGGGATTCATGCGAGGGTCACGAAAGTACAGTGCTGGGCGATATATATCAAGATATAACACCGATGTTGTGATAGGAGACTAGATATCTTGTTAGATTTTGGATATTGTAATATGATATTATGGCATAAATGTTGCCTATTCTAGCTATTCTATTGTTTCCCCATTTGATTTTTACGTCCACGTTACTGATCGATACTGATTTTGTAGAGGGAACCAGTCGTCGGTGTTGTCGTTTCTGCACCACTCAAGTAATTACTTTTAATGTTGAGTAATTAGTAAAAATAATGTAATTGATTTTTCACTGAGAAACGTACGGCCAGTCTGCGTTTTACTATTAACTTGCCACAATGAATAAAGGATGTTTACGGCCTTTTAAGGGCAGAAAAAAACACCATTAAACGTGAATTGTTTCTGTTTTGGTTTATCGCCGAAGAAAGTTTGAAAGCTGATGTTGGCAGCAGGATCAGAAAACAATCATCAGCTTACAATGAGCCTCGCTGCATTATTGACTAGGTTTCACTTAACATCGGAGGGCAGCAGGGGGAATACAAATACTACTAATCAACTCTATTCATTGGCTGTAGAGACGCAGTGTTATCATTGTAGCTAGCTTGGCGGGGTGAACCACTAGTGAGGCGGCAGCAGCAGCAGCTATCTGCTGCAGCCTGAGGCTTTGTGGACTGTGGACTCGTACAAATCTGCTTTGACTTTGACACGTTATTAAATGTGAATTAATCCATAACGTCCTCTGCGCAGGACGGTGTTTGGCTCTCCAAAAATGCGGGGGCCAGCCCTGATAACTGACTGCTGCGGAGCTGATGTCTTGGCAGAGAGAGGAAAATTAAACTTATCTCAGCCAAACTTGTCCCTGTCCGTAGGCCAGAGGGTAATACGAGTAAACCGGGGGTTGTCGATTTTTTTTTTTCCAAGCATTGATTATGTGTTAGCTTGTATCTACAAACTGTCACCTGTTTTCACAGCCACAAAGCTGGGAGAAAGTTACAAAGTTGAATATGGGGAATTCCATCTTTTTTTTGTTATTCATTTCTATGTCATGTCTACAGCCACACGATCGATGTGCGACACCGGAGCTATGCAGCCTCCTGTGTAAAACCACAACGGTCCAATCGGGGCTCTCTCAGGATTAAAAGGAAGACGTCTAAATCGTTCGTTTTCTTCCATGTTCTCCTGCAAACATGCTGTCGGCTCCCTGACCTTGCTTGATATATAAGAGTGGAGGAGGCTGTGATTACAGTGTACGCTGCTGGGATGATGTAGTAGCAGCTGATTCCACAGAGGGATATTTCAATCATAACAAAGCCCGTGTCGGCTCGTAACCCGAATCAACAGGACAAAATCACTACTGGCTTCCAAAAAACATTTGGTAAATTCCCTATATTGCTATCGCCATGCTAGAGAAAGTTGTTCCGGTAACACTCATAATGACCAAATGAAATCTATAAGCGCATAGGTACCGTACTACTGTGTCGCGTTGTGCTTGCTGCAGGAATATCAAGGGAACTGCTCTTGACGTCTGAATGTAACGTTTAGCCAGAAGTGCACTGTAAATGCGGAGCAGTGGAGAATACAAAAGGTAAATGTTTGCTTTCTCTCTCTAAAGCAGTTTTAATCGTAACTCTTGAGAAGATGGCACATTAATATGCTTATCTATAATGAAAAGAGTAGCCATGAAGACGGCATCTCTCGGCCGTCATTTTTTACATGAATAATTCAGACAAAGCATGGAGGACAGCAGGTGGCCACTTTAACCTTTCATAGATAATCTGGATTTCAAGTGTTTCCATTTAAAGTCCTTTTGCAGGAGCTGGAGGCCAAACATCCCTGAGCACCACAGGCCTTTGCACGGTCTGCATTTCTTTTGATTTCCACTATGTGCACTTTGGTTTATCTGAGGTGTATATATATAAAAAAAAAAAAAAAAAAAAAAAAAAAGGCCGTGACACATGCCTACCTATGCAAAAAAAAAACCCAAAGGAGGTATGACTCGGTGCGACATATCGGGTCAGCAGGCAGCAAGGATCTTTACAATTAATTCTCCGGTTGAAGTTGAAGACTCGGTGGCTGACAAACACAATTAGCCAGGCGGTTTCCTCCCCACAGAAATAAGATTCAAGCAGCGAAAAAAAACACAAAATAGCAAGAGCAGGCCTCCAGTTAAAGTCAAGTGAGATTCCTCTTGCCTCACAAATAAGGACTATTATGTCAGTGGTTGTTTTTGTTCTTAGAGTAATTGCTTGTTGTGGTGTTTTTTTTTTCTCTCTCCCCAGTGCAGTATGAGCCCCGAATCCACTTTAATGTTCAGACTATAATAATAGGAAGCCTCCAGATTTGCAGGAAAGTAGGGCAACTCATAACTTTTTCTTTTTTTTTTTTTCCACCAAAAGAAGAAAAGAGAAAAAGGAAAAAAAGAAGACATTGCATGCCATTACGAATTCTGCATCCTACGAAATAGTCTGTAATGGGAAAAGGTCATTAAGCCTGAGCAATGGTTGGAATGGTGAGTGACCTCCAACGTGCTACACAACTTCTGTACAGTCGAAAAGATGAACCGGGTGTTTCTGATTTATTTCCTCTGCTGTTGACTCTCGCTTTGAGCTAGGGTTGTAATTTCCTCGTTTGAGAATTGTCCTCATGAAAGACTAGGAATTTGTCGAACTAATTTAAAGCTGCGCTGCTAACTGATGCAAAAGACTGTGATCGTGTGAAAGGTTTCTCTTGTCGTAATGAACCCACTGAGAATTCTCACCGAACTCTGCAGCTCCCCTGAGGCGTTTTAGCCTCTTTCAGCTCATTGTGTTAAATGTACGGCCCGCAAGTCACACTGTTTCGGTTTGAGGCCAAGGCGGCGAGCTGATTGGCGTGCGAGTCAGTCGCACCGTGGCGAGCGCAAATGAACCTCTGGGCTTGGAAGACACGCCCCCAAGAAGTCCTGAGAAACACCACTTTACTCTACCTGCCCAGCGCAGTTAGCCAGATAGTTAGCAACTAGCTAGTGGACATCAGAGTGTTTAACTTTTAAATGTCCCTTTTTTAAAGGATACTTGTTATGAGAATTACTTGTTACATTCATAAGACGCAGAAAACCAAATTGTTTGAGTGCTCGCTAACTTGCAGTTCAACAAACGGAGAGACTTTAATGCATCGCTGCTGAAGCTTTAATGCTCCTTTTGATTAAGGTTGCTTGTGCTAGAGCTGATGGTTAGACCGGCCGCGTGCCAACTCTTCTCTGCAACACCTTCCCAAATGTTGCAGGCCACCTGCCAGGCCCAAGGCTGTGGTTGAGGATGTATTTTTTTTTTTTTTTACATAACCTTGATAATATTCACAAAAAACACTCATCACCCAGAGACATATCAGCACTCATAAAGAGGTATGAGTGATGCTCCGTGCATCCCTGGGACTATTGTGCCAAATGTCACCACAAATTTATGTTTCTGAAACATTAGCGGTAAATGCTTTTGATTTGAGGTCCTCAGAAGGAAGGACTTCTTCTTCTTCACCGGTTTTTTTTCATTAAGGCTCAACAAACACACGGGGAGAAACGGTAGAGCGAGTAAGAGACAGCAATTTCTCCACTGACAGCAGAGCCAATAAACCCGAATGCAGCGCAGCCGCAAGGGGAACAGCGGGGTGACAGAAAAAATGCATTGCTTTTTCTTTTCTTGTTTTGTTGATGCTCATACCGCTCTCTATTGCTGTACATTAAATTGCTGGATGCTGCAAGCCCAGCTGAGTTTCTCCATGGTGGAGCGGAGGTATTGAAACTCATTCTGGAAATGTTGGAAAAGTAGTCAAAATAGGGGAGGCAAGTTCAGAGACGGTTGATACAGCAACAAATAAATTGCCATATCTCGTCGCAAAAGGACTCCTCCGATGCTGCACGGCAGCAAAGAACACCACTCTACCTCATGGAGTGATGTTGTCATGCAGAAAGCTTTACAACGTGTTGTGTAATGAGCTCTTTCTCACAGGTTTCTCTTAGTAATTACCCGTAGGAACTTACCTGCAATCTAAATATTAATAGTTAATAGCTTCGCTTGGGAACAGTTTTACGACACGTTTCATCTCGTAGCTTTTCCTCCACTTTGGTCCAGACTGAGTATAGCTCAACATCTGTCGTTGTTTGATTGTCGTTAACTTTCGCACATTTATGGCCCCCAAGAGGATGAAGCCTACCATGACGGCACAACAGGATCGATGCCCGACATTGAAACCAAATTGAAAGCGCAAGGTTTTTTTTTATTAATTGCTGAAATGTCAGATTTAAATCTATAAAGACGCCTGGGATTAAATTCTTAGTTGATTCATATATATTGAAACAATGTTACACTAATTAACCACTAGAAACCAGACCTCCTTTATATATCACATTTTCAAACGGTGTGAATTATACAAATCTAAGACCAGATTAAACAAAACCAAATACAATTTTCCTCATAATTTGTTTTAATGAGGCTAAAAGGAACATTTAAATACGGATCCATGGTTTCTTGTGCTACAAACTCTCATGACACGCAGTCTTTCATTACTGTCTCCTTAAAGGTCTGCCTTGCATTCCCACCTGCAGCTGACAGTGGACCGTTTGTAGTGGTGGAAGACAGTTTTCTGTAAATCACCTTAGAAGTCCAACCTTGACAGATTAGAGCGAGATAGTGGGTTAGTGGGGAGGGGTTTAAGGGGGTTTACAGACAGTAACTTTCCATGATGTAATGCACTTTTACTGGAAAATCACATGCAAAACTACTAACAATCACGGCCTCAAACATGGCCAGAGATCCTTTTTACACTAACTCTGACAGAATAATGCTTTTCAATTATAGTGCAGCCAGCGCTCGTGAAAAGCCGAGTATGGGACTTAGTCGAGTCGATGACCATTTCTTGCATGTTGTCGAGACTAACATGACGGTAGGTATAGCTTCTGAGGTAGATTCTGGTATCCTTATGAAAGCACGTGTGAAATGACTTTGCATTGCTGGCGAACAAGGACATCATCATCATCATCATCTCTCAGCGTTCACTTAGAATTCATTTCACTGACGAGTGCAAGTTAGGTAGGAATCTCCCAACAGCCTCAAAGGAGGTGTCGGCACACAGCTTGAAATATTGTTAACATGAATCCTAAAAAAAATGAACCCACACAAGGTTTTCCTTGAACTGAAAAGATGACGAAAGATGTTTGGAAGAATTTCCCTTGTATGTCCTTTTGATAGACGCAACTGAGACGTTTTTATTTATACTAGTTTGAGCACAACCAGCAAAGATGACATTTAATAGTACAGCTAACCTTGTAAATATGATTATCACCCAATTTTCTCAGCATGAAAGAGACTATATTAAACCTTACATTACTTGGTTGTTGTTGGTTGCTTGCTTTGCGTTTGCTGGCACCGGTGAGAGTGCCGGTACCGGTGAAAATAGGAGCTCATTTTAACATCAGACATGCTCACGGCTAACATTAGCCAACCGCAAGCTCGCATTATGTCGGAGTAGCTAATTTACAACCATTTACAACATTAGACAAGATAATGGCATTGGTTCACATGTTTATTGTAAAAAAATTGCTTGCCCTCTACCAGATCATCGTGAAATATTGCAAATATGACAATCAACCTGGCAATATTAAAACTTCTCTTCAGGATAGAAAAAATCAACATAGTAAGGTAAGGCAAGTTTATTTGTATAGCACATTTCAACAACAAGGCAATTCAAAGTGCTTCACATAAAACCATTAAAAGCATCAAAACATAATGCAAAAGAAAAGGAGATTTAAAAACAATTAAGGACATTCATTGAAACATTAAAAACAGTCATTAAAACACTAAAAAGCCAAAACCTGAATAAAAGTTGCAGTGCAGTTTAAGAAATAAAATACAGTAGTATCTGAATCTGGTTCAATCAAAGGCAGCAGCAAACAGAAAAGTCTTCAGTCTGGATTTAAAGGAGCTGAGGGTCTCTGCAGACCTGCAGCTTTCTGGGACTTTGTTCCAGATATGTGGAGCAGAACAATTGAACCCTGCTTCTCCATGTTTAGTTCTGACTCTGGGAACAGAAAGTAGACCGGTCCCAGACCACCTAAGGGGTCGGGATGGTTCATGAGGTAGCAGCAGATCAGAGATGTATTTTGGCCCCTAAACCATTCAGTGCTTTATAAACTAACAGCAGGATCTTAAAGTCAACTCTTTGTTGGACAGGAAGCCAGTGCAAAGACCTCAGAACTGGAGTGATGTGATCCACTTTCTTGGTCTTAGTGAGGACTCGAGCTGCAGCGTTCTGGTTGACTTTTTACAGAGACCTGTGAACACACCGTTACTGTAGTCCAGTCCACTGAAGATAAACGCATGGACAAGTTGAGACATAAGTCCTCTAATCCTTGATATGTTCTTCAGGTGATAGTAGGCTGATTTTGTGATGGTCTTGATGTGGCTGTTCAGGTTGAGGTCTGAATCCATAACTACACCTAGATTTCTGGCTTGGTTTGTGGTTTTTTTAACATCAGTGATTGAATCTGAGCGCTGACTTTCAATCGTTCGTCCTCGGTATCAAAAACAATTACATGGTGGCATTGGCATTGCGAGCATGTTAGCCGGCTGATGTTAGCATTTACCTTTTAAAGTGCTGCTTTGTCAAAGTACAGTGCAGTGACCCTGTGACTGTTGTTACAATGCAAGAGAATGTCACGGTTGATGTTTTTTCCTCTCCGAACGCTCACACGACTGAAGCATCTTCCTCCTCTGTAGGTTAGATTAGAATTCACCAAACTTTGTCGTGTCTCTCGACATTGAAATGACTCGTATAATTTTCCTTTTCCATTGCACGCTGGACAATTTATGAATTTACATGCTTTTAAATAATTATGGTTCACCACTGAAGTATCGGTATTCGTGGTGGAGTGTTTGAAGGATGTGAAGAGCAACACTGCGGCTTGAGTTCCTGTTTTTCCGGCTCCTCAGTAGAAGCGCGTCGGCGTAATCCACTCGGACAGCCTGATAGTTTTCAATTTCCTGCCACCTCACCGACTCCACTCGAGGCTTAACTAATACATTTTGTTCTGGGTTGACATAAATGGAACAAAGGTTGATGATTTCTTCAGAAATGTAGTAATTACTGGCGAGGCGACATGTACTTCAGCAACAACATTTTTGCAAAGGTAGGCAGTTTGCCGCTTCTCACTATTCCACCCCAAGGCTGTTTTAATGCTCTGCTAATATGTTCAGCCATTTTGAACGCAGGGGAAGGCAGATGATTTGGTTTATTTTGTGATGAACACATCTACCTGCACTGTGTGTGTGTGTGTGTGTGTGTGTGTGTGTGTGTGTGTGTGTGTGTGTGTGTGTGTGTGTGTGTGTGTGTGTGTGTGTGTGTGTGTGTGTGTGTGTGTGTGTAATGCTACAGGGGCTACATCAGGTGGTGTGCCGTTGTTTTGGGGTTTTGCGCTGACAGATCATCTTTAGCGGCAGGAATGATTCACTGTTTGATGCTGCTATAGCTTCACTCATTTGATCCCTAAGCTTGTAACTCATTAGATAATATGTTATAATGCACCTGTTCTTCATTAAGTGCGGTGTGATTTGCATTTAAGTGGCACTCTTCCGGGTATCAAAGCTTTTTTGCAACATATTGTGCTTCAGGACCTTTTAGAATGGATGCTTTGTGATGCACTGCCATCACTCTGAGAGGGTGTTTCATTAAACTTTTACATTTTGAACATTTTTATAGAGGCATCTGAAACACAATCTGGTGTTCCATGCTGCAAAGCCACAATTCTGACTTTGATATAAGTCGTAATACAAATTGCTTAAGATTAAAAGATTGGCCAAGTATAAATATGCTCTACCACACTTTTTTATTAAAGTTGATACAAGTTCTAAACCAACCACATGTGCTCTAGACTCCATTCTAAGCAACCTTTAAAAAGAGCTATTTAGTCTGCTTCAAAGCTGTCTTTTCAGCATCATATATAAATCTCTGAGGTCTGGTATTGTTCCCGTGGTTACTCGTGGAAACAGACCCATTTCAAATCTCGCCGTCATGTTTAAACTGTTAGCGGTTGCTAGCAGCGTAGATAGCAATCTTCTCGATGAGTTTCAGTCGGTTCAGATCCAACCACAGAGCAGAAACTGCACCTACCGGGCTAGCGAAGGACTTCTCAACTAACTGCCATTGATTCTGATCTAACGTCTATCCTGCTATTGTTAGATTTGAGTGATTTGACACTGTAGATCGCGACACGTCATAGAAGTCATGAATGTAACGTTGGTCTCAAGGGGCTGGTGGTTGCCTGGTTCTGCTCATATCAGAGTAACGGTACACAACAGTGCACAGTATACAAGTGTTTTATAAATAATACTCTATCTTTCTTCAAGTTTAAACATGGCGTTCCACAGGGATCAATACTTGAAACACGTATGTTCTATGTGTACAGTCTAATTAAACAAAAATAACAATAGAACAATGGTTTTGGACCAAAGAAGCACAGTTCAAATTCAGTGCTCTTCCTACGTTGCTTAAAGACCACAACTCAAGCCAGATCTCTTGGTGTAGTCATGTGCTCAGACCTACATTTTACATCCACTTTAAGATTATATCAAGATATAAAGGACTTGTGTCTTTACAGGATTTGTTTATCCTCAGTGAGCTCAACAGACTACTGTAACCGTGTCTTTACAGGCCTCAGATCAGACCGCTGCAGCTGATTCAGAACTCTGCTGTTAGAGACTCACTAAGACCAGGAAAGTAGATCTCATCACCGCAGTGCTCAGATCGTAACACTGGCTTCCTGTTCCTCAAATAGTTTACTTTAAATTCTACGGATGGTTAACAAATCCCTGAATAGGTTAGGGCTAAAACACATTTCTGATTCAAATTAAACATGGAGAAATAGCGTTCAGTTTTTATGCAACCACAGATCTGGAAGAAACTCCCGGAAAAGTTCTGCACTAACTCTTATTTCTTCAGGGCTTCTCATACAGCAATTACCCATTAATTTATTTCAGTTAAATGCAGGCTTTCAGCTATTGTCAAAAAGACAACTTTAGGACAAATGACTTGAATGTGAGACACTGTTTACAAGCACAGAGGGGCCTATCAAATGTGATATGAGCAATAGACTGCTAATGAAGGGAAAGTAGTGTTAGCTATAATAGTTATAGTGTAATGATGTAAAGTGCGTTCTGAAGTCTGGCCTGCCGCCATGTGTATCGCAACCATCAGGAAGTACCCATAACCATGCCACATTAACACATTTGTTATTGCGAGGAGCCAGACACATTTAGCTGCAATCTTATCTTTTTCTAATGCTCATTTAAAAGCCTGAATGCACCTGTGTGTTCGTCAGAAGCTCACACTGTTTTCAAAAATCCATTAACGGCTCACAGAGACAAACTGCTGCCAAGATTAATGTAATCCATTAATTTAGAAAAACAATGTATTTTTTTCCCTACCATGCCTTTTAATAACTCCACTAGACGTCAAGAGACATCGGGCCTCATTCACAAACTATCTATGCTTAAACAGGTAAACGTTTTACACGCAAATCAGGGATTCATCAATATTTCATGAACTGAATTTGTTCTAACTCTGCGAACAAATTTGGAAATTATGATGTCTCGACCCGTTCTTTTTATGTTTATACGCACACACACACACACACACACACACACACACACACACACACACACACACACCTTTTAAATGAGCTGTATTTAACATTCTGAACATTAGTATAGCAGCATTTAATACAGATTGTTATCGATGCAAGGATATCGTGGAATAATGTTCCACCTGAGCAGAGAAGTCACTCTCCCTTTGTACGTGTTGTCTCAGGCTGCGCGTGCTTTTAGTGCATGTTAGTGCATGCTAGTGCACGTGAGCGTGCCACACTGGTTAGCTCAGGGCCGCTGCTCTGCCGCGCTCTCATGCGGGAGTAACGGAGGATAACGCCACGCTGACAGACAGCGTCGTGGCGGAAGCGTAGCACCCACCCTCAGGTAAACACCGTTGACTCTGTCACTACTTTCGCCATAGTTTGCATTGTTAGCGCCGTTAGCTATGAGCGGCCGGCTTGACGTTGACATGTTGAGAGCCGTTGAGAGGCAATCAAAATGCTCCCAATCTCAGATCTTGCACCTTTTACTAAATGCATCTCACATTGTAACCGCATTAATTAAAAAATGCTTTAATGGACAACAATATTTAAAATTGTTTTTATTTGATTTACCCTTTCATCTTCGATTGTTTTTTTTTTAATTAAAATATATATTTTGAAGCTTCAATTGAGGTTTTATGAATGAAGCTTCTGATGTTTATTTTATGATGCCATCACACACAAAAAAATTATGATTTGATGTTGTTATGTAAATGTAATTTATGGTGATGTTAGGTTGCTGCTATTAGATAAAATCCTGTTTTGAATTTTAGAAATGATTACCTCTTCATCTTTTTTTCAACACGTGTTGACTGAGTTATTCTAAATGTTTTGGATCACTCGGAAACAATGCAGCCACCACCGAAATCTAATATTACACATAGTATAATACTAAAAATATAGCCTCATTTTTTATATGCAGTCATACAGAAATAGCAGAATATATAGATGTGTAAAAAAAAGAAGCTGTGCCATGTTGATCTAGAATTGGAATGTCAACGTTATGAATGAAGCTTCAAACTATTCGGTAGAGCCCTAATACAATTGTGAAATAGATAACCTCTGGGTGAAAGTCCTTGCTGGATGTCATTATTTTCACCCTCATTTCTCCCACTAATGGATGATCCTCTTGTGGAGAGGCACTCATCTTGGGCTGACAGATCAGTGGTCATTGTCCTCTTACTCCACCTGTTTCCTTGTTTTTCTTCTCGTCTTTTCTTTTCTTTTTTTGCATAAACTTTAATATCAAACCATTTATTTTTTTAATAACCTGAGCCAGAGTCCATAGCGTCTTTAAAAAAATAAATAAAATGTAATCTTTGTAACTCTCGTGGAAACAGTATTTTTTTTTTCCTTTTCTTTTACAAAACACTTTAAGACTTTATCCATGAAAAACTTTTAGGCATGAACATTTCCTTACATAGAGAAATGGCAGCAGGCTGATTGTGAAAACCCGGCACAGGGTTGTCAATTCAGAATTACTCTGATTGCTTACAATCTCATCTTTTGTCAGTACTGCTGGAACTTATTACTAAACATTGGTAATTTTCATGAAGCATTTTTTTAAAATACCAATTCATTTTTTTGCCCTCAAATTTCTCCATTATTGGTAGCCAGAGAAAAATAGAAAAAAACGGTACTAAATCCCATATACCTCAACATAAATTGAAACTTTAAAATGTTTTGAGACAATAATACACAATGTAAGAAAGCTAGGAGCAGCAGATAGAAGCAAAACCAAAGTGTGTAGGGTACGTCTTATAAGGAGAAGATATCGGAACCGTTGATGTATTTGAGCGATCGTTTCATTACAAGATGGTGAGATAAGATAATATCTCCTCTGTCGGAGATGATGTCTTGTACGTAGGAGATAAACTTGATTGTTTTCAACCAACATTCCCCGCAAAAAAATAAAAAAATAAATCACTTTGCTTCTCAGGGCTTCCTTAGCAGTCATAAAGAGGTGAGGGAAATTGAACACAGTTGGTCAAATATCTACAACAAATGTGTTCAGTTGTATGCATAGCTGTAAAACATATAGTCTGGCTCTCACTGCTCTGGTGTCTGTGTCATTGCAAAAAATAGAGAAAAAAGTTCTACTTTTGATAATTAGGCGTTGCTAATACTAGTGCTGCTGTTTGTAATGTTTATTGGAAAGTGATTCTACAACCTCAGGTGAGACAAGCCCTCAGTGAAAAGACTGTGTGTGTGTGTGTGTGTGTGTGTGTGTGTGTGTGTGTGTGTGTGTGTGTGTGGTAGTAGCTGGTCATTAACTAGGCAAAATTGAAGGTGCAGATTTTACCCTTGAAGCCATTCTCAGTGTCAAAGTCTGTCATTTTGATGTCTACTTACTGCTACATTCCATACTACTGATTAATCCGGGTCAAGAAACAAATTCTTTGATCATGTAAATGGTGCGAGTGTTTCCTACGGACCACATCCTCCGTGATCAAAAGGAGCGGGAAGCTCATTGGCATTGTTCATGTATTCCACGCAGGCTCCATCACCCCCTTCGCCCTCAGCTAATGAGCCAAAGTATGAGAAGCGCTGGCTGGATGCCGTCTCCCTGCCCTTGTTGATGGCCAGAGTCTCCAGATACAAAGCTGGCACAGATCAATTAAGGTAAGGGTAATCCAGCATGATATAATTCACCTCCAAGGTACACAGTTCACTGAGCACAGTTGTTGGCTTAGCAAGCACTTTTCATTTAAGCGAGGGGACGTTAATGCCAATATCTATGCGCAGGCATAAACAGCTTAAAAGGTCACTGCAGCTGTGAGGCTCAGGCTCAAAAGGTGTGACTGTGAGAACACTGGGTGAGCTTGTTAATGCATTTGATTATTATGCCTGTCCTTTTTTTTTTTTTTGTATCGATTTCCATGCATACAGTAGTCTCACACTTGTTTTCTTTTCGAAGCTTTTTTCGATTCGGCACGTTTTTTTATTTCTAAGGTGAGGGACAAAGAAAAGGTGGATTGTTTTGCAGAAATTACAGATGGTGCTGCTAACATTTGGCAACCATTACTTCCAGATATCGTATAGCATGCTACTATACAAGGCTGAACCACATTCAGTTATTCCAACTCACTCCTACATGTTCGTATTTGTGTGTGGTAAAGTCATGACAGACACTAATTACAAAATTGGTATTATCAAAGTCTGAGAAGTTTTTATTTTATTTTTTTTGGATAACATTGCTGGTTTGGTTTCAATAATACACTAATATTCAAAGTTAAATAGTGAAGCCATTTGTTTATGGGCTGAGTAACAATGCATGGTTGTATGCAAATATTGAGCCTAAAGAAATGTATAATTTAACCTTTACCAATTGTCTTTTATTCAAATTAGAAATGATTCACCTTAGTCAGTTTTCCTTATCATTTCTTGCACTCCTGCTGAGTAGAAGTCTCCTGCTCTCTCGTGTGTGTCTAGTTGCACAATTCAGGTACATAATGATAAACAAACAATGGAAGTCTGCTCTGCAGAGTTAATTAGAAATGTTTATTAAACTTGTTTATTGGACACCTCAGTTGGTATTATCCAATTTAAAGCCACAGTCAGTGGCCCATGATAAGGTAAAACGCCATACTCTGTACCAAGCGTTTCTCACCCTTTTTTTTTTTTTTTTTCTTCCAGTCACGGAACCCTTTAGAAATATGCAAAAAATGTCAAGTCACCCCTGTTTATAATGTAGTAACACTGAACATGCCTCCGATGGCCAACACACACACAAGTGGTTGTTGTGAGAGTAAGAGAGAGAGGTATAAAATGCATACATGTGATTACTGTTAATGGGAAGCCTGAGCCTGAGGATGCACACAATCATCATGCAGGGATGGATGAGAAGCTGTCACTGAGCTCCCGGTCCACAGCCGGTTCTCCCTGTACTTTGAGAAAAGCTCAGTTCACACGCATACGTCAGGGACCAGGTCAGCAGAACTGCAATGGCGCTACTTATTAAAAATATCGAGTACTCCTTCTCCAGGGATATCTAAACCTGGTCCAAAGCTGTGTCTTCAAATTTCATTTTTAACGTGCAATCTTTCTCAGTGTCTGCCAGTTGCTCCTGCATCAGCAGTGGCAAGTCTTTTGCGCTTTCCATTGCACATGAACTTCAAGGGTCACGGACTCAGTCAAACCACTCAAAAGAGAAAATGATGGCTAAATACCTCCTAGAGATTTTTTCATATCCTGATACAAAGACAGTGTAGAGTCTGTACTGTAGGAAAATGTCCTACAGGTGAAAGGTTGTAGTCAGCTCCAGCACAGCAACTTCAGATCAACACTGTTTTTCATATCTGTCCGCTTTAAGGCAGCTGCCATTTAAACCTGTGGTTACACTTGTACTAAAATCCTTACGGTACAAAAGAATAGAGGTGGAGGATGCCAAACACGTGTCGGATCATTGATAATGATAGTAATTACGTCGGTAGCTATAATGGCACTTATAATAACCATCATCATGAATAGACAAACATCTGAAGGAGCCATAAAGGCACATTTGAAAAATGTGTTTTGATTGACTGATGTACTGTTGAGTCATTAACATAATAACACTGTTGCGGCGGCCTGCTGAGGTCGGTCTGGGTGAGAGCTCTCCGCTGACTCTGAGCCAGGAGACTATACGGCCTCTACAGCGTGAGCTGAGCGAGCTGTCAAATTAGCCCCAAGTTAGCCTGAGCAAGAGCACTCTGCTAGCTGCTAAAAACAGTTACACTATAGGAAACGGTAGAGTAACAGACTCTACCACAGCAGGTAACCTGCAAGGGCAAGAAGATGGAAAAGGAAGGACCCTGTGAAGGACTGAAGACATACAGTGATAAAGCACTGCCTCTGGCGGTCAGTAAGGATGAAATGGAACGGCAGCGTTTCATCTGTAGCACAGTCCACATGACTGAGGACTGCTCACATACCTCTGACTTCCTCTTAGCCTCCAGGCTTTATTTGGATAAAGCAACAATCCTGTAATACTAATTCTGCCAGATGTTAAGTCCAATCAACAGTTTAATGACTGCTTTGCCGCAGAGTTGAAATATTGACGGAGTGTATTGATGAGATTTGGAGCTTAGTCGCACTAAACCCTGACAACCCAGTGCTGAATCTGGAATAGCATGGAGTTCAGTCAATAAGGAGCCCCGGAGGCAGCGAGCACGTCAATATCAAGAGTTTGCTCTGCAAAACATGGCCGACACGGGTATATCAGGATGCACAAATACAGATCAGATCAGGGTGGAACTTAACGGGGGTCAACAGCTGAGAATCTTTGACAAGATGATCTCAGAGGAATGCGGTGAGACCTATTGTTTGTTTGTATAATTTATGATAATCCTTTCTGTTCTTAATATAGTGCCGTGATGATCCGACGATTAAAATGTGTCATTTTATGAGTGACGTATACAAAATACTGTGTCGTAAAAAACAGTTTGAACTTGATTAGAACACAGCTACAGACTACATCTGAAAGTTGCTGTACAAACATTGGACCTTTTGACACGAGTGTGAGGTCAAGTGCTCCTTCATACATTTTCCCGGTTAGCAGACTAGCAAAGGAACTTCAATTATTTCTTTCTTACTTACTTACTTTCTATTTTATCATAGAACATATATGTTGCGATGTGTTGTCTCACATTAGGGACAGCAGGTTTTTATTTAGGTGTTATTTCTCTATAAAGGTTCTGCTATCACCAGACTATAATAGTGTTAATTTAGAGGCAAAATCAGTTCATCCCAGAGACAAAGTGAACCTGCGTGATTCTTACGTGCCATGTTGAACTTTGGTCACAAGCAAATTGGCACCTTTGACCAAATAGCAAGCTGTCTTGACATTGCTGACCTTTGAGGGTGAGGAGAAAGCCCCCAGTAAAAGCTCCAAACTTTGTAGCAAACTTTACAGAGTGGCCCGAATGGTGGAGTTGCCATTTATGGATCCATCATGTGATGTCATGGATCCCCAAAAGATTGGTCAAGTTACGCATGTAACTCAGCGGATAATTTCAACTTCCCAGTTCGACACATGAATAGCTTCGGGCTGGGAGGTTAACGGAGACACTGGTGCGCTATGGACTATGGCTATGGCTAATTGACCGTTAGCAAACTTCTGAGCTCGGAAAGCTATGTTTTCCCTCCTCAATAACTTTTTACTGAACAAAATAGTTTGCAATGATGAACAAAATATCAGGTCAACAGAACAGAGAGAGGCTAACGCTAACCAGGCAAGTTAGCTCTCCAGCTACAGCAGTTAGCCTAGCTAACTAGCCCTGCTAGTCACTGTGTCACACAGCCTCCTGGACCTACTTTTTAAATAGATATCTAAATGTAATATATAATATAATCTGTTAAGCTTTTCCACTTCATGTCATTAAGCCTTTCACGTTTCAGCTGCGTTTAAATGTGCTGCACGTTTCCTTAAAGTAGCCACCAATCATTAGCCACCCCTCATTGAAGTTGTGATCGCTATTGCAACTCCCAGTTCCAGGGTCAGCCATGAGGAGCTGCCATAAGTGTTGCTGGGAATGTGTTGTTGACTCAGCTAATGTGGACTCTGCAGACCGTGTTGTTATTGTATCTGTAACCTCATACAATGATCTAGTGGTCCTTGCTCGTACATATGGTCCCCGGGTGGGATGACAAATAGTTTTTCTCAATGTTTTTTCTCTCAATTACACAATTTACTGGGGAATTGATTTTTGCTCATGTATAAAAAAAAAGGAGTCTGAAAACAAGGCCACATGACTCGCTGACAGTGAAAACGCAGAGAGTTGTTTCCTTCCTTTTCACCGATTCTCCAGGCAACACTGAGTTGTCAGACCAGACACTGACAGTGAGGTACTCTCAGCTTTTTGTTTGAGCTGTCCAAACTGACATAGGTAAAAGGGTATAGAAACCTGCAAATGAATAGAATAAAAGCGTGCAGCCGTTTGCATATATTTAGCCATCAGTTATATTGGAATTAATGAAAAGAATATGTTAGACTTTTATGATCCAGTCCTGTCTTTATTTCAGCTGTGTGTTACTAGTTTGATCAGTGTCATTGATTCAAAAGCCAAGTCTTTAATTATGGTAAAAACTAATTGCCCCTAAGCTTTCTTTATTTCCCTGCATCACTAATCAGTAAACATGGCACATTTTCCATCTCATTGCCGTTATAACCAACAGCTGGATCCCCACCCCTCATATATTTTTCATGCATGTCGACCAAGTGATACGACGCTGGTCCATCTCAACGGGTTTATTACTGCCTAGTCAGCAGGTGAGGCACAATAGTTTGTGCCGTTGGGAGCGGTGCAAATGTAAGAATGAATCTCGCTCCCCCGTAGATCAAATCTGATTTCAGTTGTGCTCACTGGAGGTGACAGGGCTGGTTGTGTTCTCATGACATTGATCAGCCATCTGTCTGTCACTTTGATTAATCTCTGCCTTTGGAGCTCTTCATTCACTGCACTCTCATCCCTTCTTGCATTCCACCCTCATCCCCATTACTGCATGGCCTCAAAGGGTTTGCATTAATTGAAAGGGATCTAACTGATGCACTGTAGATACTGTCTAATGTCATTTCATCAGTTGCTCACTTTATCTCTGCAGTTCTCAAAAAAAAAGAGAAGAAGAGAGATGCTTTGCAAGACAAATCATCGAAAAAAAGAATTCCGAACATCTGTCAGTGATGGTTTACAGCCATAATAATATAAAAAAAAAAGAAATAATTTGCTCCATTATTTAATAAAAAAAAAAAAGAAGAATTTAAGTCCGGTGCAAATCACCCCTGGAGAGCCACTGGGTCAGTACACAGCCAGCGGAACATACGATTTTAACAAGCCGATTGTAGATACAGTGTGAAAGTCATGCTCACCAGAGGATTTGTTAGGAATGCTGACTTTGTAACATCCAACCTTGAGGAGCTGGTGTGTGTGTGTGTGTGTGTGTGTGTGTGTGTGTGTGTGTGTGTGTGTGTGTGTGTGTGTGTGTGTGTGTGTGTGTGTGTGTGTGTGTGTGTGTGTGTGTGTGTGTGTGTGTGTGTGTGTGTGTGTGTGTGTGTGTGTGTGTGTGTGTGCGCGCGCGCGCGTGCGTGTGTGAGAGAACTGTTTGGTTAAGGAGCTGTCTTAGACAATTTCCGCCCTCATACTGTGCTTTCGGTTCCTTCTATTGTTTCTGTTTATCAGCCTTCACCTCACGTACCTCCACAACATGTGCACTACCCAATGTTCAACATTCCTTCGAGCCTTTACGCATTCCCCCCTGATGTTGCAAAGTCTCCACTCCGACGAATGGGATCGCTTAACCATCACATAAAAAAGTGCTACCGTGTTAAGCGACGACTGTCTCTGAGGCCAAATCTATCAGCAGCATAAAAAATGCACGGAAATGAAATGTCAGAAAATATCACATTTTGCTGATGAGTGCGATCTCTCTCTTCAGACGTCCTCATCGACGCCCCATCTTCTGAGAAATCCAATTGTGTGTCGGAAAAGCACACGCCCTTAAACTTGAGGCGCGTCACGGAGATGACAGAATCCCAAACTATGTCCCCCAATGATGCCAAAAACAAATGTGTATCTTCCCAAAATGCTGAACTATTCCTTTTTGACTTCAGCTACAACTTTACAGTGTATTGAAGGGCTCCCCCCACACTGTGTCATACTTTATTCTTATAGGGACATTAAATCTTACACAGAAAGGTTGTGATCAGATCATTCTCAGGACTTTAAGGACTCATCAAGTGCCTCTCCAGAGCATCGGTTGTGAAGACGTTTTTATAACTAGTTGTCAAAAGCCCATCAAGCTCATGTAAGAAGTTTTGCTGCGCGTAATGCAGCCCAAGTCTTACCGCCTCAAGTAAGTTGACAGAAGTAACGAGCAGCTCGAGCTTCACTTGTGTGTCTTTCAATCTTCACCGCGCCCGTCTAATCTTGACCTCTTCTCTCCTCCAGGTCCAACTGTTTTGAAGTCTTCGCCTTGGATGGAGCCAGCGCCAATATTCTTCAATTTTGCACTGCTGCAGAAAGCACCGACTGGCTCCAAGCAATATCTACAAATATCAATGACTTGACACAGGAGAACGTAAGTCCACATCTAAACATTAGAGACTTGCCTTGATCGTCTCGCAGGTCTTTATTGACATTGAAGGAGAAAAGGGGGAAAAAAAATATAAATACTGTGATTCTCACATATTTGTAATCATTTTAGTGTAATTACTGTGTTCTTAAAGAAGCTGATATAATATATCATTTTGATTGAATTTGTGTGGTCGTTTTAAGTAATCACAATGACCCAATTATTTGTTTATACAATTAAAAAAAATTCAGATAGTGAGTTTTTTTTCCTATTATCCACTTGTGTCGGTTTGTTTCAGTCCATAACACCATCTTAATAAAGCAAACGTAGACGCATGTAATAAATATGTTTTGCCCACAGTTGCCACATGTATTTACCCCTTTTTGATTTCTCACAGCCACATAAGCGACAGCAGCGCTAGCATGGTTTTGATAGACCCTTCCTGACGAGCACTCATTGAGTCACAGTGGCACCTAACCCTGCTGACACAAAAAGAGCTTCTCTCGTACCTAATTAATGACTGCAAAGTAGTCATTCGGCATGTGCGCTGCTCTCTCTCTCTCTCTCTCTCTCTCTCTCTCTCTCTCTCTCTCTCTCTCTCTCTCTCTCTCGCTCTCTCTCTCTCTCATTTCCTCCTATTTCACTTTGATTATCACGCTGATGATGTGACGCATTTTTGTTGAGGATGCAGACGTACTGTACGCCGTCGATCGCACAGCTGCCTTTAAAAAAAAAAAAAAAAAAAAAAAAAAAAAGTTTGATTAATTCATGCCTGCATCACCTAATTGCGGGCGTGGAGTGTGATTGCTAAATGGCCAATCAGTATGTAATTGTGTGCCCGCTTTGGGAGAGAGCGGAACTTTTGTTTTAATGACCTACAACCTTTAAATAGACTCTGAGACACCCGTGGGGTCCCTCGTGTGTTTGAGGATGACTGTCATCTGGCAGGGTGGAGGACTACTCGATGCCGTTTGATGTTCTTTCAGAGAGACTAAAGCAGGGAGAATCGGGGAGCTTGTTGGTGCCTAATTACATTAGGACTTCAAGTGACAATTTACCTTCGCTATGCAACGGAGGTGAGACGAGACAGGAGCCGTCCCCATGCTGAGTGCGATATGCTGACACAGCAGGGGTCCGTTCAGTCTGGAAATGTTTTGTACTGGTTTGCAATATTTTTTTTAATCATCATCACCTCCAAGATGCACTTTGGAAGAGGTAAACAATCTTTCTGAAGCTAACTTTATACTTCCTTGGAGCCTCACGGTGGTTTTCACATTACATTTTTTACATTCCTCTTTCTGTTGACTGTGAACCTTCAAATGAAGAATGAAAGAGCTTCTATTCATAAACATTTATGCATACTATTTATGCATTGTCTATGTGTTTAGCCCTGTGTTTACCACTTATTGTGAGATGATTAGTGAGAAAATCTACACAGCTATTACTGTGTGAATAGAATTAGCACACTTTACTAGGTAATTCTATGCACCTAATCTCAAAATGTTATTAGGTCACCTAAATGTTGAAACTTGAGATTGAACGAATCATAACATTTGCAAGAATTAATATTGGCCATTATCTTGAGCTCTCGTGAATGAAACTGGGGGAAATAATTCTAGTTAAAAAAAAGCATGCAAGTTGCCCCAAATGGTGAGCATATATAGAATATATATACAGGTATGACTGTTGCAAATTGTTATGTCTGTATTTGTTTTGTTGCTTTAGAGCTGCAGATTGTCAAGGAGCAGTAAAAATATGTAAATTGTGTGTGTTATCTCAACAATTCCATTCCCTTGTGTTTTAGGTGGTCAGGATCCCTTTATATAATAATATATAAAATAGCTTTTCGTAATCACTGCTTTCATTTCTCTCACAGATAAAGATCGTCAACAAATACTGCTCTTCAGATGATCAGGTGAGCTGACAGCGGCCTAACTCGACACACCAGTCCAACTGATTTTTTTGAAACCCGATACGTAACTGCAGCACAACAGGACATCCCTCCTCCTGCTGTTCACTCGCAGCCTTCTTTGCAGGAAAATGTTACAGTGTACAGGTGGACGGAATGGTATCATCTGCATACAGCTGCAGCTGTCCTGGCACCTCTAGATTTATCCAGAGGCCAAATAGAGAGCTTGGAAACATTTTGGAACACTTCAGTCAGCAGATGGTCCGGAAGGAGTCAAGACCAGCATGTAAAAATTGATGTGCATTATTCATCACAAGATCCAGTGTAGATGGAGTGTAGCAGATGAAGCAGCACAGTACAGAAATGCTGCTTAGAGGAGAGCAGAGGAACATCCCAAGTCAATCTGAGGTAGATAAAAGGTACATTTTTGCTTTGCAGCTGAGACTGCAGCACCACTGTACAGTGTCTTTTCAAATGTATCCCGTCAAAGATGAATCATTGCAGTTCTATAACTCAAAGCACATTTAGCTATTCTGGTTTTGTTTATTGAGCAAGTATAGATGTCTATTGTGCATATTTCTTCTACAATTCATGCTATTTACAAGAGTAAACTTGTGTAAATGTCATCCTCTACATCTCCGCAGATTGTTCACATGGGCTGGGCGTGTGAAAGCCCCGAGGGCAGCGCCGCTGGTAGAGCTTCAGCGTTCAAGTTCCTGGCACTGAGAGGACCATATTTTTATATCTTCAGAAGCCCCCCGGTAATAACTTTCATAATTTTCCCGATTCGGAAAAACTTTACTTCATTCATTCAGATCTGATTTAAAGCTAATTTCAAAATGGGTTTTGTCCAAAATATCTCAAGGTTATCACAGAACTTACACTCACACATGTGCAAACGATTAATACTGTTGATTCAGCTCAGCATAGGAATGTGTTCTGGGCTTTTTTTTTGTCACATTTCATGCTGCTGCTCACTGATCTGTTACCGTCCCCTAGTGCGTGTTTTTTGAAACAAGTTGGCTGCATCTGTAAAATACTGTATGCTTCAGTTATAATTGAATAAGAGAAGACAGGCAAGCAGGAATTGGTGCTGAATTTATATTTGTTGTGATCATGGCTGACTGTTGTGTCAGTGGAACAGGGATTATATACATGATTATGCACTATTGTTTTCATTTTTACAACGTGATGGTAAGTAGAGCTGTCAACACGTATCACATTTGATACACTGAACTAGTAAAAGGTGAAATGTGTAACACCTGGCCACATGCTCCCAACAATTAAAGGTACAATTCTAATCCCTGCTACTGCGTCCAGACAATCTAAATCTCTTTTTTCTTTCTTTATTAAACTACTAATTTACGCAAAATTCAAAACTCTGCAAGCCGCTCAAAATTACACCGTTATTTTGTTAGCATTTGCTGTATGTTATAGCTTACTTAGCTCAGTTTTAGCAAGACCATAGTAACAAGAAAACAGCCACATCAAAACTATAAATCTATCATTTGGATATATGGATGCCATGTTTTTCGGTATGGTTTGTGTCGCGATTAGTTGCACTAAAGATACATTGAGCTAAATAGCCAATATTTGTGACTCTAGGAATATTTTAAACAAAACTTCTAACCACGTCTGAAGTATTAAACAGCACTAGTAAATTGCAGGTTTCAATTCCAGCTATAATCTATACTGACTGATTTCATTCCATAATCTGGTCTAAGGTGTATTAATCCGTAGTATTAGCTGATCCGGTGTTCCTTAGTTTAGCAGTGTCATCCATACACAACATGCAGCTGTAGATAATATTGCTAAAAGTCATTTTTTTTATGTAACATCTCACCGATAGTTTCAGCCACTGTCTTCTTGGTTGCGTTATGCATTCTGTCCTTGCTGAAATTCAGCAGGATGTTCCCCACTGGTGCAAGATGCTGCTCATCATCAAAGTACTTTCACAATCACGGCAGTTAATGCCCTCAAAGGCTTTATCGCCTTCATAATTAAATGTGATTACAACACATGTATAAAACATTTAATGTTTATGTAATGAGTCTTTGCATGCTATTGCCAGTATGTATATTTTAAGACTACTGCCTATGATGCACAATATTGTACAGTATATCTGATATTCAGTGTCTTAACATTTGACTATTATTCAAAAACATATTCATAGTTTGGACCTCAATATGTGTACCTCTTGGCAGGGATGGAAAAGCCTCTGAGGCTGCAGGTTTTGCACAACGAGATACTTAATATTCTCCACTGACGCCAACTTTAATTAAATCTTTTTTAGGGTTAGCTTGACATCAAACCCCTGAGAACACAGTATGCTACCTAAATTAAATCTCCTCTGCATTGTGAGAATGGAATGAGCGGATCAAATGTGCAATGAAACCAAAACTTCCCCCGTATAAAATAGAAAGTGTTTCCCAACTACAAGTGGTCTGAGAGAAATCCAAAAGTGGGCGCTGGCCAACAGATGATGTTTAATGCAGGTGTAGTATCACTTTAAAATGTTTCCGCCCGACTGCCGGGGCTGCTGAACAAAAGGAAAGGTGGCCTTTTGTGCCGTGTTGTCTTTGTGATATGACATAAGCACTGTTCCCCCATTAGTGTAAAAACCATTATAGTCCAAAATGTGCCTCTTTCATCTTCTTACTTCATTTGGCAAGTGTGTCCGCAGGTTAATCATGTTTACTCTCTGGACGCTGTGATGTGTTGTGCACATTATGATTTGTTCAGTCTGTGTTGGTCTGTCCTTCCTCCTGTGGGAGAGCTTTCATCATACTTTAACTCTGTTTGACAAGCTGTTGTGGCTCGCCATCTCTGTTTCAAAGGTTTCCCAAGCACTCTTTTTGGTTCTAAAAACTGATATTTTGAGGAGCTTGTCTTTCACCGTGTGACAGTGACAATGGATGGCCTGATAGCTGAAATGCAGTATCTGGGAGGATATGATGCTGCTTCCAGTGTAATGCGCACATGAATGCAGAATCTGCAGCAAAGAGATTTTGGCATCGGAAGCGTTCTGGTTTCTGTTTGTAGTCCCGAGTAGTATTGACCGATCCCATCTGACAACAAACTGAAAATTCACGACCCTCATCAGGTGGGATTAGAACCATCTCCAGTCTTTATGAGAGACTAATCTGGATAGTTTACGTCTTTTAAGGGGATATTAAGACATTTAGTAAAATATTGTCATTTGCTTTCTTGCTGAAGGTTATATAACGGAACCAATACCACTCTAGTTATTGTACTGTTTAACATGAAGCGACCGCTTGCGCATGAATAACTTGGCTTGGCAAAACTGGGCAAAGTAACTTCAAGTCTGCGGTGGTTTCCCGGTAATCTCATGGTGACAACAGGGCGAAGAAGCTCTCCAGTGTGTACTCAAGAAATGTCCGGCACATAATCTTTATACTAAGCTAATCTAAGCTGCTGGCTGTGGCTTCATATTTACCGTACAAACATTAAGAGTGGTGTTGGATCTTGTTTCACTCTCGGCGAGAAAGCAGAGTTCTATGACACGAGAGGTAAGACGGTCGGCCAGTTGCTCCGCCGGACAATTCTGCTACACCGTGACCTGACACCGGCCTCATCCCGCCAGGACAACGCGGATGCCAGACGCAACTCTCGCGTCCACGAGTAATGTATCGGTGAACATGGGTTATGTGCCCGCTGTGAACCAACGCGTCGCATCTGCAGTTCTGTATTCTCCGGTGTGCCCAAGCCTCCGACGCTGGTTCACAGAGCAACCGTGTAGAATAAGACGGCTGTCTGTACGCCGCGTATCGTCGATTCTCTCTCTACATTTCTTGTCTGCGTGTAAGATAAGAGAGGGAAACTCCAGCGGTTTGTTTCCAAGGCAGAGACGAGAGTCTGGCCTCGTTCAAGCACAGACACTCAAACCGAGCTTGTTGATACCATCAAACAGGCCTGTGTGGAGGCAGACTGTCTTTCGTTCTGCTAGGGGCATCGCCACAGCAAAGGCAAAACCCATCAATGTTACAGATTTTTCAACAGCACTGTGAGTCATGCCTCTCTCTAGAGACTTCAGTTATCAATGTTCTGTGCCTAGTTGGTTGTAAGTGTTTCTGCTTTAAATTAAAATCGCTAGTTTAAACCATCTCTGCAAAGACACTTATCATAAAGGGAAAGCCTTAGTGGACCATATATGGTACACTAGTTGTCTTAATGCAGCAGGAAATGTCTCTTCCTTCCACAGGCTCAATAAGATTCTTTTTTTCCGATGCAGTAGTTTTAAGTCGGTGAAGTCGGTACTTTTTCGTGCCATAACCGACTAAAGCCTGATGGGAGCAGGTGAGCGCAAGCAGTAAAGTCCGTCCGAATGTCGAGCATTTCTTTTACTCGACTACAGACCAATCAAACGGGACCAGGCGATCATGCTGACGAGCCCTCGGTGAGAGAAGTCACCAGACGTAATTCAAGCAGATTGCATTAGGCCTAAACGCAGCGGGCGTATCGTACAGTCGTCAAAAATCACGGTTGCGTGAACTGAAAGCATTATGCAGCCGGTTGGTTGTGAAATGCAACACCTGTCCGCCGGCTTTTTGTTGAAATGTGGGCAGCAGCCGGTATCCCTGAGGTAGAGAGGACCTGAATATGGAGCAGGCTAGCATTAGCGCATGCGCTTTAATGAAACGCGCCCCCTGGAAAATCAGAAGCCTCCTGCCGGTCGCGTGCTGTGTCAAAATAGAATGTGCTCAGTGTCAGCACGCTGCAAACCTTTAGCGTAGTCATTCATTTCAGCCTAGATGTATTTTAAGCACCACTCAAATTACTCCTTCACACGACAACGGGATGAGGATCTCATCCGAGTCTGTGACCCTGCTCAAGAGCAGAGTTTTTGAAGGGTACCTTTCGTACCGTGATTCTACACAATTGGCTGTAATTTCAGGACGCTCTACAATATGAGTATCTACTACGGCTCTTGATTAGGATGGAAGTTAATGTACAGTAATTATACATCTTTGTAACTTGATATTCACGATATAATGATGTCTTCTATGGTCATTTTTCCAACGTTTTATCTTGTTATCTCTGCTGTCTAAAAGAAATTCAGTCCCTCTTGTCCTGCTGGTGTTACAGCCATGTCGGAACTGGCTGCAGACACTCAACTTAGATATGGACTTTGCCTCAAAGCTCATAGACATTTTGACTTAAGTCAAAGTGTTACGAAAAACGGAACATCAACAATATCATCGTTCTGTTCGAGTGTCTCGGTAAAGTACTGACGGTGTGACGGTGAAACCGGCATGCACAATACCAGGAGGCTGAAACCGGAGCAGCTAAATGGAATTCAGCCATCGATTTTATTATCTACACCTATGTGCTTTTCCCACTGTGGAACGTCAGTATCTCAATCGTTCTAATTATCGCAACATCGGCGACAATGAAGTTGGAAAAACATCTGTTAATGTTCTTCAAAAAAACAGCAAAACAAAACAAAATTGCAAAAAGAGAACTGTGGTTACTAGATGTAGCTTCAGTTCTATGAGTGGAGGACCTCCAGTTTATAAAAAGATGCAGCGCAGTGAGGAAACAGCCATTTAATACACCAGATGAATGGAACGTGGTGTGATGCGCATTGAACCAGCGTCGGGACCCGTTTTTGTATCGCGTCTACTTCTGCCCATTCCACCATTCTCTGGGCGGTTGTGTGTTCAGCTCCTACGGTAGACCCTCCATCGCACAGTGATCTTAGTTGTTTTATTAAAATATAATTCGAATTTTATAGAATAATAAAAACTAAATCATAGCAACCGTGTTATGGTATCAAAATGTAATGATTCAATTATATACAAATAAAATTGTGTATATCAGTCAAACTCACTCTCTCACACACACACACACACACACACACACACACACACACACACACACACACACACACACTTCATTTGCAATAAGTATTTGGATAAGGAGGCGCTGCAAACAAGCGCCAAAAAAACCCTGACTTGTTTTTCGATACGCTGCCTCCTCATCTCACGTTCCTTCATGTTTTATTTCGTAGATCAGTGCCGCTGACTGGGGACAAGCTGAAACAACATATAACCTCTATGAGGTTCTTTTCAAGGTTCACAAGGTAAGTTAAGAGCAGGGGTTCTGTGATGTGCATCAGAGGTGTTAAAAATTTGATCACTGCAGCTTTCACCTTCAGTGTAGATGGCTGCCTTTTCTCTCTTTATCAGGTGGAATAGTGTTTCAGGGAGCCTACTGAACAGGGCTCTCTTGACCTGAGCTGATATTCCTGTTAGGCGAACCAGGAAAATCTACACTGTGAAAGTTCTTTGTTTAACCTGTGAATTAAGGAAATGAACCCTTCATTCCTCCTATTGAATTTAATTGCACATAATAAAAAAAAAAAAAAAAAGAAGTGAAGTGGACGGCGAAATAATTTCCCCCAGCTTGTAATAATTAATATTTCGTGTTACAGCTGTGGATGGCAGAGGATTGCTGGCTCCAGGCGAGGCTCTACTTGGGGCTGGAGCATTCGCCTGAGCAGCAGGACAACGAGTCCCTCTGCTTCAGTATTCTGGTCGGCCACGGCCAGAGCCACACCTTCAGGGTAGAGCTGGCTACGGACCTGGCTATCTGGGAGAAGTCCTTCCAAAGAGCTGTCTTCTTGGAGGTGCAGCGAATACGGGTCAGTATTTCGATTTATATATATATATATATATATATATATATATATATATATATATATATTTTTTTTTTTTGCTCACCTTAAGAGCTGACCTGTTTTTAGGTATTTTTTTTTTTAAATGTGCTGAATACTACTTGGATTAAAGGAGTTCTCAAAGCAGGAGACCCTCTCAGAACACATTTTAACAACCTCAAATTGTGACATGAAGCCTTTGATGTTTGTTGAATTTAAGATCACGGCAGTAAGTGCTTTAAAGGTGCTTTTTTGAACATTATTCAGAGCTTTAATATAATATGAAACAACTATTTGCTGTGTGAAGATGTAATGGAGTAATACACAGAGGTCGCTCTCCCTCTTAGTTAGTGAGTTGTATATTTGAGCGTGCCCCAATAGCTATTTAATGGCCGCCACTTTCCGTTTCTTTTAAACGGTTACAGCTGATGCGGCTTTTCAGCTCTCCGGTGAGGCGTCGGCCGATCGTATGGTTTTTGTTTCACCCTGCTTCGTACCGTCTTAAAGAAAATGACGTTAGCCAGTGTTTAGTGGCATTTAACGGCATTACCTCGTCGGCCAGCGCTTGAGCAACACTTCTATGGTGTTTCAGGGACAATGTAGCTGGCCAAGCTCGACCGGTATGTTGCTTTGTGTCGCTCGTAGTGGGGAAATAGCATTAGCTTGTCTTCTAAAGATGCTTTTTCAATGCTATTGTAAAACTAGACACACATTTTTCTCATGGGAGTAGAAACACCCACAGGTCACTTCTGTGTACTGGATGGTTATCCTGTTGAACGTTACTTAAGGGAACTTGTAACAGTCAATAGTTTAACCATTTGATGAATTTTGGGAGAACCTGTTCTTTGTGGATTGAACACCGATGTTGTCTGAATTCTCGGCGCAGTGTTTTTAATATTTCAATAGTGAAACACTTTAGTGGGAAGTTTGTCTTTTTTATTCAGCCACTGGTGTTTCACCGTTGCTATTATGGTCAGCTGCTGTGTTTCATCAGAGGGCAGATGTTACCTGTGTGTGTGTGTGTGTGTGTGTGTGTGTGTGTGTGTGTGTGTGTGTGTGTGTGTGTGTGTGTGTGTGTGTGTGTGTGTGTGTGTGATGATGGATGGTGCGAGCTGCACTTCATATTTAAAGTGGATTCACTCAATGCGAAAAAACCCTGATCCACACCAGGCTACTATTGTGGATCAGGGCCAAATACTTGAACATGATGGGTCAGCTGATGTAGGAGCAGAATCCTGTTTGTTTTGCACCGAATGTTTCTTCAGACTCTTGTATATCTACCAGAGCATTTGGTGTGTGTGTGTGTGTGTGTGTGTGTGTGTGTGTGTGTGTGTGTGTGTGTGTGTGTGTGTGTGTGTGTGTGTGTGTGTGTGTGTGTGTGTGTGTGTGTGTGCCACTGAGAGACAGACAGATATTTTAGATATTCAAACGTAGAGACAGATCGTCGGTTTATTGATCAGGCTTTGGTCACACCTGCGGCGTTTTTTGTTTTTTTTGCAGATATCGACCCTCTGTACTTACTCATCCATAACAATTATTTGTATATACTGCTCCTGGCTCACCCCTGTGCTGTGACTTGACTACTTCTACGATATGACATTAGTTGATGCAAAGCTCTGTGATGCAACCGACATGTGTTGGCCTTTAGTCCATGTCGACAGAAATAGACCAAATCTGTCAAATACAATTATGAATTGCATCTTTGAGCAAGAGTACACTTTGTGTATGTCTATTGTATGCAAACAATTTGACTCTTTGGTAAATAACAGAAAACAAAAGCCTGGACAGTATGTTAGTAAACATAATGGAAAACAATATATATTCAGTGTGCATCCAGTTTCTGATGTCTGAGGATTTATACAAAGTTGATGATAATATGCAGATTAGGTATTAAAGAAAAGAAATATGCAGCTTAATAACCAACAATTAACTTTCTATGGCGCCCATGTGTATAATTATAAAAATACCTAAACTATAATAATCTGCTTGTAGCACTCATTACTTATATATACAAGCACTCATAAATATCAATAATCATAACACATTATAAATAATTGTATAATGACTCATAAGTTCAAGTATCATCATGCTTCATAATTATAGGTCACTCACAGACAAGAATCATAGTGCATTATAATACATGCATAATGTGTTATGATTAATGTTATAAAGGAACATGAGTATCTGAGTGCTTTTAACTATGATTATACAATGCTATTAGCAGCTAATTATGCATTATGTTTACAATGCATTACAGACATGGGCTTAATGGAAAAGGTTACCAAGATTGCTTATGAATGATTGTGTTGCTTACACTCTAGTTAACCACAGTCAGTGTAAAATAGATATTGTTCTAATCGGTACTTCCCTTCCTCTCAATTTGAATGCTTCATCAGAAAGAAGTGATTCCACGTGAGGAAAAAGTTTAATCTGTTGACACATTCTGTGCGGCTTAAAAACGTCTTATTAAGAAATTGATTGAGTTTAAAATGCAAAGCTAGGCAGTGCTCTGTTTCCATAAATATTGTTACTTAACATGTTTTTTAGCCGGAGTAACCTAAAGAATTGGTCCTCACATCAATGAGCCATTAAATTACCACTTAAGCAAACATGTTTAATGTGTAAAGGCGATCAACTCTCGTGGAGAGTGCATTGTTAAGCAGTTCTCAGCAGCAGCTGTGTCGTGTCCATCAAAAGCCTCAAACATGAACACTCACTGGAAAATGTGAGCCTTATTTTTCTAGGGTTTGCTGTATTTGTGTTCGATTGTGTTTCAATTTTCATTACTTACTTAACTATGCTTCCATTTACTGTCTAGCACTCGCATGCGGGGCCCAACACAGCACTCTGCGCTGCAGTTCAATAAGCCTGCGTGCAATTTATTACACCTTGATACCTGTGTGTAACGTGCTATTGCTATTTTTACCGTCATGATTTGGATCGCTCAAATACTCAGATACCTTGATGCTTCTTTCTGTACATATTTGCTTCTGTGAATACAACTGGGAAATACCTCCTTCCCGTAGTAACAAGTGGAATATATACAGTTGTGGTCAAAAGTTTACATACACTTGTAAAGAACATAATGTCATGGCTCTCTTGAGTTTCCAGTTATTTCTACAACTCTGATTTTTCTCTGATAGAGTGATTGGAACAGATACTTCTTTGTCACAAAAAACATTCATGAAGTTTGGTTCTTTCATGACTTTATTATGGGTTAACAGAAAAAGTGACAAAATCTGCTGGGTCAAAAATATACATACAGCAACATGAATTAGCAATTTTGGTGACTTAGAAAGTTGTGTCAATGAAATGAGCTTCATAGCATGGCCTCTTAACTTCTTGTGAGTGATTATGAGTGACTACAGCTGGTGACTTCTCTGAGGCCATTTAAATAGGGCTCATTGGATACAAACGCCCACAAACGCTACAATGGGAAAGTCAAAGGAGCTCAGCATGGATCTGAAAAAGCAAATCATTGACTTGAACAAGTCAGGAAAGTCACTTGGAGCCATTTCAAAGCAGCTGCAGGTCCCAAGAGCAACAGTGCAAACAATTGTTTGTAAGTATAAAGTGCATGGCACTGTTTTGTCACTGCCACGATCAGGAAGAAAACGCAAGCTATCACCTGCTGCTGAGAGAAAATTGGTCAGGAGGGTGAAGAGTCAACCGAGAACCACCAAAAAGCAGATCTGCCAAGAATTAGAAGCTGCTGGAACACAGGTGTCAGTGTCCACAGTCAAGCGTGTTTTGCATCTCCATGGACTGAGAGGCTGCCGTGCAAGAAGGAAGCCCTTGCTCCAAAAGCGGCACCTTAAGGCTCGACTGAAGTTCGCTGCTGATCACATGGACAAAGATAAGACCTTCTGGAGGAAAGTTCTGTGGTCAGACGAAACAAAAATCGAGCTGTTTGGCCACAATGCCCAGCAATATGTTTGGAGGAGAAAAGGTGAGGCCTTTAACCCCAAGAACACCATGCCTACCGTCAAGCACGGTGGTGGTAGTATTATGCTGTGGGGCTGTTTTGCTGCCAATGGAACTGGTGCTTTACAGAGAGTAAATGGGATAATGAAGAAGGAGGATTACCTTCAAATTCTTCAAGATAACCTAAAATCATCAGCCCGAAGGTTGGGTCTTGGGCGCAGTTGGGTGTTCCAACAGGACAATGACCTCAAACACACATCAAAAGTGGTAATGGAATGGCTAAATCAGGCTAGAATTAGGGTTTTAGAATGGTCTTCCCAAAGTCCTGACTTAAATCCCATTGAGAACATGTGGACAATGCTGAAGAAACCAGTCCATGTCAGAAAGCCATCAAATTTAACTGAACTGCACCAATTCTGTCAAGAGGAGTGGTCAAAGATTCAACGAGAAGCTTGCCAGAAGCTTGTGGATGGCTACCAAAAGCGCCTAATTGAAGTGAAAATGGCCAAGGGACATGTAACCAAATATTAGCACTGCTGTATGTATATTTTTGACCCAGCAGATTTGATCACTTTTTCTGTTAACCCATAATAAAGTCATGAAAGAACCAAACTTCATGACTGGTTTTTGTGACAAAGAAGTATCTGTTCCAATCACTCTATCAGAGAAAAATCAGAGTTGTAGAAATAACGGGGAAACTCGAGAGAGCCATGACATTATGTTCTTTACAAGTGTATGTAAACTTTTGACCACAACTGTACGTGATTTCTTTTTTCAAAGCTTCCATTATGATTCACCAGGCTTTATTCACTTAGGAGGTATGTACACAGCAGGGAATCCAGCAAAGTTGATAGCCTGAGGTATTTCATATGAAATCACACCCATGCAATCAATTGTACCTAAGATGGGCAAGAAATGTATTTTTATAGATTATGGTATGGACATTATAAACAGATGTTTGGTGTGTAGGGCTGTACCAAATGCCATTTTTTTTTTACATTCAAAGCTTCTCTTGAGGTTTACAAATGAAGCTTTGAATGTCATCACCCAAAATAAAAATAGAAAAAATGTTTTTTGTTGTTGTTGTTGTTGTGGTATAGAAATTTGTATTTCGGCTCTGATGTCATCTGAATTCGTGTGTGCGCACAAATCATCTGCCTGCCGCTCACCCAAATGAATTATTTTCTACGACTCAGAGAGCCGCACCCTGGTCTGTTGGCTAGTTGGCTCTGTTGGCTCTATGTATTGTAACGATGTATGAGTGTTTTCGATTTCAATTCACTTAGATGATAGGGAAAGAAGGTGCTTTTAGTTGCATAATTATGAATGTTTCCATTCGCTTAGTAATGTCCCTGCGGCAAATAATGTGAGACAATTAAGCAGCGAATCCAAAAACTAGGTATAAACTTGACAGAGGAAACGGAACTAAACTTTTAGCTTGTGAAACAATCAATATTGTTATGTTTGCGTTCCTTTTGCACAAATACCAGGCAGCAATCTCCAGTTCTGACACGTGAAGCCAAAGCAAAAGGGTCTTAAACTTGAATTCTTTAAAAAAAGGGGGCATTTTAGCACTTTAATCTGCTGTCTTGTCAAATGTTGCTTAGTGTATATTTTAAGATGGTTTCATGTGGTTTCTGCTGCTCCCTATGTTCATATTTTAGAGGATGTAACTAATATTTTCTTCCATAAGGATGTCTTAATTGACACAACCGCAACCCTTCTGCTATTTATCAGAGACCTAAGGCTATAGTTGCAATCTGCACGTCACTATAGAATTGTAATTTATGGTTCTGTTAGATTGCTGTTGGATTGCTACCGAGCCTGTTTGTAACCGGTATCGACAACGCTATTTTCACTTCACCTGTCTCTACTCTGCTCCACTCTGCATGTGTGTGGAGGAGCTATATTACTGATCATGTGACATGTGTGTCCTTGTCTGCAACTGTGCATAAACACAGAGTTTAAACAGAATAAATATGTACATTAAAAGGATCGATGAACATCAAATGTTGGTTTAGAATTCGGTACAGCCAAATGTGAATCGCATAGTGCAGCTGATGTTGTGAATAAAATAAGTAAAAGTAAAATAAGTAAATAAGGTTTAAGGATATATATTTAAAAAAAACACATATTTAACTGAATCTTAAAACCAAAATGGTAGGACTTGATAAAGAAGTATTCTTGCCCTCTGTGTGTATTGAGCAACAATGCTCTGAAGCTACATGTTTATGATAATGAAAACGTTAAATTATCCTTCAACACTAATTAAGTGCAACTTCTATCCCACTTACATGGTCACATGGGTCAAATTACACAAAAGCCGATCCATGGATTAGCCTTATAGACTAATCAAGATGTTTAGCTCGGGTAATTATATGCTGCTAAACAAAGTGCTACCACAGATGCGTTAAAGGCTGTACATTTTGGGAATACACACATGAGACGATTGTAAACAAATAATAGCTTACATTTAATCTCTACAAATATATATAAATGTTTGTAATCAACTTTTTATTGAACATTTAAGAATACAAGAAAGATAACGCACCAGACAGGACAAGAGACTACTTGCAAATGCGTAATTAATGCATAAGACACAAACTTATATTACAACTCGGACAATAACACTAAATTATATCGATAACACAAAATCACTGTAATGAATTGCTGGATATTTACGGTGGATTTTCAACGGTATTTTACAGTACTTCATAATAACTAACATACAGTTAAATGTTCATCCCTCACATGTAAATTAAAAGTCAAATGCCGTCAATTAACTATAACAGCAGACTACTGTAATTTATCAGCGTAATACAGTAATTTCTGTGAAGTGGTGGAAATACTCTTCTCTATACAAGTTCAGTGAATCACGATCCATCTACAGTACACCGTACGGTCTATTGTAGGTTAATGTGTTAATGATGAAAGAATATTTTTTATTATTCAAACTGCTCATTGCCTAAAAGTCATTTTTGAGTGACAAGACGTGACCGACTGCTCGTGAACGTGACTTTGGACACAACAGCTTCAGTTCATCCTTCTGAGCAACAGCCATGTGGAGGTCAACCGAGGAGCCGAGGTAAAGTTATGCTTATCACCCGAAATTCAAAGTCTCCATTATTGTTTTGTCTTCATGATTGTTACTGTTACCATCTCAGATAATGTTTCACTCGGTCTGTTTCATTACATTAGGTTGGTAATATTGGCGGAGCTAACGTTAGCTCTGTAACGTTAGCTAGCTCAAGCTAAATTAGCCTTAGAAAGGTTAGCTAGCTAACAGCATAGCAAGTTAAGGTAACATAAATAAAGTTAATCACCAATTACAGTGTTAAGATGTAACGTTCAGAACATTGTGTTTCTAAAGTTTTTATTTTGTTTGTTTTACAGTCACTCGTCATCAGAGATTGAGGATACCAGCCAGACGCTGCAGTCAAGTCCTCTTTAAAGGTGCTCTCTCTCCTTATTGTTTTCATTCATGTGTGAGTTCAAGCAGTTAACTATAAATGTGTATAAGACTTGTTAACAAGCTAGACTGTGGTGAAGTTCTATTACACTGCTCTTAATGCTATTTTAATTCAGTGTTTCACTGAGGGATTGACGCCGAGATCAAAAAGTGGCCGATGGAATGCCAATGTAGTTCAGCGGTAGGTACCTATCCCTAGAGTGGTATGCCAGTACTTTTCCAACGGCACACCATTTCCTGAAGGTAGGTGCCGCTTGAAAGTTCATATTAATGGTATGTGCTTGTTGAATATCAGTGGTATGATACATACATATACTGTGTATATATCTCCAAGTCAATAGGTTGTAAGACGCTGTGTTGCGCTACTTTGTCAATAAAGTACATTTACAGCATAAATGCTCGTGAATCAAACCAATTCACATTAAATGTGCGTATGTGTCAAGAGACGGCACTGGTGTGCCTGTCTGACAGTGGACAGCGGCACCTGCCTTCAGCAAACGGTGTGCCATTGGAAAAGTACTGGCATACCACTCTAGGGATAGATACATAGCGCTGAACTGCAGTAGCACACCATCCGCCACGTTTCGATCTTGGCGCTACAGTCTGAGGTTATTATTTACTAGTCATTAAAGATTTTATGATTTTATTTGTTTTCTTCCAAACATGCAGTACGAGTTTTGCGATGTAATACAAATGTCCCTTTTTTATTTGTCTTGAGAACATATTAAACTGTAACAATTATGTATTGAATGTCTATTGTTATTCTTTTATTTGTTGGGAATTAAATGCAAAAGTATTGGGTTGTATTACAAATAAGCGGTAGCATTCTGGCATATATCGTAACATCACCATAAAACCCAGTTATCCTACTATCACATACTGTAATCCAGTATATGGTAAGATACCGTAAAACTAATTACGGTAGCTTCACCATAAAGAAAACGAATAAATTACTTGCGTCCCTGCTGCCAGTAAGTTACCGTTATTTTACAGTGAAATTGTTTAATGTGTATCGAAATAAAGAGTGTAATAAAACAAATTAACAAAGGAGTAGAAGGGGCATATAATAGAAATATACAGTAATGGAAAATATGTATTTTAGAAGGATACAATATATTGCTGTAACAGCAATATGTTTCCCGACACACTGCTATTAAATTAACTTAATTATTTAAATTAAAGAGTATAAAGTGTTACATTATTTAAATGCAATAGTGAACAGAGTCTATCTCCACCATGTATTTTAGTATACACTCTACGGTCCATCCAGACTTACCTACCATGGCCATAATGAATTACACTCATCATAGAACCAAAAAAACATTAGCAAAACTTAGTAAATTAATTGGTAAAATTGGACTGTTATTTATATGAATCGAGTCACCTACTGTAAGCATGGGTGTAAGCTTGTTTGCTAAAATATTTTTGGGGTATTAGCTTTTGAAGCTTGCACATTGCCATGACCACACATTGTATTCAGGAATAAAGAAAGTATGCCACATGTCAGGTCAGACTCTCCCTGAAATGGCCGACGGTGCCTTTTAATAATTTTACCCTATTCCCACCCTTTTTACCCCTCAAGTGCGGCCAACCAAAGATAATGGCTAAAAATGCTACAAAGCCTGGGGGCTTTGGTACTCAGGACCCTTAAATAGGGACATTTATAAATAATACAACGCAGAGCACCTGTCAGTTGATATTTGAATCACTAGCACACTGAAATCCTTTCCGGGTCAACATGGGAATCAGATATAATTAAATGGCTTCCTACTTTACCAGTTGTCTTGTGGGGTCAGCCAGCAGCATGGTTGACTCTAGCACAGGACACAGGTTCTTTAACAAAAAAAACGTCAATCTCAGAGTTTTAGGATCTATGTATAATCCGTTTGGTCACTGAGAGTTTAGAGTCATAATTCTACTTGAGTTAATTACATTCTCCATTAATTCTGCTAACTGCTAATGCTTTAAAACTGCCTCATTGAGAGGGTACCTATATGTTTTATATACAGCAACATGACATTTTTTAAGTGTACAAGTGACAGCCGTGGCCAGAGGCTTTGTTTTCAAGTTGTCCATTCTCGTGAACGCATTATCTAAGAAATGGGGGAATTTGTTCAAATTGGGCACAACTGTCCACTTAGACTCAAGGAAGAACTGATTATATTGTTGCCGGTTAATGTCACTGTGGTCTCACGTCCGTCCCATTTTCACAATATCTTTTTGAATGTCTTGCACAACTGTCTTCAAATTTGACACAAACGTATACTTGGACTCAAGGATGAACCGTTTAGAATTTGGTGGTCACAACATTTTTCGCCAAAACTCAAGAATTCCTATGCTAATGATGCCAATTTATGTATATAAAAAATATGAAGCGACGACAATTCAGACAGACATGGATGTAAACTCTAGTTTTCCACCTGTTGTGTCGGACTGACCTTAGCAATTTAGTTTCTTGGGTTAGTTCTGTTGATCAATTTATATTCCATTTAAGGGCGAACTGTTAAAATTGAGCAGTTTAATATACGTTCGGCTGAAGTGTCTTCATCCCATGATGCATTTATTTGAGTAGCAGTGGGTATATTCCTTCCGTCAGCCACAAGGGGCAGCAAAGAGACCATTCCAGCTTGGCCCATTGGAATCAGGTCAAGGTGGAAAAGTACATTTTGTGTAAAGTTACTCTGAGTCACCAGAACTTAAGTACAAAAATGCCAAGCACGGCAGAAAATATCAGAGGGACGAGGATGCTGGATTAGAAAATGAATACTGTAAATATTTCTCATTCCAGTACAGTCCCTAGCGTCCTAGTTAGCTGCATTGTAGGATTATGTGCATGTGTGGGGTTTGACTGTAGCTGGTGTTACTTGGATAATCCAAATAAAGGCGAGAAAAGGCTCAATTTTCAAAAGGGAGGCATCCAGACTTGTCGCCAATACATTTGATGAGAGAGTCCTAAATGGGGCTTAGGAAGACTCAGTGTAATGGCCATTACAGTAGACACCCTAAATATACTGTAATGAGTCATAAAGAACGGATAATAATTCAAATTAATGTATTGGCCTCACATTGACCTCTTTTCTTCAGCATGTATGAGGAACAAATCATTTTCCACTTCATAACTGTTACAGCTCAAACTCAACAGTTTCAATATTTAATTTGTGTGGTTGCGCTCTCTAGACGTTTGCATGATTGGAATCGGTGGAAACAATGTTGACATGAACCACTCCACCTGTGACCACCAACAGGCTGTGGTAGCGCGCTGTCATTATAAAAAGGCGAATCACTGAACAAAATACTTAATACATGTGTTGTAGATTTTCTAACTACAGTTAGAAAATCGGAGCACATTGCATTTCCCTCATGCAACACTCTGTGGGCACTTCACTATCCAAGCTCTGCATACTGTCATTTTTCTGAGCACTGTGCATGACCAAAAACGCTAACACACCAACCACGGAAAGAGGACGGATCGGCCTTTTAAGAGCTGTAAATTCAGACTTTATGGGTCAGCCATTTCACAATGCTTTGTTAATAACTCCATATGCAGTCGATGTTTGAAGGAATTATCTCACACAATTGCACTTCAGAGCAACATAATTGACATGGATGTCTAAAGACAACTGGATATAGTTTTGGAAGCGAGGCCCCGGTCATATATGAAGTGACTCGATGGCGCATCAAATCAAAAAAAAGTTGGACTGCCGGGTATAAACTTACCTGCATCTTCCACACTGCTTCGCACCATAGAGCGAGAACAATAGCCTTTCCTTTAACCCTGCCTCCCAACCGCTCGGTCTTGGCTCATTCACATGAATGAGGCAGTTCATTATGCGAGGGAATATAACACTGGCAATTTGCGAAGTTCATAACTTTTAGGAGATAACGAATAAAATAATATTTCCCAATGTAAGTCTGTAGGAGGTAGTTTTGTTTGCACTCAATGGCATCATGTGACCGACCCGGAAGTTGTAAAGTCACAGTTTTAGCCACTATGTCAAATTGGCTTCAAAGCCCAGCGGTCTTGACAGGAGTAACATTCCAATAATACGTCAATGGTAATCCATGTAGGGGACCTTTATGAAAACTAAAATGTTATACTTTCCTTTGTTTGTGCGAAGTTGGAGTTGGGTGGTAAGCGAAGCTTTTCTGTCGGACGCTAGCCAAGTTTCCATAAAATAATGCAGTTTAGCTTATTATCATTAATGAGAATGTCGGTGGTGAAATATATTATATTCGGTACTGCCACGTTAAGATTAGATTGTGAACTTGGCAGTGAATCCTAAACTTAACATTAAATAGATTGTCCAGGTTTTGTCTCCTCTGTGCACCTTGTGCTACATGATATATGGATCCGGTAGAGTAGGATAATAAAGAAGCACAGGAGCAAGGCACTCACCAAGATAAGAGTCCTGGATGAAGGATCACCTCCTGAGTGAGGGGAAGAAAGCCAGCTAGAAAATCCAAGCGAACTGGTTGGATATGTGTTTAGGAAATGTTAATCCGTTTACATCACTTGTTGTCAACAGCAAAGCCCTGGACTTATACATTAACTGGTGTGGGTTGTTTTTTTTCTAGCACAGAGGCAAAAACAAGCAGCTGGATGGATGCAGAATGGACACCTTACCCTCTTTCACTGCAACAATATCAAGTCCCAATGTAGAACTCCTCTGCTGCTCCACACAACATTCGCTTCAAAGGGGAAAATGATAACATGGAGGAGTGTTTGAAGCTGCAGTCACATGGTTAGCTCATAGCCAGCTAATGGGGATGAATCCACTCTGGATGTGACATAAATGTCAGCTGTCAAGTTGCAAGTGACATTTAGGGCATATTTAAATCCAGTCTAGGCAACCAGATTGACAAGCGTTTGATTTATGTTAAATATAAATAATAAATATAATGAAACAAATATTTAGATTCCACATTTATGATATCAGATTGGTGTCTAATATGCTAATATTGGGCTTCTTGGTGTATTTGAATGATTTGTGCTTCTGGAATACAAGCATAAACACACATCAATGATAAAAGCGGTGTTTAATAACTCCGTACTCTGAAGTAAGTACACTTCTTACTAAATCAAATCTGCATGGGAAGTCCCCCCCCCCCCCCCTTTATCTGTATAAAAGTATGAAATATTATAATGAAGCATTGTTTCAGTCTTTAATGATGCAAATGTGGGACACCTTCCTTTGGGAAAGCGATGAAGCATTTCAATTTGCTTGTGATTCTATGTTCTCCAGCCAATTAGGCTAGTCTCCTGTGGCTTCTGAGGAAACACTCAACACAGTCCAACTTAGGATGACCTTCAAATTGACTGGATGTGAGCATTACATAAACATTGCTGATGAAGTAGAAGTAGGGGGTATAACTGACAAAACTGTCCAGCCTGCGTTTTCCCTCTCTTTTGCCCTATTTCTTTTTTTTTTTCTTCTTCTTTTTTGGTAGAAACCCAACATGGCATTGATGGGGTCTTTTAGTGCGCAGTAAGCAGCCATTTTTCTCTTTCGGGGTCTTCTGGCTAAGATCCCTCTCCCTTTGTCTTTTGAAATAGTCAGTAGAACACTCCTGCTAGAGAGAGGACAATCTGAGCTCTTCTAACTTATACGTTTTGTTTAATGTAGCATATTTTCTCTTAAAGTGGCTATAATCAATATAGGCCTCATTCACGATCGTTCTTGAGAAATTATACTTACACCTCAATGCATATCACTTATGTTAATTGGGAACCATGCATTGGTGACCATGTTATTTATAGGCCCAAAGTAGGCCTATTTCAGCACCCTAAGCATAGTCACACAATGACATATTCGCTGCTGCTGCTGCAAGATGTCGCAGATTATGCTCTGAGGAGGGAACACATTTTCCAGGACCATGTAGATCTATTTGCAGAGAGTGACGAGTACTTCTTTGGTTGTTGCAGAAGTACCTCCACTTCAGAGCTATTGAATATATGTATGTATACTTTATGTTTTCCTCCTTAGACTTTAGTTAAGGCATTCTTTACTTGATTCTCTTAACTTCTTCTTCTTTTCAATTTCCATGTGTACACACAGACCTGCAGTCTCATGCCCTATGATGTGGATTAGCAGGGCATTTATCTATGCGAATTAGGCACCCGCTTTCTATTTACTGGGACAAAGGGATTTATCATTGCAAGAACACAGGTGCGAACAATTCAGTGTTTTAAAAGGATAGTTTGTGGGCATGAATACCGACGTAATACACTGACTATGGAGAAGTACCTCATACAACACCACCTCAAAAGACCCAGTTTGTAGAAATAGACAGGAGTTTGGGCGCAGGAGCAAAGCAATGTATCGCTATATCTACATCTACAGTTCCTGTGCTAGTACTGTTGTTGCCACGAAATCGAGCTTTCTGCGTGTCACTTAACGCCGTTCTTATTCCAAAATTGTCACATAAGGACCCACTGTCGCAGTTTTGAGGTTAACTTCATTCAAACAAAAGGGATTTGGTTAGTTTTAAGAAAAGATCATGGCTTGGGTTCAAATAAGTACAGCTGTTACATAAATTACGTTACGTAACTTTAGTAGACAATGGTTCCTTTGGTTTCACCAAAGGTTTGTGCTACCATTGTCAAAGAAGAGTTCACACCGGCCCAACCAGTTTTTACTTTTAAACAAAGCTAGTAGTATTTGTGGACAACAACAGGCCATATCGACTTTCACCACAACCTGGCTCAAAGGCTACAACATAAGGGAGACGAGTTAAAAACAATAAATAGACATTTATTTACAGAACAAATAACCAAACGAGACAAATAAGCAGCTGTGTCATCCATAGGAGGCAGAAAAGAGGGGGAGCCATCTCTGTTAAGGTGCCGAGTCTTTATACCTGGCACTCACACCAGGCTCAGGTGTGTCCCATCAGCTGGCGAGCAACAACCTGAAAGACAGAAAGAGACAAACAGGACACAGACCGCTAGTGAAAGGGAGGGATCGTCACACCAGGTACTAAATCACAGAAGAATCGATGTGTTGAGTGCACAATGGCTGTTGGGACAGCGCACCCTTCTGACCACACCTCACAGCTCTTCAGCTTCGTGTTCAGTTGGCGCTGGTGTTTGTATCAATATGTATTTAGTAACTTTCCTTTTGAGGATTTCTGACCAAAATCTCAAAAGATGCAGCGGAGGGCCTCGCATCCTAGATCCCTACCTCAACTACCTCCCTTACCTTTTATCTCCTCTCACTCTTTGTGACCAAATTACAAGTACTGCACACTACACACTTTGTGAGAATCATTTTTTTTCTAATACCCGTCTTGTTTTTAATAATTCCCCACACATGCCCTTACTTCCGTCAGACTTGGCTACGGAGATGTTCTCAAAAAGTATATTTCCTGTTGCTAATTCTCCCAGGAAAATCCTTTCCAATTAGTGCAGTGTAGTCACAGTTCACCATGTCACAACATAGTCTTGCATTTGGTGACAGGAAGAACTTAGCGGCTGGCCTGCCACTGTTTCTTATCCCTGTCACAGCTGAATTCACAACACCACTAAAGACAGGGAGGGGGGTTGAGGTTTGTGAGGAGAAAACACTTCCACTGAAAGGACTGTACAGTCCCTCGCCGTATTCACTGCACACTGCACTCTGTAATTGAAATCACCATGTCCCTGCTGTGTTCTCAAGTGAAATAAAAAAAAAAGGGAATAAAAGCCATATACAACACAAACAGAAAATCAGAATACACTTCTTGGTATTCCAGCGGAGTGGAGGACAAAAAAAAAAGTCATGTGGCAAGAAAAGCCTTTAGAGGGATATTGCTCCATGGAGAGTAGAACGCTTACACATCAGTGCTTTTCAAAAGACCTGTAAGAAAGAATTGTGAGACAAATGCTTGTTTGCATTGCAGCAGCAGAATGAATGTAAAGGATTTATGCCGTCCAAAATGGATTTCTTCCGTCATGCGTCTTGACATTATCAGGAAGCTGCACAGGATGCTGCTTTTGCTGACGGCTCTTGCGGGACAAAACATCAGATTTGCTCTTGTTATCAGCCCTTCAAAGCCTAACGTGTCAGACTGCCACTTTAAAATGAACTCTTAGGTGAACACAGGGAAAATGTATACATGAGCAAAGTAAAGTGAGTATAAACACAAAGAATTTTATGAGCAGAAACTACAATTTTAAACAAACTCGTTCTGTCTGACGTTTCATGACGCTAACAGCATCTCGTTATAACAACACAGAGCTGGATGAGACGATGGATATTTAGTACATTACACTGATTGCTTTGTGCATAATGGGTTCCCATATAACTGCTCTTTTTTGATTTGATTTTTCAGAATATAATATAATACAATGTCATATTTTTACTGTTGGTATCATTGGTCTTTACCTTTTTGCAAATAACACTTGCATTTCAAATCCTGCGGCAATGAGAGATATCTATTAAAGAATTCAATTCACCCTAAAATCCAATAACTTGCTTTGACATTGCTGATTCGAGGGTGCCAAACTGGTTTAGGATGATTAATTATCACGGTACACAAAAGGAACAAGAGGATCAAAGACTGTTGACGTCTGCCAGGAATTGATTTGGGTTTCCAGTAGCTCTGTGTAATTTGACTCAGTGCTATGAACAACAATACACGGAGTTACGATCCATTGTTGATGTTGGAGATTTTTGGCGTTTTCATTATTTTTTGTAGGGACTACTCACGGTGCTAATTGGTACATTACTGTGGCTGGCAAGCTAACTGTTAAGGCGCTACCTAGGGCGCCTTAGCAGTTAGCTTGCCAGGTGCTAATATGCTCGCAGTAGTGAGTCACAATGACCTAAATAAATAAATTAATTAATGACTCCTCAGATTTTTCCGTGAAAGACATTGTTGATTGTCAGATTCCTGGCATCGTGCATGCTGGCTCGCTGTCACTCTCAAGGGAACACCTAATCACAATAAAGCCATTGTTATTGTCAATAGTAACAGCTGCGTCAAAGTTTCTGCTGTGAGAAAGATTTCTGTGCTAATATTCCAGCTAACCCAGCTAACAACAAGCTTGCTCGGCTTGTTGACAAGCTAGCTCGGCTTGTTAGCTCGGCTAACTAACCGTCAGTTAGTTAGCTCGACGTCCTAACTGTCAGTTAGCGAGCTTCTTTGCTTGGTTGTTAAGGTAAAAAAAATGGATGTAGCAACACTACTAGCAACCTTTGATAGCTTCATCCGCTTTGGACGCTTCAGTTCTGCCGAAACGGCTTTCTATTGGTAAACGGTGCAACTTTATCCGTCAGTGTTGTTCACCTAAGTTAATTCCATTAAAATTAGTTTAAGTCGCTGACATTTTGCCGTTTCAAATGCCGGTGAGACCAGTCACCAAGCCTTTTAAGGATCATTATACAAGTAATTTCTGAGTGGTCACAGCCTGATTATTCAGTGAAACAAAACTTCATCATAGACTTGTTAACTAATAACACCTTAATATTAATAATACTGGCTGCATTCCACTCAGGTGTGCCAGTTAGCTGGCCCTGTGATTTTGAATGCTGCCTCACTGGCTGGGCTTACCGAGACACATAAAGAGAATGGAGCCGTTGCTAATGATATTAGTTACACCTGTGCTTCTCCTGCTATGAAGGAGCAAAGCCTATTTTCTGTGTTATCAAAGAGGACAGTAAATGAGTGCTAAGACGGCGATGTAGGATGAATACCAAGTGAATTGTGAATTCATCCCCTTGCCAATAGTGGGCTGCATTCACCAGCACAAATTGGGAATGTGGAAATGAAGATATTATTTATTTACATACAGTACAGCCATAGTTAGAAGTAACATGTAATTTGTGCTTCTGTTGTCTTTATGTATGGCTGTTGTCTTGGATGCTCATACAGAGAAATGTTCCACAGTATATCCACAGTATGTCATCACAGAATTATAAAAATCTACATATTAATTGTTATCGATTCTCTCTCCACAGTCCAAAAGCTACATGTGCAGCAGCCAGGGGAATGTGCTGTGCTTCACCATCGATTTTGGATCGGGGTTCACCTGCTCAGAAGGCACTTCAAAGGTGAAGTATTACTCAGTTCAATTATTGTTGACATCTGGATTCTGTACTGTTCTTCCCTTAATAGCTCCTGAAAATGCAGTTTGACATCTTTTTTTTCTGTATTGATACCCATCATGTGTCCTTACTCAAAAGGCTTCCATTGTGTTTGAAAATGTATTTCTTAATTTTATAGCCACATAATTAAAAAATAGAGACTTTCCAGCATCACCAATTTTGCACAATGGACTTTCCAGAATAAAGTGGAGAGTAACTGTATCTCAGAGAATGGTGTGCCATTTTTAGATTATTTGGCCAGCTTTGTCTCATTTTGAGTCGGCACATTTTCTGTCCATTTAATCGCTGCAAGAATGTCACAGCACTGATTTCTAAAGTACTAATACGCTTTTGTCATAAACTGTACAGTTCCTCAAAGTACTATTACACATTGAACTGTCAGGTCTTGATCATGCAGTTCTCTCCGTAGTAAGACGTGGTATTTAAATCTTGTACTCATTATTGAAATCCCTGTGCTGCTGGGTTTTATAATCCCCTCCCTCCCGTTTAGACCGCACTGTGGCGATATAAGTTCTCTCAACTTAAAGGCTCCTCTGATGATGGGAAAACCAGGGTAAAACTCCTCTTCAAGAATGTTGAAAGCAACCAAATAGAGATGAAGGTAATTAGTCTTTCTTTCTTTTTTGTTACATCAAAATTACACAATGAGCTGTAATTTTTGCTCACTGATACCAATGAGCTAATGGGCAATTCTGTCGTGTCTGCTGTACTTCAGTTTTCTTCAGTTTGAAAATTGTGTTTATATTAAAATATAAACATCTTGCACATATTGATGCGTCTCTGTCCTTCTTTTTCAGGAACTGGAGTTTGCTAATCTAACAGCCGTCCTTCACTGTATACATTCTTTTATCGCTGCCAAAGTGGCCTCCATGGACCCTCTCTTTATGTGCAGTCAAAGCCTCCCTGGAAATTACATGAACACTTAAGAAGACCCGTCCTCATTGTCATGTGCACCTGTGGCATATCGGCAGTATTTTATTTTCTGCACAGAGCCAATTGATATGTACATACTGTTCTTGCTATTTTTGTATGAACTGAAAATAATACATATTTGTAAAAGACTGTAAAAGTAGATAATATATGAATTAACTGTGGAATGAAGATGTTGTTTCATTTTTTGACAAAAATACAATCCAAACTCATGAACAGTTTTTCCTTTTCTTTAATATTTTTTTTTTGCTCATTACATCATGGAATCCCAGCGGTTACTTCTTGTCTACTTGTCACTTTGAAAGGCAGCGCCCGCGCTGCCATATGGTGTAGAACTGCCATACGTTTGACAACAGGACACGAATCGCCAAACACTGAAGCTGCCACTATTTTTAGCAGATAATCCCAGCTAGTGCTGTATCTATGAAGAATAATGATGCCCTACCTACATCTAGTGAGTCAGTACATTTTGCACAGACATAATGAATCTGAAGCTGGCTCACTGTCATGGGGGGGGGCTTTTGAAAGAGCTCTGACAGGGATTTTCTTTACTTCAAATTCACAGTTGAACAGTAATGAAAAAGCTAACCTTTCTCTGTTCCCAGTTCCGCTTGTTTACTTTCCTTTATATTTTCATGTCTGAAAAACACAAACGCCACAATGCAGTCTAATAAGCCTCCAAATAACCATTAAATTGAATCAACATTTTCTCTGATTAAATTGTATGATGTTTGTGTTATTGTGACCATCTTTTTTTAAATCAAATAAAGGCAAGAGTTTCCAATATCTCTAGGCAATGAGGACCTTTCACTGAAATGTGACATTACAGCTTCAAAGTATTATTAAAGACACACTTTTATCAACTCTCATTCTAATGCATTGGACAAGCTGTATGTTTATATAATGGTTTTACTGTGAAAATGCAATGCTGTGATGCAATAAATTGCCCATAAAGCACAACTGCCTGTCATCTGACCCATGTCACAGCTCCCTGTATGTTTGAACTTTGACAGTGGAGGGTGTGCAGTGGATCTAAAGGTGGTTGTCCGATTTTAACCGATAAGCTTGTCCCATTCATGTGTAATATAGTAAAAAATGTGCTGATCTTTAGAAGTACTGGAAGGCAGATTCTGTTACTTTTGGACAGGACCAGGCAAGACCCTCCAGTCTAAGCTCACCATCTCACAATATTCCCCTTTTCCCCGAACTCCTGCTGTTGGGTTGGGGATGATTATACAAGTCTCTATCTGCATCTGGTCACTGAGAGGTGACTCGCCGGAAAAGCATATCACACAGATGCTGTCCCCATTGGTCTTAACTCCACGGAGGCAGACTGACACACGAGTTGCTGCATGAAGTGCACCATGAAGGATGATCCCCAAACGGCCTCCCGCTGGTGAGCGATCACAAGGTGCGTTTAAAGCTAGAGGTGTAACTGCAGGAGATATTGAACTCTGGCGTCTGTGGTGATTCGTCACCCTGCTTGCATTGTTTTCTCTCTGTATCTGCATCTTATAGACATAAATGGCAGACACTGTCAGCCGCAATTCAGAGAAGTTTATTACATTGGCTTTCAGGAGATAAACGGTTTCAAAAATGTTATTGAAGACCGTTTCAAATTCACCTGCCAAGTCAAATCGGTATATAACACTACTGTTAAAATGTCACATTTTGCACTGTATTCACGGAAAGTCATACACAGTTTGCTGCATTTCAAGTGAAACCAGTAATGTAAGAGTTGAAAGTGGCTGTTCGTGAGCCTGGAGGTCATAGTTTCGAACGAGCTCAAAATGATTAGCATGCTTTAACCTGTCTGATGGGTTTAGTACTTTCACCAGGGCGGTTCATTTTAGATTGTTTTTGATCCACTGATGACATTGGTGTGGCACTGCTTAATATTTTATTGTTGATCTAATAACAGGACAATGGTTGTCACATTCATTTGATTTATAGGGGCCAGCCCTCTCTGCTTGGCAAACCTTTTTTGGCAAACCTTTGGAAGCTTCACCCTCCTTAGCTATTAATGAAATTTGTGGGCTAAATATTTTCAAATTTTAGTCTTATGATGTTTACATAAGCTCTGAATCTGTGACCACGTATCACCTCACTGAACTTGACATGCTCCCTTGACTTTGTTTAAGGAATACAATATCAACTTTAATGTGCATGTTTCTCACTTTAAAGAGTGGCACTCGAATGCATCAAGTTCCATGGAGCAGGACAAACAAACCATAATCCCTAGTTTAGAGCTTCACAAGAGCCTTTTGACTTTGGGTTCCAAAGTTGATCTTGTGCACTGCAATTATTTTTGTTTTACTTTGGGAACTTTATCTGACAACAAAGCCATATACGTGATTTTCCAAATACTGAGGTTATGAATCTTAATTTCAGAAATTGCAGAATTTAAAGTCTTCCTCGGTACAGAGCATATTACCTTGGTGTCTCTGCCTGGCAAAAGCTACATCTTTTCATACCCTTGTGTGTCATATAGCGTACCTCAATTTACCCTGAAGGATTGAATTGCCATTCAATAAATACTACCTTTGAGAAGTTATTGAGATCAGTGAAACATTACTTCACCACTGGCCTTCATTACTATGATACATTACACGATTATGCAACAAATTAACAGCTTAAATGAGCAATGTGTAGGATTTGGAAGGATTTATTCACAGACATGGAATCTAAAATGAATAACTTTGTTTTCATTAGTTTATCATCAGCTGAAACTAAAAATGTTTGTTTTTACACAACGATTTGCTAAACATTTGTGTGTCTACCTACGGAGCAGGTCCTCTCCTCACCGCCATGTTACTACAGTAGCGTGGAATGGACAAACCAAACATTGACTTTAGCGAGGAGCTTTTTGCGCTTAAATTTGACCTGAAGGCCACTGCAGTTCTCCGTGACACTCGGGGGAAAAGGGAGGGGCGAGTGAAAGGCCGTTGAGTTGAATGCTATTTGTGACCTCACCACTAGATGCCACTAAGTCTTACATACTGCTCACTGGATATTTGAAGACAACACAATAGACTATAGTCGCAGCATTTACCATGCAGTGGATTAAACGCCTTTCGACACAGTGAAAAACTTAACATTGCTTAACTTCAGAACGTTTACATATATTGCGACTGCCTCGTATTGCATTGAACTATATTGTGCAGGTTTCAGTTATTTTGGCTATCCTCCAAATAACAATAATCAAGCATACTTTTAAGTAGTTCCCAGATATGCCAGAAGTTTTGTTTTTAGATGTCACTCGCTTCACTCTCTACAAACCAAAAAGATTCATTTTGTGGAAAGTTTTGTCTGAAAGTGTTTTGCGTTGAAGCTAAAGCAGGCACCGTGACAACAAGCTTGCTCAGAGAGCCACAACTATGTCCCCCGCTGCTGAAGTCACTGGCGGCTGCCACACAGCATCATCAAGTTGCATCAGCGCCACGTGAAGCATGAATTTCAAGTACACTGCTCAACTATCAACGGGCCGTGACTCTCACAGTAGACTCCGCTGGCGCCATTGGACCCTGAATGCTAACTGTAAGTATTTGTGATGGAGGAGAAGTTTCCAGGGCAACTTCAGGACCGCTGCCACGGCCTTTCTCAGTATTAGTAATCCCCAGTCTGCGAATAAAACATGAAAAAAGACGAGGGAGGATGGCAAAAGACATCGATGACTGCTGCCGATACTGTGTTGTTGTATAATTGCTCTCCAAAGCGGTGTTTACAACAGTTTTGACGGTTATATGTTTAGTTTAATTATTGGTGGAATTATGGGGCAAAATTACTGTATTGCCTTGGAATTGCTGCATTTGGTGGATTTCTTTGTTGAAGTGCCTTTGACAAGTGTTTGCATTGAGTTCATTTGCTTCAATTTACTTTCCTCTGTAAGTTCTCCACAAAATGACAAATGGTTTGCAAACTGAAATGATTGACTCGTTAGTGACCAAGCAACTGACAGAGGGTTCACTTGCTCAGAGAGGGGTTTTTCTACTTCAGTAACTCTTCACAGAGTGAAATGTACAATCCTGACAACAGAACACCAGGATGACGTCCCAGTAATGAGAAAACAGAAGCTGAGAGCTATTGTAACTCAAACGTTTTCTCAAATACTGCGAGGGACATTTACTCCTTTCACCTTCTTTAAGGTTTGCCAGAACTTAACTTAAAAAACGTGAAAGGAAATGATTCTGTGAGTTTTTTTAACATGACAGTAAATAAGGTTTGTGCATGATAGGACAAACCTGAAGAAATATAGGTCATGTACTTTAACAGCCTCGTGACATAAAAAAAAGAATTGGATTAATATTTTGTTTTACAGTTTGACAATGTTAAGTCATATCTTTGTCAAAATATTGTAGGCACTTTGAAGGCTAGGCTGCTTACAATTTCCAAATAACGGTTACCTCTGGATTTCGTGTTATTGTTGATCAAGTAATTGTGATTGTATTGCATTTATTGTCAGTGAAATGTAAAATTGTAGCTGAAAATTCCCTTCTCAATTGCACCTTAATTTGCTACATTGCATATGGACAGATTAGACAAACAAACATAGAGTTCCTGGTCCTACCAAAAATCCAAGTGGCTAAAATAATGGCCTGAAAAAAACAGTCAACCATGGACAAGAGAAACTGAGTTACTTTAGTGGGGGTGGTTTAGCCTACTTAACCTTTGCAAAGTGTTCACTGCTTTATCTGAATATATAAGGACAGGTTTGACAGAGCACAGAGCACTAAGATAAGTCTGTACTGATAATGTGAAAATATTTGACTCTTCAATTGTAAACTGCCCACTACAAATGGCTTGTCATTTAAATTTAATTTCCCTCATTATGTTGCTCTGCATTACTCTCCTAAGGGGTTCGACTGACGAATCCAGGCATTTAAACTGTAAGTAACTTTTTGAATGTTTTTTTGCGTAAATGTTTTTTCATATCTGACAACAATCACAGATGATTGTGGTTGAAATAAAAGATTGGAAGATGTAATAAAAAAACTAATAGTCATACTAATCATTTCAAAACATATTTGGTTATTAGCCTACTCTGGGATATAGCCATGGAAGCAGCATAGTCAACATTGTTATGTCTCATCGAACTTTTTTTTTCAATATATATCTCGTGAAACAAAAAACAGCATTAGCTGTGAAGACAGCATGTTCTTCTATTGTATGTCTGTTTCACTTTAAAGCAAGTAAGCATATTTACTACCAAATCTAACAACGTGGCATACATGTGAAAATGCTGCATATAATTCTGGGAACTCCCACTTATTTTGCTTATTGAATTTTTGATGCCTCAAATACGCCAACATTTAAAATATAGCACATGTAGCAACTCAATATGTTCTTGTCAGAAGTGGAATAAATACTCAGATCCTGTACTCGAAAGTATTGATAGCCTACAACAAGGTAAAGGTATTCCATAGAAGTTTTAGCAAAATGTATCATGAATACTCAAACCAAGTACTCAGGACAAGGAGGAAAAAACACAATTTGTACTCATCTTTCTTTTGTTTTAAGTGAAATTGAGCCTAAAACTGATTTTTTTTTTAAAATGAAACCATCATAGAAACAACTCACAGACTTGTAAATGACGTGGAGCAAGGGACATTAAATAAGGGGTCCCAAGCCAAAAAGGTTGGGAACAACTGGTCTAATATATAACAATACAATTTTTTTCATAAGTTTGTCCAATGTGTTTTTTAATGTAAGCAAAAATCATAAACTGGTGAAGGAAAACAAATTCAACATTTTATTTTAAAATGTGGATTAGAAGCAGTATCACCAGTATCTCAAAATTGTATTTTAGGCACTGTACTTGTGTAAATATTTACCTTCCACCTCGTTTACAGATGATAATCTAGTCACAGATTTCCATGCTGTCCTGTTACGATACTGTATATCTTGCAGCCACAACTGTCAGAGAACTGCTTATCTCCTCACATCAAGAAAGCCTTCAAATTGTACAAGAAGGCTCACTCCACTCTAGACAACGGTATTGAACTTATCAAAGGAGTTATCACCTTTTCTGTGTCTGTTCATACTGTACCAAAAAATAAAACAAAATAAACCAAAGCTTATCCTTCTACACTCCTGTGCTCAGACGAAGCTCCCCCTTGTCTTCCACGCATGTGTTTACATTGCTTCGGCAAACCGAGCCTGAGACCCTGGAGATTTCCCGAGCTGCAGAGGTCTTTCAAACAACTCTACAAGTCCTGAAAAACACAGCGAGACAGAGATATAAAAGGGATGTCACGGCACCAGGTACAATTGCTTTGTTGTTATTTAATCCAGAGGATATCACCTTGAAAGAAACCTTTCGAGACAATTGGACACCAAAACAACCGTAAAACTCCCAACATTTCTAATTGATCCACTGCCACTATTCTTACCATTCTAATAGTCCACCAAAACACAATTTAATAAACTAATGAATTGTCAAAGATTGTAAAAATGTAATTAAATACTAAAGCTGGGCATTTTCAACTACAGTGAGTGTCCTCTCGGGTTTGATATGCTCCAAAGGTTAACAAGATACAATTCCATTAGTCTTTGTGTTAACTTTCGTCATGTCACAATGCCAGAGCTGCTTTCCTGGGAGGACGTGGAGCGGATAGCAGAGCTGTCGAAATGTCCTCCTGTGACGCATCCAGCCATCTGTCTGCAAAGTCCTCTCAACAAGTACCGCTCCATATCTGGCCTCTGCAATAACAGGTAGCCAACTGGCTTCTTACCTTTCGATAAGTCAAAGAACCAGGACTATACTGGAATAGAGGAAACAGTCTGTGACAGGAGGAACAATGTTGCTAATCCCAACACCCATCACACCTCCATCTTGATTACAAATGCAAATGAAAAGTTAACCTTTTAAAATGTTTTAAAGTTATCCCACATTGTCTTCCAAATTGAAAATGCAAAGTCAATTTCACTTAGATTTTAATGTTTATTGTAGCAAAGCCACACTAAGTTGTACAGGTAACGTATGTCTGTGGATTTTTTATTTAAATTTGAGCATTTTCACATCGTCATCAAAACACAACAGCAAAATAATAATAAGCAAAACCTTTATTTTTAAATTCAATTTGATCGTGACATACATCATTTGCATTCAAATGCCAAATCAAATTTGTATTTCATTGTCTGATTTCATTTTTTTTTTTTTTTTTTATCATTTCTGCTCTTAGCAGCTACAGGTTAAGGTTAGGATCATTGTTGTAGTTTAATACACAAAAAAACTCCACAGGGACGAGCGAAGGCATGTTTATTAAAATATAACCACAACAAAAAATGTTTCCTCCATCTTCAAAATCAACCAAAATGCTTTTGTTGCCATTCTAAAAGCAAATAAACATGTTCATAAATACAAATCTTTAGCAAATCCCTCAATTAGCTGATGTACTCTAGTATATTGGTAAAACTACCCTAATCTCTTGATGACCTTTGTGAGGAAAACAAATGAATAAAACAAATTGAAGTATTTTTGGGCATGCTTCACGATTCTTTTTCTCAGGCAAAATCCTCTCTGGGGAGCAGCCAACACTCCCTTGGTCAGGTGGCTTCCAGCTGAATACGAAGACGGAGAGAGAGAACCCAAGGGTTGGAACCGAGGACGGCTCCATAATGGATTCCAACTTCCCCCGGTAATCTACAAAATGCTGGTCCGACGGACACAAAAGTCTTGGCGGTGAAATTAGAAATGAAGCGAGCTCACCCTGCAAAACCCAAGTTAATGTAGCTTTCCATTTATTTTCCTAACCTGTTTTACAGCAGATAAAGTCCACAGCAATTTAGGAACAGCAGACGTGTGTGTGTGTGTGTGTGTCTGTGTGTGTGTGTGTGTGTGTGAGATGACACAGATTACGGTTGCATTTGAATATTGTGGACTGTGTATTAAAATACATTATTTACATAGATGGAAATTAGTTGGTTTACAGTCATAAACATTATTTTTTTTTTTTTTTTTTTACAGCAGATGAAACTGTTACTCTGATATTTGCCTTGAATTTCAGTGTTAATGTATGCGCTCATTACACAGAGTGAGGTCCTTCAGTGGAAGAACTGATCAGTTGTATCCGGCATGGAGTTTACCTCCTTGTATAAAAGCTATAATTTACTTAAGCGTTTTAGATAATTAATAGTCTTTGATCCATTTGTTATAAAAACAAATATCTTGGATATTTTATGTATTGCTTAACTCAGTTGCCAAACCGCTTTGGGTTGGTTAAATTAGGATGTGAAAGACACATATCACAGCCCCTTTGTTGAGCTGAAGACATTCATCTATTTATAACATAACTTAATGAATTAAAAAATTAACTAGTTCACACAAGCAAGAAAGCTATCATCCATCGTAAACCCTGACTGGGACACAATAGGCCTTCCCCAGAAAATATGTTCATTTCCGTTAATGATGAGATAATAAAAACACTGACTGATAAATGGCAAGCCACCGCAGAGATGGCTGGGGGGAAATGCAATTACACACTGTTAAAAAAAGCAGTTCTCACTGTCATCCAAAATAACAAATCCTACTGTGTTAACAGCCTTGGGAAGTCAGCCAGAAAATAATAAGGAGCTCTACTAAACAGACGGATGATGTCTATTCTCACCTGCTGGTGGAGTGGGGCCAGTACATCGACCATGACATAACCTTTACCCCTCAAAGCAAAGGGAACGCTGGTTTTTGGACTGGGATGGACTGTTCGAACACATGTCAAAATGTGCATCCATGCTTTCCCATTGAGGTAAACTAAAATAGTCTTTGGACATTTTGCTTTCCTCTACTGTTCTCTTGTTACAATCCTATATTTTAAAGTATTATTTTTATTTTAGTCTTAGTCGCTCAGTTGAAAGTTAGATGAGAAGATTGAGACCACTCTCATGTATGTCCGTTCAATAGGAATAAGGATTTCCTGACTTCACCACACAATCAGTGGAGACTCCAGGAATTCACTGCTCTCGACCAAGAAATAGTCACAATAGTTGCACATAAGCATCATTTCCGCCCTACTGTGCTGTGATTGGCGAGTACTTGTTACCTCCATGCAGTTCTTCCTCCGGTGGAACTGTGTTTATATTTGTCGCTGTAAAAGCAAGGTACAAATGGCTAAAAGCCTATTTAATCTTGAACCAGAATCTAGAAAAAAAAACAGTTGGAAAATTGAACTTTAATTAGACGGAGTATGGTAACAAAATGGTACTACGCACCAATAGCACAACAGAGTACAAAAGTACATTCAGCACATCCCATGTTCACTTGTCAAATGGGGCACGACTTTTGTCGCAGCTAGTATCCAATGACAAGCATGAGGCAATGTAACAACTAGCTACTAGCCCCTCCCTCTTAAAAGGTGTTGGGATTTGAATTTCGTTACCTTCGTACGGACCAGTCTAGCTGTCCCCCCTGCCGGCTTGAGTCTCACGTTGAAGTGACATCAGAACAGAGTCAGTCTCCTGATCTAACTCGGCAAGAAAGCAAATCAGCAAATTAACTTGTCGATTTTATTCTTTTGAAATTCTACAATCACAAAACCAATACATTTGATTGACAGATGAGAAATCGATCAAGATGCCGTTGTAGCAGCTAGCAGTAAAGAAATGTTTTGTTCTCCACAGACAGGTGATTCTATAACTGGTGCACAAAGCTGCATGCCCTTTCATCGCTCCACACCAGCCTGCTTTGTCAATTGTGGCTCCGACATTCGACAAGCTCTGCAGCGACAACAGATGAACGCCATCACGTCGTTCATTGACGCTTCGGTTGTGTATGGCCACACTCCAAGGCTGGAGGGCTTCCTCCGTGACCTCACAGGCCTCAATGGGAAACTTGCTGTCAACGACCAACTCAGGGATCCCAAGGGAAGACCCTACCTTCCATTCGTGACCACTCGTCCATCGGCCTGCCTACAGAATCTGCACGGGGAGAGGGTGGAGTGTTTCAGTGCCGGGGACAGTCGGATTAATGAGGGTCTGCCCCTGATCTGTTTGCATACACTGTGGCTCAGGGAACACAATCGAATTGCAGAGGAACTGAAACACATGAATGCTCACTGGAGCCCGGAGACTATTTACCAAGAAACTCGCAAGATTATTGGAGCTCTGCATCAGGTATGTGACCAGTAACTGAAATTGTTTCAGCATGCCAAAATAACAACCTCTTTTAGGACGTAAAAAACATTGCTACAGGAGTGGCAAAGCTGCACTGATCATCATTCTATTTTTCAACAACTGACAAAAACAATGCACATATTTTTGGACCGCCCTTTTGAGTTGGTTCAGTCGAACCTGGCGCTGTCAATCACAGTCCGTCAATCCAAACAGAGCTCTGATTGTTTACAAAGAAGCAGGCCATTTAGCTTAACTGCTGCCATAGACTATCTTTACCATATGTTCTATTTTAAGTCCATGTTGAATGGACCTGCTTGGCCCGATGACTCCCGGCCAAACGTAACATTTCTAACAGTAGGATTGTATTGCGAGTAGTGGACTACTTGGATGTGAAAGGGGTCGCTCGTAGTGACAAACCTAAAGAGAAGCATCACCCCATTGTGCAGTTCCCCTCAGGTCTACAGAGGATATTAGTGTCTTTCAGTTTGTTGTTTTGGTTTTACTGCCATTAACTTAGTTTAGTTCACTTTCACCGCTCTCATAGCATCATTTTCAGTATGCGATAAATACTGTGCCTGATCACATCCTGTGCTGCACTGCTAACACTATTATATTCATGTGTAGACTTTGTGTTGTATATCAACCGTTGCTTTTTTCCCCTTATCATTTCTTTTTCTTTGCTTTTTTTAAAATCAGAAAGAACTCCCTCAGTGGTTTCTAATTTGTGCCTTTGAATGGTCTGTTATTCTGAGCTGGTATCCATTTGAACCAGAGAGTGCAGCTAATGCGCCTCTGCTTTGCTCAGTGCAAACCCTGCACGCATTTTTTTGAGCAGGGCAGGGCAGCCATCAGAGCCCGGCAGAAAGAAAAACCTGTGTGGAAGATTGGCAAGTCATAATCCTTCATCATCTAAACAGTCTTTGTGCAAAGAAAACACTCACGAGCACAAAGGATTGCTGTGTCAACTTACAATTGTCTCTGTGTGTTTGTTGCTAAGTGAGGTTCCTTTTTGTAGTTGCTTATAGCGATGCAATATTTATATTAGCTGTATGCCTGCATTATTTAAGGTGAAGAAAATGTTGGGTAAATTCTGTACGCTCTATACAGGAAAACTATTTTTCGATCGAAATGGTTCCTTGCCTCTAGTGAAGGGGATGAGGGGGCCGTGGAGCTAGGCTGTAAAGTTTCTGAAGCTTTTCTGAGCAGAGGGAAAATAAGTCTGTATTCTGTCAGACTTTGGGGGCTGACATTTGACCACAGCAGTGGATTAACAATCGCTATTTTCAGGTGACCCAGGGACAATGCCAGAGGAAAGAGATTTCCAGCATTAAAAAGAGATGGGTCTAAGGTGGATGGGTTTTTTAAATCATTTGTGAAGATGAAGTATAAAAGGCAGGGAGAGGATTTACATACTGTACCTGTAACCATGCCCAGCTTGGAAAATCCCTGTATTGGAGGTGGAGTGAAACGTGAAGCACTATCTGGCCCGAATAGCCTGCAAACCAGCAGACTGTAACCTTATTGATTTTTTTTATCAAAGAAAAAAAAAAGAAAATCAAAGTTGAGATGAATAATTAAAGGAGCACTTAAGCTCCACGCTTTTTCATAATTACATCTTCCATTTTGTTACACTGTTATCTCTTACTCTTCCCCCTCCACTCAGTGGGTAAAGGACAGAGTCAGCTACAGAACAGTGCACCTTGTGGCTGTGCCTGGCAATTGCATTTGCACATTACATTCTTCTGGCACACAGTATTACTGTAACACAGGAATTGCCATACAAAAAAGTATACTGGAGAACTAGATGTAGACAAAAAATTGTAAAACTGCATTTCAGATTCTTCACAGGACTCTTCACAGGGTCCGCCATTTTGCACCGCCATGTTTCTACAGTAGCCCAGAACGGACAAACCAAACACAGGCTCTAGATAGCCTTGCAATCCGCAACCTCACCGCTAGATGTGGCCAAAATCTACACACTGCAGCTTTTAACTAAAGTGATCATTTTAAATCGTATATATTTTTAGCTTTAATGTAAGTGCATAAAACCATGTGCTAAAAGTTTGTAAAATTGTATTCCCTCAACACATAACCAGGTGGCGTGACTCATTAGTAGAACAGCCTCTCTTCTGAAGCTCTACTAATTAATCAATACAATCACGAGCCTGTTTATGGTTGGAATAAGTTCTGCATAGTTTAACTTGGCATACATGGTGGTCACCCATTAAGCTAAACCACCGTTGACAGCACGACCAGTATAATCCATCTCCCATTGATGATGGATGCCGATCAGAAAGCCATCTCATGTTATGCAAAGCAATAACAAACCCCCCACTGCTGTTCATTCATAAACATAACAAAATGTTAGATCATTAAGACATAAATCAATGCTTAATGTAGCGTTGTTGTGTTACTGTAGAATACTTTAGTATTAATGTTGATATGTCTGCCTGTAATGAGAAAAGTTTGCTAGTTATCCAATCCCAGTAAAAAAAAAACAATTCAACTCTGCAGCCCTTTTCAGCTCTCAGCAGCTTTCAGCTCATTGTTGTGTCTTGTCAGTCCATATGGTTGAATCCCAACAGCTCTCACCAAGCCACCCCCCCCCCCATTTAAATCCTGAGACAGCTGTTCCCAGCAAACAAGCTCACACAGGGCGAATGTAATGCAAGATGCTGTTTTCATACAGCATTATTCTTGACAAGTCACTGTGAAAGCACTGTTTTAATGCATTGAAATATGTGCTGTGGCAGTAATTACTTACAAAAAGGAAAACACTTCCAGGCAAAGGGTATGCAATTAGGCAGGAAATGAAACATAACCGTTAAAAATGTTTGCAGTGGATTTTAGTAGATGTGTACCTCTTTAAATGAAGGAATTTACTCTGTGTATTTCAGACACAACGTTCACCTTTTGCTGTATTTCTATGTCAGACACCAAACTTCCGTTTTTTGCAAGAATGTATTGGCTGATCTTCCCTTCCCTTCTGCTCGCTTTTATCATTGGATATGGCATAATAAACAAATAGACAGTCCCTTTTTTTTTGAATGCACTTGAAGGTGCAGGAGCCGATATTGGGAGAATTTCGATTGCCTCTCCAATGCTCTGAACAATGGCTGGCTTCTCACAGCTAACGATGCCAACAGCACTAACAGCGCAAACTACTGCAGTGCTGACAGAGCTAACAGTGTTTACCTGTGGGGGAACCGGATGGTGGTCGCAACACCCCCCACAATGGGGGGACGGCGTTATCAGCTTTAACCGCCAAATGAGAGCGGCGGCCATGAGCTAGCCAGTGGGGCACGCTCATGCACGAAAATGCTCTAAAAGCATGGCTGTGCTGGCCCATCTATGTAAACAAAGCAAGGAGAAGCTCGGATTACAACACACACAGAGGGGGAGCGGCTTCATTCTCAGCTCAGGTAGACATTAGTCCGCTGTATATTTACACAGCTAAATAGTTGTTTGCCTCTATATTAATGTTTAAAATGTTAGTACAGCTCTTTAAACACTTAAATAGAATACTTTAAGGAATCATTTTTGTCTGTTAATGCTTGTTCTGTACTTAATGCATGAATTCCCACCTGAATAACATTGTGGGTACACTCTAGTGTCAACAAAATGCTTCCTGTTACTATTTGATTCATTAGCTATTTCCCATGCATGAAAAGAAAACCTTATCCTCCAGCCCAGTCAGAGAGTGAGGCCAGAGGAAGGCATGAACGTATTCAAACGTCCTTTCCAACTGGCTGTCTGTGGGCAGCCAGTTGAAAACCGTGGGTGAATGTGGTACTCTACATGGCCTGCCGAAAAAACAAATTAAAAGGTCAGAAGCCATTTCAATATAGAGTCAAAGCCTTTTATTTGCAGGCAACAACTTACAGCATCTGGTTTTTATTCTGACTTGCTTTTTAATCAAAGTGCACGGTAGTCAAGGTTGTTGCCTATCCAGTATGTAAGGGGACGATGTCATTATGCTCTAATTCGTTTTTTAACTGGTCAGGACATATAAGGAAAAAGCTTTAATGGTTCAAGGGGCCAGACCTGTTCTGTTAGGAGTGAATTTGGAAATCACGGAAATGCAGACTATATGGGATTTGTATTCAAGATAAGATAACCCTGAAGGGTTGAGCGATCAGCATTTAGTAGAGAAAAACTAAACAAAGTTCTACTACATACATTTGTATTGATATTTTGGGCTTGGCTCTGATTTTTTTCTTTTTTCTTTGTTGAAACAGCTTACAACTCATATGAGATGTGACAAACGGCCCCAACTAGACGTGACATTTGTGTAAGCCAGAAGCTAGAATAACACTGGATTCATTTATACAACACAATACGCGTTTCCCATGTGTTGGGTTTGTAAAACATTGATCTGAAAAGTAGTTGTCAAGTAAATATACTGGAGAAAAAGTACAATAAATTCAACTGAAGCAGCATAGAATGAACATACTCAAGTAAAGTACAATAACTTAAAAATTGTACTTTAGTACAATATTTGAATAAATATTTCTTTGTTACTTTTCACCACTGCATGGATGACTGGATGATCCCTAAGTCGTGAAGAAAAAGAGTCAGACGGACTGACACTGCAGTCTGGTGACTGCTCCTCAAAAGGGACCAGAATTATCTACAGGACTGTGGCTTAGGACTGAGTCAGTCTAAGCTCTGTTTTCTCGTCACAGTTGACATGTTGTGGCTCAGCTTTAGTTTGTGCAGAATGCTGCTTCCATTTCACTAATGCAAAATAATATACAACATTTCATTTTCTTTTTAAAGGTTTGGGACTTGTATTAGTGTAACAAATTTAAGGGATAGTTTGGGAAGTTTAGAAGTGGGGTTGTATAAGGTACTCAATCCATAGTAAGCAGTAAGCATGGGGCAGAAGCAAAATGTATTTTAGCACCTAAAAAAATCAAGCAGTTATCCATGTTCTCTTCAAAGCCACCTAATTTGAAAAAATAATAGTAATTTTACCTCGCAGAACGCATGAGTTACTGGTCTATTGCTGCCTTGATCGGTTAGTTAGTTAGTGTTATTGGGTAAATTTGGTGTTTTAAATGGTTATTTGGGATTTTTCCAAAGTCACACAATAACACAAGCAAACTAAGAGACAGCAGTGCATTGCTAATGCTTCTGCGCGGCAACTCCTGTCTGCTCCTGTCTCCAATTGGGGGCTAACCAACATATATTGTTGGTAATATATTAACGAAAGATAAGTACCTCACACAACCCCAGTTGAAAACACCAAAACTATCCCTTTAAGTCTGCTCTCAAACCCATTTCAGCTAGACTGAAGTCTGAGACTCTTGCTATTCAATGAGTCAATTCAGCTCATTAACTTAAATTATCCGGTCTATGTCATCATTCTTGCCTTAACAAGTTCATCTTCAACAGACTGCCTTTACACTAAAGGCAGATGTTTCATTAGTATCACTAAAGCAACAAAAAAGTAAATTGTGTCTGTTTCACCGCTCCATTTTGCATCGGAAGCTACGACACCACATGTGATCTCACTAATGTGTGTGTGTGTGTGTGTGTGTGTGTGTGTGTGTGTGTGTGTGTGTGTGTGTGTGTGTGTGTTTGCATCTGTGCGAGTGCATGTGTGCGTGTGTGCGTGCGTATGCATTTGTGTGATATGTGTTAAGATTCAGGTGGTGAACTGAGGCCTTTATAAATAGTGATGAGGATGGATGGAATCCTCTGCGGTGAACTGTGAGGGAACAAATGTGCAATCATTTGTCCAAGCATAGGATATTACACAAATACTCATCTCACAGGAAATCCTATGGGGACAACTTTTAGCTGTATGCAGATACACATTCACAAAATGTTGTTAATAGTTTCCGAGTGGCATATGTTGTGTTAATTTGTTAAGTTATATTGTCATTTGATCTCTTGTGGCTTCAAAGAATTCTTGAGATGCCCGTTATCCTCAGATTTGAACTTTTATGACTATCTAAAATATCCTTTTTTGCTTCTCTGCAATCCCCCCCTTCTCTTGTATGACTCCCAGATCATAACCATGAGAGATTATGTTCCAAAAATCATTGGCCAGGAAGCTTTTGATTATTACATTGGACCCTATCGGGGATATGATCCAACTACAGACCCCTCTGCCTCCAATGTGTTTGCCACCGCTGCATTCAGGTTCGGCCACGCTACCATCTCTCCCATCCTCAGGAGGCTGAACGAGAGCTTCCAGAAGCATGAGCACTTCGGCGACTTGAGGCTGCGTAACGCTTTCTTCAGTCCGTGGAGAATAGTCAAAGAAGGTCAGTACACTCTTATGAAGCTGCCTATTGGAACTAATAATGTATCCTGCAAGCACACTGAACAATACTCTATTTAGGTCAGCTTGAGCATGACTTTGTTCAGCATGACTGTCTATGTAAGTGTAATAATTACTTGCATGCAAGTCAAGGGACTCGTTTGAGGTAGACCAACGAAAAGACACGTTTATCTAGTATGAATAACTACTACTGTATATCATAACCAGTATGTGACATATGCAGGACACTGTGCTCCCAGTCCCTCGAGACTCATTGCACAAGGTGCAATAATCCATCTGACACACTGCCGGGACCTTTTCCATTAAATATCATTAATTAGTCACTACTTATTTCATACTTATGTGCAAGGTAGTAAATTATCTGTCATATACAGGAGATGAACAGTTAAAGGCTTACTTATAGCTAGCAAAAAAAAAAGGAATTTTTCAACCTCACTTCTTGTCATTTTAACCATTCTGTTTATGGGCCTCGGATAACTTTGCACTCATCAACTCTGCTGCAGAGATGCAGCAGAACAACTTACATTGTGGCAATCAATATGTACATACGTACAGAGTATACATCTACAGAGTAGTTTTACACCACTATGAGCTTTTGCTGAACTCAAGTTTTTACCTTGCTGCAATAATGCAGAGGGATGTGTTCAGTAGTCTTTTCACCAAGTCTGTTCCTTTTACAAAACTATGTGTTGTTTTGATAAACAGAGTATTCATCCCCAACAGTTCACTCATCCTGTTTGCTCAAATGAAATTGTTGGACACCAGTGAGCCCAGGGGAAGCAGAAAATCCAAGCTTAGGAGGGATATACAAACCTTTTTTTTTTTTTCCTGAACGGCATATAGAAAGCAAACAGTACAGTTCAGAAAACGACTGTACTCACCAACCATATACATTCTGTTTATCTTCTATATGTGGGATAAAGAATTACAGTCAAGTAAAAGTGAACATGCTGTTTGCAGTTTAGTGACATCAAGTCACATGATCTCTTAGTTTTGAAGTCCAAAAATGAAATGTTAACAGGAAATGTGTTATTCCTGCATTCCACAGGGAAAAAACTATATCTTATAATGACTATGAAAAAATAAGCAGCGCTGTTATTGTCTCTAGGGGGAATTGAACCAACCCTGAGAGGTGCATTTGGAGCTGCAGCATCAGCTGGTAGCGCAAACATGCTGTTGACAGAGGAGATAACAGATAGGCTGGTAGTTTTGAATGTGCCACAGTCCATGGATCTGGCCTCACTGAACCTGCAGAGAGGACGAGATCACGCCCTCCCAGGTAAGTGCTGCGCTGGATTGTTGCCATTCAGCTAAGCCTGTCAAATCAGAGTGACAATCATCAAGCAATGCCCAGGTTAATCCCGAGAGCTTAAAAACCAATTCCTTTGTCCTTTCCTTCGTCCAACTTTCTGTCAAACCACTCACAGACAAGGCGACGTTTAGAGGAAATATTCACTTGCTTGAGTGACGATGTCAAATCCTTTCAGCAGCTTGATATACAATTTGCTGCTTCCTGGTTCTTTACAGTGAACATTGGAACTGAACAACAGGAGAATGCTCTAAAAATGTATTTGTATAGTTTTAGAGCTCAAAGGTCACAAGACACCATACTGGGTTATAAACAGCCTGAGAGCGTGGTACTACCTCAGTCAGATGAAGGATTATTTAGTCAGGCAGACTGGACTAACATATTCAACTAAACAGCGCCTCTAATTACTAACGAATTAAGAGCAGGGATGGCAGGTTAGCAAGGGGGGATGCATTTTGGTCATTTTGCTAACAAGGGGGTTGGCAAAATTACAAAAGAAGACAGATAGCACTTTCATCTGTTCACTAAATATGAAACAAGGCGATAAGCTTAACGTGACTTTGGGGGAACTCCACCAATTTCACACCTCAAAGTCCGTTTACAGGTCTTGGGGAGTAGCCTACTAGGCCTACTGTATATGTAAAAAAAAGTTGTATGAAGCCTTCTGGGTCTCCAGTGGGAGATGTGTGAAGTCTGATAACTTGCCTCTAGTGATGTCTCTTGAGTTAATGTTGGTTGGGCCTGAAGAAACAAGTTTGAAAAAGAAAAAAAGATCTTGGGGTCTGTGGTGAGTCTACCAGACCTCTGTAGCCCGCTCCTCAGATCCGCTTGAGGCTAGCACCTCGAGGCTACATTAGCTGCTACTAATACACATCCAAATTGCCTACCAAATTGTTGGCGGCCGAGTTGCATTGTAGGTAATGTAGGCGCCAGGTTTAGACAAAGAATGCATAAAATGAAAAAAGGCGTCATCTCTGATCCTGCTGCATCACTACTGATACATTAAAAAAAAGTAAAACTGTCATGAATCTCTGTACTGGCCAAGAATTAGTCCAATAATACAATAATTGTTTAAACAAACAATATATGATGTGTGATTGTAGGTGGTATGTCATCTTCTGAGAGCTAGCTGGCTGTTTCCCCTGCTTACAGACAGCTAAGCAAACCCTCTCCAGACTTTTGCTTTATATTTATCACACAGACATTGGATAGTGGTATTGATCCTTTAGTGTATCTCTCAACAAGAAAGACAAATATGAATGCGATATGCAAAATTTAAAATTGTGCTGAAATTAATTTTCAGGATACAATGATTGGAGATCATTCTGCGGACTGGGGCGCATTAAGACAATGGATGGTTTCAAAGAGGTTGTAAGAGACGACAGGGTTGCAGAGAAGATAGCACGAATATACAAACATCCTGAAAATATCGACGTATGGCTTGGAGGGCTTGTTGAAAACATGTTGCCGGGCTCAAGAACTGGTCCCCTCTTTGCTTGTCTGATTGGAAAGCAGATGAAAGCATTGCGTGATGGCGATAGGTACATTAATATTTACTTGATTAAAAAAAAAAGCTATCTATTAATGTTGTGTACCAAACCACAATGGCACATTTTAAAGTAAATTTCTTTATCTACTTTTGAAGACTTTTATTTATTGAAATGTTTGTTTGAAATGGAGGGATCAACTGTTTTTATTTTTCAGGTTTTGGTGGGAGGCTGAAGGTATGTTCAGCCAGCTACAGAAAGCTGAGCTCTTAAAAAGTTCTCTGTCTCGGATCATCTGCGACAACAGCGACATAAGAGAAGTCCTCCCTGATTCTTTCACGTTCGGGAAATACCCCTATGATTACATCTCTTGTGATCATGTGCCATCGACTAATTTGGAAGCTTGGCAAGAGGAAAAGAGCCAAGGTGGGCTTGAGAAACAGCCGTGTTACTCCTCGTCCCAATACTTGAAAAATAATACACATTCCTTTGAATTTTATTTCTCACATTAACATGAAAACATGAAAAAATCTCTCAATTCCAGACTTAGAACAGTGTGGCATTCCAAGAATGATACAGAATGGGGATTTTATTTTGTCTTCTACAAATGGCAAACTGGTCGCTCTGTACTCCTGTTACCATGGTTTCAAGTTAAAGGGTGCCGCTGCAATAGTTTGCGAGGGAAATCAATGGAGTGATCAACCCCCACAATGTACAGGTACGTGAACTATTTTTGCCATGGATTTTTTTCACAACATTAGTTTGTGATGACATGTTAAGATGCCTATGTGGAGTAGTTTAAATGAATTAAAATGAAATTGACATTCCACTGTCAGCTGGTAAATATCATATCCTAATTGTATGAACTGCTGTGTATTGAAACTTACTAAGTTCAGTTTCGAAAGAATTTGGTTATAAATCACAGACACAATCCAGCAAATACAGTATCTATCTTTGGACATGCTGTACTGTATTGCTCTTGTCTGACTGGAGCTTTACTGCTATCTGCTGGTAGTATTGGAAAAAGGGAAATGTTCCAATGGGAAATATAAAGGGAATAGGGCTGATTTGTGATTTGAAATTTTTTCATCTAGACAAACAGTTGTTGGTTTAACCACCTTTCAAGCAGCCATTTATGTCATGTTGGCGGCCGAGTTGCATTGTAGGTAATGTAGGCGCCAAAGTTTAGACAAAGAATGCATAAAATGAAAAAAAGGCATCATCTCTGATCCTGCTGCATCACTACTGATACATTAAAAAAAAGTAAAACTGTCATGAGTCACTGTGCTGGCCAAGAATTAGTCCAACACATAATCTTCTGTGAAACCACAACTTGGTTTTTTTTTTTACATGTTAAACAAACAATATATGATGTGTGAGCTAATGAGATTTAGAGGTTATTGTAGGTGGTATGTCATCTTCTGAGAGCTAGCTAGCTGTTTCCCCTGTTTACAGACAGCTAAGCGAACCCTCTCCAGACTTGTGCTTTATATTTATCACACAGACATTGGATAGTGGTATTGAAACTCAAACGCTGACTACCGGTAATATTATTAATAATATTAATAAAATTTTTAGGCGACCAAAATGATACAACTAAATGTCATAAACTCAAAAATCCACTGTGAAAGTGTTAAAGTTATATTATGAGAAGATGGACATCTACCAGACCGGACAATGCCATGGTAGCGACAGGTCAATCACAAGGTAGCCCTGCACACCCTGCCTTATCATCTATTTGACTCTAAATGGACCATCATTTACTAAATGAATATCATGTTGTATATAAGAAGACTTGAAACTAGCGATTAAGACCATAACTACATGTTTACAATGTTTACCGAGGTAATAAATCAAGTGAGAAGTAGAGTCATTTTCTCATAGACTTCTATATAATCTGGCTTCTTTTTGTAACCTGAGGAGTGGCCCCCTGATGGCCATGAGAGAGAATGCAAGTTTAAGACGGTTGCGCATTGGCTTCACTTTTCAGAACCGGAGAATTGCTTCCTGGGTATTGGTTTAGGCATTGTTATTGATTATTGATTATCATTGAGAAATATAGGCAGATCTTCAATATGTCATCATTGTTTACTTGGATTCAAGGGCTTTCCAACCAACACTAACCAGTAGACGGGGCTATAATAAACATTTTGACGGATAACTTATTAATGATAATTCTCACATCTCTCTCATCATTTTGAGTTAGGTTTATCTCAGTTATGATAGGCTAAGTTAGTCAAGAAAGTCACAAACAATATAGCAGGTTTCACTGCACTGTTGTTGAATATTCCTCATTACACAAATCAATACTCAATCATCAACAGCGAATATCTTTAACGTGACCGAGGGTCAAAATGTCATTAGATAGGGAGGACTGGAGTCAAATATGTTTATTTCTTTGGCAGTGTGACAGTAGAAAAATTGTAGTGTCTTATACAGTATATATACATCCCTCTATGCTGTGTAGATATCATCAGTAGTTCAGCATACGTCAGCTTTTTTAAGTAAATTGTGTCAGTGTGTCAAGAAATGGGCTTTAGAGACAGAGATGAGAAAGATGGTTGACATGCTGACATCATTATTATGCCAGGTAATATTGAAGTGTTGCTAAAATTACCATGATGTCTTGTTTTTGCAGGGAATCATCACTAACTTGTTGACAGTGCAGCAGATACAGAAATGCTTCATAGTTTTATAACCACGCTCAGGGAAATGTTGCAATCCTTGTTCTCTTTTTCTCTATATTTCATGATTTTGTTGATTAACGGTATGTTTTTTTGAAAAATGGAATAAGACACTCAATCAAACTTTATTTAATTAAGATGATCATTATTTTTAATGACAGCTGCTATTATTTTATAACCTGTTTTACATTTGGTAGACTATTACTGTCTCTAATTAATTGCAGTAAATTTAATTTTAATAAAGATATATACACTAAACTGTAAATCAAAACACTTTTTTGTCATGCTTTCTTATCACACATGTATGAGGTTTCATTTTAAATGACTTAGCTTTTACTGCTCTGAACAAGGCAATATTCTTTTTTATGATTTGTGGATATCAGCTTTAGAAAACAACATCGAACAATCCCCAATAACATCTCCAAATGACTAAATCACTATGATAACATGAACGTTCTCATACATTAAATATTGTGCAGTATATTTTGTTTTACTTCAGAACAGGTATGGCTGAGAAAGTTGCAATAACACCTGTCACCATAATGAAATACCTTTCTGTTCAGAAATGTGACCAAATGAGTCATGCATGCCACCTGTTATGTTATGTCACTAACAACGCATTCACTCAAATCAGATCAATAAATATATAAGACTGACGGCTTTGTTTGAGGTGCCGTTAGGTTTAGTTTCCCTCACCTGCTGATTCTTTCTGTCTCTTTATCTTGGTTTTCCAGTCAACATATCATACCAACATGTATATGTTTCTGCATGCACCAGAAAAATACTTTACTTTGAATACCTCGACACTAGTAGCTAGCAGGCTTTTCACACAGGTATTCCGGTTCTTTTACATTGTTATATTATTACACATTATTTTAATGGACATACTGTCTATAACAGGGGTGTTAAACTCATTTTCACTCTGGGCCACATCAGCATCATGGTTTCCCTCAAAGGGTCGGTTGGAACTGTAAGACTGTATAACTGTAACTACTCCTAACATATTGTTAAATAACGGTCTCTGCATTTGATTATTGTTTATTCAAGTGTAAACAAATTGTACATGCAGTTATATAAGTGTAAAATTATATGTATGCACATTTCTGTTATTATAACATAAATAATTTTAATTTAGGGTTACGAAACCCACATTAAATAAAATAACAAAGACAAATATCAAACACAATTTATTACATTAACTTTGTTCAAAGCTATTTTTGTCACCTCTCTGCATCACTAATGTTCCCCGCCGTCGTCGTCCCGTTCATGCAGCTGCATCCAAGAGCTCCTCACTGACGGTCAGGTCTGCCTTCAGCCTCTTATAAACACTGATAGATGTATGATGTATCCGTGTTGTCTGTGCTTTCATTAGCAGACAATGAAAAAGACAAGTACCTGGTCATCTCTTAGCTAGGTGTGTTGTTAGATTGTCTGCTAGTTCCTGAACTCGGTCTGCGATGGTGTTTCTTCACAAACTGACATTTGTAAAAGTCTATATCTGGTCGGCGCTCACCTGCTCACATACCTTTAAGCATGCACTGGGCTGTAACTTTTGTAAATATATTCTGTGCGATTGCAGTCTGCCTTTTAATTCTTCGACAATTTTATGTTTACCTTGGAGGCTAAATTTAGCTCCGTGTTTGGTGTCAAAATGCCGACGTAAATTGTAAATTGTATTCCTTCATCACGACACTGCCTCATAGCACAGAACACAGGTTGTTTTTTCTCCTTGAAGCACAAACATGTATTCGCTTTCCCATCTTTCATTACATTTTCTTCCCTCTGCATTAATTTTTCTCTTCATGGACATTTTGGAATTATTTGTCGATCATTTTCAACTCAATCACTTGTTGGAAAACCGCTTTATGGGCTGTTGCCTCTCCTGTCCACCTGTTGTGATAGTTTTAATGTCGGCACACATACAACATGCTATCTCCTAATTTCGACTATCTCATAATTTCGACCATGGGGATATTTTTATTTTCAAGTCTAACTTTTCATTTTTTTTTTTTTGCTGGTGGATTTGCGGGCCACATAAAATGACGTGGCGGGCCTTGAGTTTGACATGTCTAGTCTATAATAGCAGCATGTTACAGTTAGAATGTATGTTACGTATGTTGGAACGAACTGCTGGAACGAACTGCTGGAGCAGAGAACCATACCAATGTTACACTGGTAAAAGACTAGTATTAATAGAACAGTAACATTATTTGCTGTTCAAAACAGAAAGCACAGTGTGTTTTACAAGGCAAAGAAAAGAAAAAGATAGAAGAGAAGAGAACAGTACTGTACCATGGAATGATAAAATGTAAATTGATGAGACAAGACAATGCTAAATCTAAATGATTAGTAAAATTTAAAAAATTATAATTATGACAATATGTGATAAAATCCCCAAATAACAATCGGAGCACAAAACTTTCTACTCGGTGTAGGCCTTGTGTTGTGATGGAGGTCACATGCAGGACAATACTCATACACACTCAAACAGAAACTTTGATTGTTCAGAGGTGGAATTATTGGAGGATATTTTTTTCATAGCCAGAAACAGCCCAGTGTGTCAAGATACAAAAGTCACAACTCGTGTACCCATAATAGCACCACGGGGTCCCCAAATGGCTTCATTTTAGAGTGCCTATTATTTAATCTTTGATCTGCCATCTACAGTATGCTCTCGTGGAAATAATCATATATAAGTGTATCCTCATGAAAAAAGCTAAAGCCAAGAAATTAAAACACAAAGGAAAAGTGCTGGAAATGGAAAGTTAAGGTAGAATGTGACCAACCTGAGGACAACCTTGCACAGAAATGCTGCAGAGTGAGAATGTCGGGGCACCTCCTAGTTCATGTGGTATTCCCTTTGTGTTCATGTGTTTGAACAGGTGCATATGTGATGCTTTGGTTAAGAATCTTGGCTGTGTTATGGCTCCACTGTGCTTCTATTTTTGGTACTAAGCCTCTGGCATTTTCAGTAATGAGTCATCTTGGTGTGGTCCAAAGTGGCAGAGTTGGTTGGGTCATTACTCGCATGACTAACAAACTGCAGTTTGTGAGTGAATGTCCATAGACCCCATGTTAAAATACTCAACTTTACAGTAGGAATAATTGTGTTTCCAGCCTGGTACAAAACATTTTTTTGGTCTCTATAGCTAAAACCTACCTTCATGACAACTGTTTGGGGGTGATTTTTATATATATATATATATATATATATATATATATATATATATATATATATATATATATATATATATATATAAGTAATTTAGTTGAATTATATTAAGGCTTGCAGTTATACATAATTAAGGAACAGTGACAGGTTGGCGCCGTACCAGGTCGCTGGCTGTCTGTTCTGCTTCGTCAATGGGCCTCAGCTCCAAGGACGACCAACCCCTTTGCCCATTTTTGGATAATTCATATCACTTATTTACCAACTTTTATAATATGTGAAAGTAAGTTTTAATTTCTATGAGTGGGAAATCTTGTTTCTTTTCTTTCTCACTGATGTTCATGATGTTCTGGTCTGACTGCAGTTTTTGCTAGGTGTGTCTGGCATGTGTCCCGAAAAGCCAATGCTCCTTTTGTTTGCGATAGTTTTTATTTCTAATTGTCATAACTAAATTCAAATTGGCTGAAAAAAATAGGTGGAGAGACTAATCTTTGTATAAAAAAAAAAGAAATAGTTTTCTGACGTCTCAGCCTGATGTGGCTTGGGAAAGGGAAGTTTGGGGTCCCCTGCTGGAGCTGTTGCCCCCGCGACCCGATCCCGGATAAGCGGTTGAAGATGAGATGAGATGAGACGTCTCAGCCTTACAAAAGGCGGACAATGGTTTAGTTCAACCCTCTGCTTGTCTTGAAACACTGCTGTGAGCCGAGTGAGTGTTGATGCTGCATCAAGCAACCAGCACCAGCAACATACATACACAACATTCACTAGTCATGTCTTGACTAGAAAGGGAAATCTGATTTTTTTTTTCTACTGCTAAACGTTATTACACAACCAATCATTCACACGGAGGGGTCGCGGACATTGCAGTAAAGCATTATTTAGCCCCTAGCTAGCCTGACATGTTTGGCACCAATAGATTCATCTTAATCTCAAGATTCATATGATACCATATGAGGCTATGTCAATCCTGTATGCACAATTTGTTAAAAATCTTTCTAGGTCCCACCATTTTGTGCCAAACTTATAGTATTGTTATGGGATAGGCCTAGAGCATTTTTTCCTAAATAGATACGACCATTTTGAGGATACCTGTACACTAAGTAATCATAGCTAAGATGTTTTTTAAAGCAATCAATTAATCATTATTTTAATATGTAGATGGTGGTACTTAAGTAAAAGTAGTAATAACACAATTTAAAAATACTCCATTACTGTCACAGCTCTGCCCCTCTCTCCTGTCACTCTATCTCTCACTCACCTAATCAGCTCATTCAGTGCACCTGTTAGTCACACCCACCTCATCAGCCCAATCACTCTCACCTGCTCTCTCTGCTGCACCGACTATTTAGACCCCAGTCTCACTGCCAGATCGTTCTCCGCTTCCATGCAAGACCTTCCAGCGGTTCCCTTTGGACTGGTTTCCCGTTACCGACCCTGCCTGTCTTGGACTACCCCTCCTTGCCTTTTCCCTGGTAATTCACTCAGCCTTCTGTCCCCGACCCCGAGAGCCTGCGGCTGTATTCCTGTGAAGATTCAACCTGTTGTGTGTTCTGAAGAGAATAAAGCTTTGATTCAAATCATCCCTGGTGTTTGTCGTACTGCTCCTGGGTCCTTACTACACTTTAAATTTCAAAAAGTAAAATACAAAAAAATGCTCCCAAGTTCATTATGTTATTGGATTAATACTGTTGATGGATGAAACGCATGCATTTCAATGTGAGAAATGTTTGAGCTTGAGCAAATGTTCATCATGACAATGCTTCATATTTTGTAAGATATGTATTGTATTCATTCTTGAGGGTGGAACGTGTTAAAGTAACTAGTAACTATCCAGTATGTCAAGTGTAATTGTCTTCTGAAAAGACAAGATGTCTATGTAAATGTGCATATTTTAGAATTGTTTTATGATAGCTGTAAAATGAGTAGCTCCTTGGACTTTTATAATGTATTAAAGTAAGTCGTCATTTCTATGAATGGGAAATCTTGTTTCTTTTTTTCTCACTGATGTTCATGATGTTCTGGTCTGACAGCAGTTTTTGCTTTTAGGTGTGTCTGGTACACAATAGTTCCTGGCATCAAGAAGGTTGTGTCAAAGAGGAATGCCAGTGTTGCAACTGTTGACTAGCAGGTTCACATTATGTTACATTTCCTGATACACTAAATGTGCCATCAATTATTTCTCATGAACTAGTGTAATGGTATTACCTGTACATGCTGTTCTAAAGCTCTGAAAAAATAACAAATACTTGAATTATATAAATTAACAGTGGTATGGGGCTAATTAAATATCACTATGACAGCTGCTGCACTCACAATTTTACATTGGGTTCAGCAACATTCCGAAACTCATGCCCCTGGCTGGACTGTGCTCCTGTGCTCCACTAGCAACATGGCCTTGTGGCAGATTTCTTCTTTACAGAATTTACGAATTCTCAGAGCTGCTCTGGAGGCAAGAATGCATGAGTTGAGTTGCCTTTCAAATAATGATTTACTAAAGTGCGGCTACGCGTGCCTGTATGGGAACTTGCATTTATCTCTGGACTTATTTAGAAAATTACTAAATTAATGCTTAAATATACACATACTGCGCACCAATAGAAAGCTGACTCATGCTCTCCTCGACTGAGGAGAAACTGTAATTCACTGATGCAGGGAATCCTAAAGACCAAAAGTAAATGTTCCCTGTGCATGAGTGTTGAATGAACAAAAAGGTACACAGATGATTCAGGTGTTAGTTTGTACATGCATTTGCATTCATTGCTTTGACTCAGCTTCTTTGCCCATTTAACTGTATAAAAAGGACACAATGCAGCTGAATCAGATGCTTCTCAGTTCTAAGACAGTAAAGGCATGCAGATCAATCAGTGTGCTCTTGTCACATACGTAACCTAGAACACGAAGGTGACTAAGGTGTGACTGCACCTTTAGCAGCAAGTCAGCAGCAGAACAGCAGCTGCAGTTCTCCTTTGGTGTCTATGTTTTATTAGCCTGCCACTGTGCACTCAGAAGCATTTTAATAGGAATATACTACACTAATATGTATATGTCGGAAGAAAATAGACTGGAGGCATAATAAATAGTGACAGTTGTTCATGTAAAACATTTGTGAAGTGCAAGCCAATGCAGATAACTGCCCTAATTTAAAATGTAGTATTTGAATGAATATAATGAAGGTGGTCTTTCCTTAACCTTAACAGTGACCACAACTTTTCCCTAACCAAGGCTTTCACTCTGGATTGTTTATTACAGAACATTCTGAGGATGACATGCATGATTCATATCTGAAGTTCAGCTATGAGTTGTTTGCTCCACCCTATATATACTTGCTTCCCTTCTAATTGTAATCCTCACTTTTCTCTGACAAGGCAAACGAGAAAGAGAGGTGAGCTAACCCTGTCGTACATCTTCCTCTGGCTTATCTTACTTTCTTTTTTATGTTTTAAGCATTGGTAAAACTGTTTATTCCAGGAAATTTGAATGACAAATCATTTTAACCATATAAATGTTGTCATTGGATGGTGGTGCAATCAGCTAAAACACATACATTTCTTGATATTTCTCAGAATTTCAGTGATGTTTGAGCTTAAATGTGACTTTTGAGTTTATTGAAATTCAGCAAAATTGGTCGTATTAGAAAGCACTTTTTTTCTTTCAAATCAGACATGCAAACAAGCAAAGGGATGCACATGCCTCTGATCACAAATGATTTCACATCATTTTCTTGTATTCTTCTTCTTATCAAACGGCAGTTAAATAAATTGAAGATCACTTAAGGTGTACACAATTAAAAGGTGAGCCGAACACTGTTCTCCACCATGGGTGGCCAAAGAACTTGGCCGAAAGTTCTGCTACTGTCATTTGTCGGGGTCGGTAAGTGTCCTCCTCTTTTATTCTATACAAATATTTGGATAAGGGTCAATCACGTTTTTGCCAGTGATAAATATTTAAACTACAAATGTTTTTCTTTAATTCCCTCAGCATGTATATCAACATTGGTCTCTTCAAGCGTAAGTCAATTTGCTTATATTTGATTGTAGCACTAAATGTAATACTCAGTTTTACATGTCTCATCTGTACAACATACCAAATATATAAATATGCTTCCATTTTGTATTTCAGGCAAATACGACATCAGGTAAAGAGAAAATGTTTTGATTTATTCTTAATTGTGAAATTAAGTATGTACTTAGACTGTAATCACACTGTTAATTCTATGTAATCATTTATTTTTTGATATATGTAGGGCCAGGTCGAGTGACATCTGAAAACAGGTCAGTATGCAAATTTCAAATAAAACTGGATGCATTAACACACCACTGTTCACCAGGAATATAATTTCAATAATAATTTATTAATGTTCAATGTAATGTTAATTTTTGTTTCACCATTTTATTTTTCTCTAAAAGCAATGCGAGTGATGGTTTCCAGGAAACTTGCCACGCGGTAAATCCACTAAATGCCAGTCGCAGAGTAAGTCATTCAAAATTCACATTAGTAGTAAATTCACAATGTCCCATAAACACAATAGGAATTTCCCAATAATCTGTGTAATTTTTGAAAGTCACCACCAAGAAGTGTTGATAAAGTGCACCCCCTTGTGTTCACTTGCCAACATTAATCCCTGCTTGACATCTTCCCATGTTGCTGTGTATTACAAATACATCTATCTGTGTTCCCTCTAGATATTGGCTGCAGTGGACACACTGGCAGGGGAGCTATTCTGTGAGAGCGGTAACAATGCAACGTTGGAAAAAAACCTCAGAGAGATTGTGGAGTCCACTTTGAAAGTCTTCTTTGACCTGGTATATACATTTCTCTATTTTTTTGTATGTTTTCAAATATTTATAACATGTATTTTGTTATTTTAATGTGGATGGTGAGAGATTAAAACATTCAACTCATTCCCTTGGAAGCAAATACTAACAATCTAGTAACAGCAAATGTCTGCCCTACAATGATGTATGGAGGCTACAGTAGTGAATGCAATTTGTCAAAATTGTCAAAATATTCTAAATCTAAAGCAGGAGCATCATTTAACAATTGTGGAACTATTATGTCGTTGTCATGGCATCACATTTTACCTGGTGCAAAGACCACACTTGTAAACACATGTATTCAGAGTTCATTCAGAGTTCACATTCATTAGAAAGATACGCAAGATTTGGTTGGAAATATCTGCATTTTGCATATTTATCGGTTATTCATGATTGAAAATATATGCCTAGCTGTGTTTGTATTTAAGACTTTCTTAGATTAAAATGTGAACAAGGTTTTTGACAGCATAATTAAATATGATTCATTTTGATTGGATTTAGTGTTACAACACCCATTTAGTTAAACATTTACAATCTTTTAATTTCTCATAGCTTTTAACATTGAAAAGATGTTAGATTAAAAACATATGACACATACAGATCCTATCACTGATTTATTTCAACTTTTCTTTTCATAACAGAGCACCAATGAGTCTGGATTCAACATTCTGGATACATTTGGTGTCCTGGACAGTCTACGTCTGGGTAACCAAAGTGACTCAAGATTCATCAGACTGTGGTTCTCAGTAAAGATGGCTCCTCTTTTGCCCTATGTTGACGAAAACTTCCTGGTCCAGTTGAGCAGTCAGAACTTCAGCTGCAGTTCTTTCCAAGAATTGTAAGTAAATCCAATTCCATTTTACTGATGCATACAGATGAACGCAAGAAAATGTACCTGATTGTTGTTTACAAAATAATACATGATAATGACACTTGGGTAACACTTGAAAGAAGGAAATGTAGTTGTTGCACACCCGGCATTTTGAAATGAAGGTTTGTGGCAACAGGTTGTGATGAATTCAAGTAGCGAGTAACAATAAAGAAAGTCCTGTAGATCTTGAATCAATTTTTTTTTTTCAAATTAGCAGATTAGCTCACACATTTTATCACAAACTCTGACAGCAAAAAAAAAATACTATTATATATCAAAAAAAAAAAATTACACAAAGGTCAATAAAAATGTCTAAGGTGACTGAAAATATTTCCTTTCCTGTAAACTTGTTGACATTGTTGTTATTGTTCCTGTCTGATGACTCATGAGCTACATTTTTGTTGTTGTAAGAAAAACAATAATTAATATGTTTTTTCAAGGATTGAGGCTATGAGCAATGAACTGGAGACATCTCGAAGAATGAAGGGAAAACTAATCTATACACACTTCATTCAAGCCTACCTATCAAGAAAGAACTTACCAGGTAAAAGGATGAGAATATGTGCTAAATGTGTCAGAAAATGATTCAAATGGTATTTAATATAAAAGACAATTGAAGAATTTTTTTTATATTTAAATCAGAAATTAACAATCAGAATTGCATGGACATTAACAACTCTTGAACAGATTATTCAAAAGAGAATGACAATATACCATTCATAATTCACCTTGATTGCATGAAATATTTTTGACCACTTTATTCTTTGATTATCTTATTAAAACATTCACAGAACCTGGATGCACACAACATGTGAATGGAAGTGCAGAATGGCTGATAAGAAATCTTGGAAATTTCTCAATTTTTGCAAATCTTGACGATTTAAAAAAAATTAACAACAATTTCTCTGCAGTGAGTAATATAATATTCTATGAATTCACAATATCAATAAATATAATATCATATGTTAATGTTTATATTTTCATTTCTGAAAAATTGATGAGAGTGAAAACTAAAGAAATTACTGGTGTCACCAGAAAGAGGTTGTGGACTCCCTCTCACCAAACCAGAAGGCTGAACTGTTCCTGGATGAAGAGAGTGGCGTGTTGGAGGATGAGGCCTTCGTAAGGGAGGTTTTCAGAGGCTTGACAGAGTCCCCTGATGATGGGCAGCTCGATCAATTTTTTGTGACTTTTTCAGACATCACCAAGCAGGTGAATGCTTAAATTTAAGATTTGACATATTTTAACACAAAATTGGCTGGTAAACTGGTCTGTTGGAAGTGGTCCTAGGGTGGATGAATTTTTGCAGGATCTAATAAGTGGCCAAGGTTTCACTCAAAAGGATACATTTCTGTTATGCTTCTTGAATGAATGGCCTCCAATGATTCCTTGATTGATGCCCCTGATGCACTAAAGTACAAAGATGTGTCACCACGCTTGCTCTCACTGTAACGATTTCAGTAATGCAAAATGTCCTCCTGAACTGAAACATGAATCCTTTTTTTTCCAGAAAAACATCACCTTCGTCAGAAATCCAGATGTACGAGACATCATCTTGAACCGGACCTTGACAGCCCTTGCTCCTAAATTTGAAGGATTTGAGCCTGAAGACTTTGAGCTGTGGTTCCAGGTCAATTTGTTTCCTGTGATGGCGAGCCTCCACCCTGGCATCTTGGTGGTGATACCCAGTAACATCAGCTGTGCATCCTACGCAGCTATGTAAGAGATGATATTTCTGCAGTCCAAAGCTGAACATTTAAAGTTTGCAGGATGATGTCAAACTTTGGCTCCTGACAAGTCACAAGAATTTCTGTTTTCTTCCTTCAGACTCACTGGTCTTCGGCAAAGTTTGGAATCCCTGCCCGTGCACATTTCACAGGGTGTGAGATCAAGCATAATGTCACTCAAGGAGACATTCCCAGGTAAGTGGCCAAATGCTCTGCTGACAAACGTTTTCAGATTTGCCCATTGCCACAACTGTGATGATAGCTGTACTGATGCCATGCCTTCATTTCAATATTTTCTTAAACAGGTTGCTCAGTTCCAGATTCCTTCATGGTGAGTTCATTTCTATGGGTGTACTGATGGGTTTTACAATGTTTGATCAAAATTCATAAGGACACAATTTTGTCACATCAACTTTGTTAATGATGCCGTTTGATATATTTTAACTTTAAGTAGCTTTTGCTACCAGACTAACAATTGTGCTTTGCTTGTCTCCAGTGCAAGGAGACCCCGGTTAATGGTAAGTCTCTAAATGACCAGATATTTCAACTTTGATGACAACATCGCATTCTGAAAGTACAATATCTGATACACGACTATTGTATTTTCACAGAAGACCTCATCTGTTATGGAGTTAATAGGTGGGTGCATTACTGTTTTGTCTGGTGCTGGGTTCGTGCAGGTAAATTTCTCTTACACAATCTAACTAGGGTGACAACAATTTACTTTTTTATTCTTCTCTTCAGATCACAACTCGAACAAACCCTGTCTGTTGGCAATTCCTCTGAAGCCCTGTGCAATGTTTCCATCACTGAGCATGCTTGTTCCTCGGTAAGACTGTTATATGTAAGCTGTGAATCCCACATAAAGATTTGGCTTTTGCTACATTACCCTCTTGATAGTGATCTCCATGAGCTCTAAAAGTGTTTGTTTTATTTCTTTTCAAATCTTTTCCAAGGCTACACATCTCACAGCCAGCAACTTGGTCACACTGATGAACTGCTCACTGGAAAGCCAAAGGACATACCCCGTAGAGGTCTGGAAGCTTTTCTTCCAAAAGGCTTCTGCGGCACTAGACCAGGCTCTTGTGACATACGCCAGCATGGTAAATCCAATCCCAAAATTTCACACAATTGGTGTTTCCCCGTGGGCAGTCTGTGTCAAACCGGAATTTTTTTTTCCAATTCCAGGCCCCCAACAACAGCAACCCGTCCTTGTCACATGTGCTTGAGGCTATTGTGGAGGTGAAAATTGCCAACTTCAGCCAGGCACAACTGCAGAGTGATGCCTTTGTCAGCAGCTGGTTCCAGACAAAGATTCGTCCGTTTCTGGCCTCTCCATCCCCCAACGTCCTCTTCTGCCTAAGCTCCAAGAACTTCAGCTGCCATACCTACCAGACTGTGTAAGCACATGTGTGATATATTGCTCCACTGTGAACAAGATTGCAGAGGAACCTGTTGTTTTGTAATTGTTATAGTATTAAAAGTCTTCTCTCAAATTTAGCATCCAGGCATTCAGCAGCCAAAGGCCATCCATGGACAGAGAAAGACAGCAAGCAGTCTTCACTCATTTCATCAAGCCCTTCCTTTCAAGAAATGACTCATCAGGTACAGGCAAGAGCTCAGGTTCAAATTGTTAAAGTCTTGATAGCATGTGGTGGTTATGCCTTGACAATGACTTTGTTTCTGTCTTCGTTGCAGATCCTGGCTGTGTCTCACTTAACAGAGATAGTAAAGAGTGGCTACAGGCAAACCTTGGCAGCTTCTCTGCTTTTGCAACCCTGCAGGATCTGCAAGCCCTCAATGCCAACTTCTCCAGTGTAAGTGGCAACTGCAGTTCTAGTATTCCTATCCCAAACTGAAATGTCTTACCTGTGATTTTCCAATTACTGCAGTTTGATTTCATATTGATTTCCCTTTTTAGGCCGAATCCTTGTCAGTGCTCACTCCTGCTCAGGTGGCGCAGTTGACACTGAGCTCAGGGGCCTTGAATGACACAGACCAAATCGACCGTGTGTTTGAGCGACTTGAGGATGGTGATGCTCTGGGAAATGTTAATGAATACCTGACACAGTTGACAGCAAATGGAATGGTAGGCTACTCTTGACACCTGGGGAAGATGGATAATGGATGGGCTTAAAACCGAGCATAGTCAGTAATTAGTTATGTATATAACCCTCTACATCACTTGTAGGGCACTCATTCATATCAAATATGTTGTTACATCCTATGATGTATGAGGTATCATGGCGTTTGAATCCTCTCATGTCGTCATTTGACAGGACCCTGATTTCCAACCTGTTGTGGGAGATCGTGTGATGAATAGGACCTTCGCCATCATCAGTACCCATTTCTCAGAATTCCAGAGAGACGACTGGTTTCTTTGGTTCCATCAGTTACTGGTTCCTGTCCTCCCAAGTTTCAGCCCAATGATGCTCAAGAATGCAACCGCAAATATAAACTGCACAAACTACCATGTCGTGTGAGTAGCATTTCAAGAACAAGCTAAATTGCATTGCAAAAAGTGCAAAGTGCTAATGGTAGACAGAATAAGAATGTTTACTTGTCTCCCCTCTGCAGTGTGAGTGGGATAGCCAAAGCTTCCCCTAAAGTGCTGTCGCCTAGACGAAAAGAAATCTCAAGCGTTCTGCTGGACTACCTGAGAAATTCTGCCAGTGTCATCAACAAGCCAGGTAGGGCTGACGCAGTAAACTGTGCCCTGTGGTTGCTTGTGTGTGCTTGCCCATGGACTTGGAATTGTGAAAAAGTCTGCTGAAATGGCAGTGAGAAGAAAACTGACAAATTGACTTTTTCCATGTGTATCAATGCAAAATAATGATTGTCCATCTACATGCCTTAGTTTGCAGGCAGGGAATTCACAGTGATGCAGAATGGCTTGAAGCAAACCTGGGTCCCTTTTCCCAATACACAACATACTCTGACCTCAAAGTCTTCAACCTGTCTGTAGTAAGTCATATATTTTGCAGCCAATTGTTCTTGAAAACGGCCACACAATATTCGCAACTTGGAAAATCTGCACACAGTTGTGGCTTAGCCATATCAAAGAGAAAAGCAATTCATATATCATCTTGGTTTGTGCCATCAGGTGGCAGTTGTGGACTCCCTCTCACCAAACCAGAAGGCTGAGACAGTCCTGGATACAGACAGCGGCATTTTGGAGAATGAGACCTTCGCAAGGGAGGTGTTTACAAACTTGATAGAGTCCAGTGATGATGAGCAGTTCGATCAGTTTTTCCAGGCCTTTGGAGCGATCGCCAAGCAGGTGAATGCTTAACTTTATGTTTGCCATATTTGAACACAAAGCTGGTTGGTAAACTGACCTTTTGGAAGTTGTCCTAGGGTGGATGATTTTATGCGGTATCTAATAAGTGGCCAAGATTTCACTCAAAAGGATACATTTCTGTTATGCTTCTTGAATGAATGGCCTCCAATGATTCCTTGATTGATGCCCCTGATGCACTAAAGTACAAAGATGTGTCACCACGCTTGCTCTCACTGTAACGATTTCAGTAATGCAAAATGTCCTCCTGAACTGAAACATGAATCCTTTTTTTTCCAGAAAAACATCACCTTCGTCAGAAATCCAGATGTACGAGACATCATCTTGAACCGGACCTTGACAGCCCTTGCTCCTAAATTTGAAGGATTTGAGCCTGAAGACTTTGAGCTGTGGTTCCAGGTCAATTTGTTTCCTGTGATGGCGAGCCTCCACCCTGGCATCTTGGTGGTGATACCCAGTAACATCAGCTGTGCATCCTACGCAGCTATGTAAGAGATGATATTTCTGCAGTCCAAAGCTGAACATTTAAAGTTTGCAGGATGATGTCAAACTTTGGCTCCTGACAAGTCACAAGAATTTCTGTTTTCTTCCTTCAGACTCACTGGTCTTCGGCAAAGTTTGGAATCCCTGCCCGTGCACATTTCACAGGGTGTGAGATCAAGCATAATGTCACTCAAGGAGACATTCCCAGGTAAGTGGCCAAATGCTCTGCTGACAAACGTTTTCAGATTTGCCCATTGCCACAACTGTGATGATAGCTGTACTGATGCCATGCCTTCATTTCAATATTTTCTTAAACAGGTTGCTCAGTTCCAGATTCCTTCATGGTGAGTTCATTTCTATGGGTGTACTGATGGGTTTTACAATGTTTGATCAAAATTCATAAGGACACAATTTTGTCACATCAACTTTGTTAATGATGCCGTTTGATATATTTTAACTTTAAGTAGCTTTTGCTACCAGACTAACAATTGTGCTTTGCTTGTCTCCAGTGCAAGGAGACCCCGGTTAATGGTAAGTCTCTAAATGACCAGATATTTCAACTTTGATGACAACATCGCATTCTGAAAGTACAATATCTGATACACGACTATTGTATTTTCACAGAAGACCTCATCTGTTATGGAGTTAATAGGTGGGTGCATTACTGTTTTGTCTGGTGCTGGGTTCGTGCAGGTAAATTTCTCTTACACAATCTAACTAGGGTGACAACAATTTACTTTTTTATTCTTCTCTTCAGATCACAACTCGAACAAACCCTGTCTGTTGGCAATTCCTCTGAAGCCCTGTGCAATGTTTCCATCACTGAGCATGCTTGTTCCTCGGTAAGACTGTTATATGTAAGCTGTGAATCCCACATAAAGATTTGGCTTTTGCTACATTACCCTCTTGATAGTGATCTCCATGAGCTCTAAAAGTGTTTGTTTTATTTCTTTTCAAATCTTTTCCAAGGCTACACATCTCACAGCCAGCAACTTGGTCACACTGATGAACTGCTCACTGGAAAGCCAAAGGACATACCCCGTAGAGGTCTGGAAGCTTTTCTTCCAAAAGGCTTCTGCGGCACTAGACCAGGCTCTTGTGACATACGCCAGCATGGTAAATCCAATCCCAAAATTTCACACAATTGGTGTTTCCCCGTGGGCAGTCTGTGTCAAACCGGAATTTTTTTTTCCAATTCCAGGCCCCCAACAACAGCAACCCGTCCTTGTCACATGTGCTTGAGGCTATTGTGGAGGTGAAAATTGCCAACTTCAGCCAGGCACAACTGCAGAGTGATGCCTTTGTCAGCAGCTGGTTCCAGACAAAGATTCGTCCGTTTCTGGCCTCTCCATCCCCCAACGTCCTCTTCTGCCTAAGCTCCAAGAACTTCAGCTGCCATACCTACCAGACTGTGTAAGCACATGTGTGATATATTGCTCCACTGTGAACAAGATTGCAGAGGAACCTGTTGTTTTGTAATTGTTATAGTATTAAAAGTCTTCTCTCAAATTTAGCATCCAGGCATTCAGCAGCCAAAGGCCATCCATGGACAGAGAAAGACAGCAAGCAGTCTTCACTCATTTCATCAAGCCCTTCCTTTCAAGAAATGACTCATCAGGTACAGGCAAGAGCTCAGGTTCAAATTGGTAAAGTCTTGATAGCATGTGGTGGTTATGCCTTGACAATGACTTTGTTTCTGTCTTCGTTGCAGATCCTGGCTGTGTCTCACTTAACAGAGATAGTAAAGAGTGGCTACAGGCAAACCTTGGCAGCTTCTCTGCTTTTGCAACCCTGCAGGATCTGCAAGCCCTCAATGCCAACTTCTCCAGTGTAAGTGGCAACTGCAGTTCTAGTATTCCTATCCCAAACTGAAATGTCTTACCTGTGATTTTCCAATTACTGCAGTTTGATTTCATATTGATTTCCCTTTTTAGGCCGAATCCTTGTCAGTGCTCACTCCTGCTCAGGTGGCGCAGTTGACACTGAGCTCAGGGGCCTTGAATGACACAGACCAAATCGACCGTGTGTTTGAGCGACTTGAGGATGGTGATGCTCTGGGAAATGTTAATGAATACCTGACACAGTTGACAGCAAATGGAATGGTAGGCTACTCTTGACACCTGGGGAAGATGGATAATGGATGGGCTTAAAACCGAGCATAGTCAGTAATTAGTTATGTATATAACCCTCTACATCACTTGTAGGGCACTCATTCATATCAAATATGTTGTTACATCCTATGATGTATGAGGTATCATGGCGTTTGAATCCTCTCATGTCGTCATTTGACAGGACCCTGATTTCCAACCTGTTGTGGGAGATCGTGTGATGAATAGGACCTTCGCCATCATCAGTACCCATTTCTCAGAATTCCAGAGAGACGACTGGTTTCTTTGGTTCCATCAGTTACTGGTTCCTGTCCTCCCAAGTTTCAGCCCAATGATGCTCAAGAATGCAACCGCAAATATAAACTGCACAAACTACCATGTCGTGTGAGTAGCATTTCAAGAACAAGCTAAATTGCATTGCAAAAAGTGCAAAGTGCTAATGGTAGACAGAATAAGAATGTTTACTTGTCTCCCCTCTGCAGTGTGAGTGGGATAGCCAAAGCTTCCCCAAAAGTGCTGTCGCCTAGACGAAAAGAAATCTCAAGCGTTCTGCTGGACTACCTGAGAAATTCTGCCAGTGTCATCAACAAGCCAGGTAGGGCTGACGCAGTAAACTGTGCCCTGTGGTTGCTTGTGTGTGCTTGCCCATGGACTTGGAATTGTGAAAAAGTCTGCTGAAATGGCAGTGAGAAGAAAACTGACAAATTGACTTTTTCCATGTGTATCAATGCAAAATAATGATTGTCCATCTACATGCCTTAGTTTGCAGGCAGGGAATTCACAGTGATGCAGAATGGCTTGAAGCAAACCTGGGTCCCTTTTCCCAATACACAACATACTCTGACCTCAAAGTCTTCAACCTGTCTGTAGTAAGTCATATATTTTGCAGCCAATTGTTCTTGAAAACGGCCACACAATATTCGCAACTTGGAAAATCTGCACACAGTTGTGGCTTAGCCATATCAAAGAGAAAAGCAATTCATATATCATCTTGGTTTGTGCCATCAGGTGGCAGTTGTGGACTCCCTCTCACCAAACCAGAAGGCTGAGACAGTCCTGGATACAGACAGCGGCATTTTGGAGAATGAGACCTTCGCAAGGGAGGTGTTTACAAACTTGATAGAGTCCAGTGATGATGAGCAGTTCGATCAGTTTTTCCAGGCCTTTGGAGCGATCGCCAAGCAGGTGAATGCTTAACTTTATGTTTGCCATATATTAACACAAAGCTGGTTGGTAAACTGACCTTTTGGAAGTTGTCCTAGGGTGGATGATTTTTTGCGGTATCTAATAAGTGGCCAAGATTTCACTCAAAAGGATACATTTCTGTTATGCTTCTTGAATGAATGGCCTCCAATGATTCCTTGATTGATGCCCCTGATGCACTAAAGTACAAAGATGTGTCACCACGCTTGCTCTCACTGTAACGATTTCAGTAATGCAAAATGTCCTCCTGAACTGAAACATGAATCCTTTTTTTTCCAGAAAAACATCACCTTCGTCAGAAATCCAGATGTACGAGACATCATCTTGAACCGGACCTTGACAGCCCTTGCTCCTAAATTTGAAGGATTTGAGCCTGAAGACTTTGAGCTGTGGTTCCAGGTCAATTTGTTTCCTGTGATGGCGAGCCTCCACCCTGGCATCTTGGTGGTGATACCCAGTAACATCAGCTGTGCATCCTACGCAGCTATGTAAGAGATGATATTTCTGCAGTCCAAAGCTGAACATTTAAAGTTTGCAGGATGATGTCAAACTTTGGCTCCTGACAAGTCACAAGAATTTCTGTTTTCTTCCTTCAGACTCACTGGTCTTCGGCAAAGTTTGGAATCCCTGCCCGTGCACATTTCACAGGGTGTGAGATCAAGCATAATGTCACTCAAGGAGACATTCCCAGGTAAGTGGCCAAATGCTCTGCTGACAAACGTTTTCAGATTTGCACATTGCCACAACTGTGATGATAGCTGTACTGATGCCATGCCTTCATTTCAATATTTTCTTAAACAGGTTGCTCAGTTCCAGATTCCTTCATGGTGAGTTCATTTCTATGGGTGTACTGATGGGTTTTACAATGTTTGATCAAAATTCATAAGGACACAATTTTGTCACATCAACTTTGTTAATGATGCCGTTTGATATATTTTAACTTTAAGTAGCTTTTGCTACCAGACTAACAATTGTGCTTTGCTTGTCTCCAGTGCAAGGAGACCCCGGTTAATGGTAAGTCTCTAAATGACCAGATATTTCAACTTTGATGACAACATCGCATTCTGAAAGTACAATATCTGATACACGACTATTGTATTTTCACAGAAGACCTCATCTGTTATGGAGTTAATAGGTGGGTGCATTACTGTTTTGTCTGGTGCTGGGTTCGTGCAGGTAAATTTCTCTTACACAATCTAACTAGGGTGACAACAATTTACTTTTTTATTCTTCTCTTCAGATCACAACTCGAACAAACCCTGTCTGTTGGCAATTCCTCTGAAGCCCTGTGCAATGTTTCCATCACTGAGCATGCTTGTTCCTCGGTAAGACTGTTATATGTAAGCTGTGAATCCCACATAAAGATTTGGCTTTTGCTACATTACCCTCTTGATAGTAATCTCCATGAGCTCTAAAAGTGTTTGTTTTATTTCTTTTCAAATCTTTTCCAAGGCTACACATCTCACAGCCAGCAACTTGGTCACACTGATGAACTGCTCACTGGAAAGCCAAAGGACATACCCCGTAGAGGTCTGGAAGCTTTTCTTCCAAAAGGCTTCTGCGGCACTAGACCAGGCTCTTGTGACATACGCCAGCATGGTAAATCCAATCCCAAAATTTCGCACAATTGGTGTTTCCCCGGGGGCAGTCTGTGTCAAACCGGAATTTTTTTTTCCAATTCCAGGCCCCCAACAACAGCAACCCGTCCTTGTCACATGTGCTTGAGGCTATTGTGGAGGTGAAAATTGCCAACTTCAGCCAGGCACAACTGCAGAGTGATGCCTTTGTCAGCAGCTGGTTCCAGACAAAGATTCGTCCGTTTCTGGCCTCTCCATCCCCCAACGTCCTCTTCTGCCTAAGCTCCAAGAACTTCAGCTGCCATACCTACCAGACTGTGTAAGCACATGTGTGATATATTGCTCCACTGTGAACAAGATTGCAGAGGAACCTGTTGTTTTGTAATTGTTATAGTATTAAAAGTCTTCTCTCAAATTTAGCATCCAGGCATTCAGCAGCCAAAGGCCATCCATGGACAGAGAAAGACAGCAAGCAGTCTTCACTCATTTCATCAAGCCCTTCCTTTCAAGAAATGACTCATCAGGTACAGGCAAGAGCTCAGGTTCAAATTGGTAAAGTCTTGATAGCATGTGGTGGTTATGCCTTGACAATGACTTTGTTTCTGTCTTCGTTGCAGATCCTGGCTGTGTCTCACTTAACAGAGATAGTAAAGCGTGGCTACAGGCAAACCTTGGCAGCTTCTCTGCTTTTGCAACCCTGCAGGATCTGCAAGCCCTCAATGCCAACTTCTCCAGTGTAAGTGGCAACTGCAGTTATAGTATTCCTATCCCAAACTGAAATGTCTTACCTGTGATTTTCCAATTACTGCAGTTTGATTTCATATTGATTTCCCTTTTTAGGCCGAATCCTTGTCAGTGCTCACTCCTGCTCAGGTGGCGCAGTTGACACTGAGCTCAGGGGCCTTGAATGACACAGACCAAATCGACCGTGTGTTTGAGCGACTTGAGGATGGTGATGCTCTGGGAAATGTTAATGAATACCTGACACAGTTGACAGCAAATGGAATGGTAGGCTACTCTTGACACCTGGGGAAGATGGATAATGGATGGGCTTAAAACCGAGCATAGTCAGTAATTAGTTATGTATATAACCCTCTACATCACTTGTAGGGCACTCATTCATATCAAATATGTTGTTACATCCTATGATGTATGAGGTATCATGGCGTTTGAATCCTCTCATGTCGTCATTTGACAGGACCCTGATTTCCAACCTGTTGTGGGAGATCGTGTGATGAATAGGACCTTCGCCATCATCAGTACCCATTTCTCAGAATTCCAGAGAGACGACTGGTTTCTTTGGTTCCATCAGTTACTGGTTCCTGTCCTCCCAAGTTTCAGCCCAATGATGCTCAAGAATGCAACCGCAAATATAAACTGCACAAACTACCATGTCGTGTGAGTAGCATTTCAAGAACAAGCTAAATTGCATTGCAAAAAGTGCAAAGTGCTAATGGTAGACAGAATAAGAATGTTTACTTGTCTCCCCTCTGCAGTGTGAGTGGGATAGCCAAAGCTTCCCCTAAAGTGCTGTCGCCTAGACGAAAAGAAATCTCAAGCGTTCTGCTGGACTACCTGAGAAATTCTGCCAGTGTCATCAACAAGCCAGGTAGGGCTGACGCAGTAAACTGTGCCCTGTGGTTGCTTGTGTGTGCTTGCCCATGGACTTGGAATTGTGAAAAAGTCTGCTGAAATGGCAGTGAGAAGAAAACTGACAAATTGACTTTTTCCATGTGTATCAATGCAAAATAATGATTGTCCATCTACATGCCTTAGTTTGCAGGCAGGGAATTCACAGTGATGCAGAATGGCTTGAAGCAAACCTGGGTCCCTTTTCCCAATACACAACATACTCTGACCTCAAAGTCTTCAACCTGTCTGTAGTAAGTCATATATTTTGCAGCCAATTGTTCTTGAAAACGGCCACACAATATTCGCAACTTGGAAAATCTGCACACAGTTGTGGCTTAGCCATATCAAAGAGAAAAGCAATTCATATATCATCTTGGTTTGTGCCATCAGGTGGCAGTTGTGGACTCCCTCTCACCAAACCAGAAGGCTGAGACAGTCCTGGATACAGACAGCGGCATTTTGGAGAATGAGACCTTCGCAAGGGAGGTGTTTACAAACTTGATAGAGTCCAGTGATGATGAGCAGTTCGATCAGTTTTTCCAGGCCTTTGGAGCGATCGCCAAGCAGGTGAATGCTTAACTTTATGTTTGCCATATTTTAACACAAAGCTGGTTGGTAAACTGACCTTTTGGAAGTTGTCCTAGGGTGGATGATTTTTTGCGGTATCTAATAAGTGGCCAAGATTTCACTCAAAAGGATACATTTCTGTTATGCTTCTTGAATGAATGGCCTCCAATGATTCCTTGATTGATGCCCCTGATGCACTAAAGTACAAAGATGTGTCACCACGCTTGCTCTCACTGTAACGATTTCAGTAATGCAAAATGTCCTCCTGAACTGAAACATGAATCCTTTTTTTTCCAGAAAAACATCACCTTCGTCAGAAATCCAGATGTACGAGACATCATCTTGAACCGGACCTTGACAGCCCTTGCTCCTAAATTTGAAGGATTTGAGCCTGAAGACTTTGAGCTGTGGTTCCAGGTCAATTTGTTTCCTGTGATGGCGAGCCTCCACCCTGGCATCTTGGTGGTGATACCCAGTAACATCAGCTGTGCATCCTACGCAGCTATGTAAGAGATGATATTTCTGCAGTCCAAAGCTGAACATTTAAAGTTTGCAGGATGATGTCAAACTTTGGCTCCTGACAAGTCACAAGAATTTCTGTTTTCTTCCTTCAGACTCACTGGTCTTCGGCAAAGTTTGGAATCCCTGCCCGTGCACATTTCACAGGGTGTGAGATCAAGCATAATGTCACTCAAGGAGACATTCCCAGGTAAGTGGCCAAATGCTCTGCTGACAAACGTTTTCAGATTTGCCCATTGCCACAACTGTGATGATAGCTGTACTGATGCCATGCCTTCATTTCAATATTTTCTTAAACAGGTTGCTCAGTTCCAGATTCCTTCATGGTGAGTTCATTTCTATGGGTGTACTGATGGGTTTTACAATGTTTGATCAAAATTCATAAGGACACAATTTTGTCACATCAACTTTGTTAATGATGCCGTTTGATATATTTTAACTTTAAGTAGCTTTTGCTACCAGACTAACAATTGTGTTTTGCTTGTCTCCAGTGCAAGGAGACCCCGGTTAATGGTAAGTCTCTAAATGACCAGATATTTCAACTTTGATGACAACATCGCATTCTGAAAGTACAATATCTGATACACGACTATTGTATTTTCACAGAAGACCTCATCTGTTATGGAGTTAATAGGTGGGGGCATTACTGTTTTGTCTGGTGCTGGGTTCGTGCAGGTAAATTTCTCTTACACAATCTAACTAGGGTGACAACAATTTACTTTTTTAATCTTCTCTTCAGATCACAACTCGAACAAACCCTGTCTGTTGGCAATTCCTCTGAAGCCCTGTGCAATGTTTCCATCACTGAGCATGCTTGTTCCTCGGTAAGACTGTTATATGTAAGCTGTGAATCCCACATAAAGATTTGGCTTTTGCTACATTACCCTCTTGATAGTGATCTCCATGAGCTCTAAAAGTGTTTGTTTTATTTCTTTTCAAATCTTTTCCAAGGCTACACATCTCACAGCCAGCAACTTGGTCACACTGATGAACTGCTCACTGGAAAGCCAAAGGACATACCCCGTAGAGGTCTGGAAGCTTTTCTTCCAAAAGGCTTCTGCGGCACTAGACCAGGCTCTTGTGACATACGCCAGCATGGTAAATCCAATCCCAAAATTTCACACAATTGGTGTTTCCCCGTGGGCAGTCTGTGTCAAACCGGAATTTTTTTTTCCAATTCCAGGCCCCCAACAACAGCAACCCGTCCTTGTCACATGTGCTTGAGGCTATTGTGGAGGTGAAAATTGCCAACTTCAGCCAGGCACAACTGCAGAGTGATGCCTTTGTCAGCAGCTGGTTCCAGACAAAGATTCGTCCGTTTCTGGCCTCTCCATCCCCCAACGTCCTCTTCTGCCTAAGCTCCAAGAACTTCAGCTGCCATACCTACCAGACTGTGTAAGCACATGTGTGATATATTGCTCCACTGTGAACAAGATTGCAGAGGAACCTGTTGTTTTGTAATTGTTATAGTATTAAAAGTCTTCTCTCAAATTTAGCATCCAGGCATTCAGCAGCCAAAGGCCATCCATGGACAGAGAAAGACAGCAAGCAGTCTTCACTCATTTCATCAAGCCCTTCCTTTCAAGAAATGACTCATCAGGTACAGGCAAGAGCTCAGGTTCAAATTGGTAAAGTCTTGATAGCATGTGGTGGTTATGCCTTGACAATGACTTTGTTTCTGTCTTCGTTGCAGATCCTGGCTGTGTCTCACTTAACAGAGATAGTAAAGAGTGGCTACAGGCAAACCTTGGCAGCTTCTCTGCTTTTGCAACCCTGCAGGATCTGCAAGCCCTCAATGCCAACTTCTCCAGTGTAAGTGGCAACTGCAGTTATAGTATTCCTATCCCAAACTGAAATGTCTTACCTGTGATTTTCCAATTACTGCAGTTTGATTTCATATTGATTTCCCTTTTTAGGCCGAATCCTTGTCAGTGCTCACTCCTGCTCAGGTGGCGCAGTTGACACTGAGCTCAGGGGCCTTGAATGACACAGACCAAATCGACCGTGTGTTTGAGCGACTTGAGGATGGTGATGCTCTGGGAAATGTTAATGAATACCTGACACAGTTGACAGCAAATGGAATGGTAGGCTACTCTTGACACCTGGGGAAGATGGATAATGGATGGGCTTAAAACCGAGCATAGTCAGTAATTAGTTATGTATATAACCCTCTACATCACTTGTAGGGCACTCATTCATATCAAATATGTTGTTACATCCTATGATGTATGAGGTATCATGGCGTTTGAATCCTCTCATGTCGTCATTTGACAGGACCCTGATTTCCAACCTGTTGTGGGAGATCGTGTGATGAATAGGACCTTCGCCATCATCAGTACCCATTTCTCAGAATTCCAGAGAGACGACTGGTTTCTTTGGTTCCATCAGTTACTGGTTCCTGTCCTCCCAAGTTTCAGCCCAATGATGCTCAAGAATGCAACCGCAAATATAAACTGCACAAACTACCATGTCGTGTGAGTAGCATTTCAAGAACAAGCTAAATTGCATTGCAAAAAGTGCAAAGTGCTAATGGTAGACAGAATAAGAATGTTTACTTGTCTCCCCTCTGCAGTGTGAGTGGGATAGCCAAAGCTTCCCCTAAAGTGCTGTCGCCTAGACGAAAAGAAATCTCAAGCGTTCTGCTGGACTACCTGAGAAATTCTGCCAGTGTCATCAACAAGCCAGGTAGGGCTGACGCAGTAAACTGTGCCCTGTGGTTGCTTGTGTGTGCTTGCCCATGGACTTGGAATTGTGAAAAAGTCTGCTGAAATGGCAGTGAGAAGAAAACTGACAAATTGACTTTTTCCATGTGTATCAATGCAAAATAATGATTGTCCATCTACATGCCTTAGTTTGCAGGCAGGGAATTCACAGTGATGCAGAATGGCTTGAAGCAAACCTGGGTCCCTTTTCCCAATACACAACATACTCTGACCTCAAAGTCTTCAACCTGTCTGTAGTAAGTCATATATTTTGCAGCCAATTGTTCTTGAAAACGGCCACACAATATTCGCAACTTGGAAAATCTGCACACAGTTGTGGCTTAGCCATATCAAAGAGAAAAGCAATTCATATATCATCTTGGTTTGTGCCATCAGGTGGCAGTTGTGGACTCCCTCTCACCAAACCAGAAGGCTGAGACAGTCCTGGATACAGACAGCGGCATTTTGGAGAATGAGACCTTCGCAAGGGAGGTGTTTACAAACTTGATAGAGTCCAGTGATGATGAGCAGTTCGATCAGTTTTTCCAGGCCTTTGGAGCGATCGCCAAGCAGGTGAATGCTTAACTTTATGTTTGCCATATTTGAACACAAAGCTGGTTGGTAAACTGACCTTTTGGAAGTTGTCCTAGGGTGGATGATTTTTTGCGGTATCTAATAAGTGGCCAAGATTTCACTCAAAAGGATACATTTCTGTTATGCTTCTTGAATGAATGGCCTCCAATGATTCCTTGATTGATGCCCCTGATGCACTAAAGTACAAAGATGTGTCACCACGCTTGCTCTCACTGTAACGATTTCAGTAATGCAAAATGTCCTCCTGAACTGAAACATGAATCCTTTTTTTTCCAGAAAAACATCACCTTCGTCAGAAATCCAGATGTACGAGACATCATCTTGAACCGGACCTTGACAGCCCTTGCTCCTAAATTTGAAGGATTTGAGCCTGAAGACTTTGAGCTGTGGTTCCAGGTCAATTTGTTTCCTGTGATGGCGAGCCTCCACCCTGGCATCTTGGTGGTGATACCCAGTAACATCAGCTGTGCATCCTACGCAGCTATGTAAGAGATGATATTTCTGCAGTCCAAAGCTGAACATTTAAAGTTTGCAGGATGATGTCAAACTTTGGCTCCTGACAAGTCACAAGAATTTCTGTTTTCTTCCTTCAGACTCACTGGTCTTCGGCAAAGTTTGGAATCCCTGCCCGTGCACATTTCACAGGGTGTGAGATCAAGCATAATGTCACTCAAGGAGACATTCCCAGGTAAGTGGCCAAATGCTCTGCTGACAAACGTTTTCAGATTTGCCCATTGCCACAACTGTGATGATAGCTGTACTGATGCCATGCCTTCATTTCAATATTTTCTTAAACAGGTTGCTCAGTTCCAGATTCCTTCATGGTGAGTTCATTTCTATGGGTGTACTGATGGGTTTTACAATGTTTGATCAAAATTCATAAGGACACAATTTTGTCACATCAACTTTGTTAATGATGCCGTTTGATATATTTTAACTTTAAGTAGCTTTTGCTACCAGACTAACAATTGTGCTTTGCTTGTCTCCAGTGCAAGGAGACCCCGGTTAATGGTAAGTCTCTAAATGACCAGATATTTCAACTTTGATGACAACATCGCATTCTGAAAGTACAATATCTGATACACGACTATTGTATTTTCACAGAAGACCTCATCTGTTATGGAGTTAATAGGTGGGGGCATTACTGTTTTGTCTGGTGCTGGGTTCGTGCAGGTAAATTTCTCTTACACAATCTAACTAGGGTGACAACAATTTACTTTTTTATTCTTCTCTTCAGATCACAACTCGAACAAACCCTGTCTGTTGGCAATTCCTCTGAAGCCCTGTGCAATGTTTCCATCACTGAGCATGCTTGTTCCTCGGTAAGACTGTTATATGTAAGCTGTGAATCCCACATAAAGATTTGGCTTTTGCTACATTACCCTCTTGATAGTAATCTCCATGAGCTCTAAAAGTGTTTGTTTTATTTCTTTTCAAATCTTTTCCAAGGCTACACATCTCACAGCCAGCAACTTGGTCACACTGATGAACTGCTCACTGGAAAGCCAAAGGACATACCCCGTAGAGGTCTGGAAGCTTTTCTTCCAAAAGGCTTCTGCGGCACTAGACCAGGCTCTTGTGACATACGCCAGCATGGTAAATCCAATCCCAAAATTTCGCACAATTGGTGTTTCCCCGTGGGCAGTCTGTGTCAAACCGGAATTTTTTTTTCCAATTCCAGGCCCCCAACAACAGCAACCCGTCCTTGTCACATGTGCTTGAGGCTATTGTGGAGGTGAAAATTGCCAACTTCAGCCAGGCACAACTGCAGAGTGATGCCTTTGTCAGCAGCTGGTTCCAGACAAAGATTCGTCCGTTTCTGGCCTCTCCATCCCCCAACGTCCTCTTCTGCCTAAGCTCCAAGAACTTCAGCTGCCATACCTACCAGACTGTGTAAGCACATGTGTGATATATTGCTCCACTGTGAACAAGATTGCAGAGGAACCTGTTGTTTTGTAATTGTTATAGTATTAAAAGTCTTCTCTCAAATTTAGCATCCAGGCATTCAGCAGCCAAAGGCCATCCATGGACAGAGAAAGACAGCAAGCAGTCTTCACTCATTTCATCAAGCCCTTCCTTTCAAGAAATGACTCATCAGGTACAGGCAAGAGCTCAGGTTCAAATTGGTAAAGTCTTGATAGCATGTGGTGGTTATGCCTTGACAATGACTTTGTTTCTGTCTTCGTTGCAGATCCTGGCTGTGTCTCACTTAACAGAGATAGTAAAGAGTGGCTACAGGCAAACCTTGGCAGCTTCTCTGCTTTTGCAACCCTGCAGGATCTGCAAGCCCTCAATGCCAACTTCTCCAGTGTAAGTGGCAACTGCAGTTATAGTATTCCTATCCCAAACTGAAATGTCTTACCTGTGATTTTCCAATTACTGCAGTTTGATTTCATATTGATTTCCCTTTTTAGGCCGAATCCTTGTCAGTGCTCACTCCTGCTCAGGTGGCGCAATTGACACTGAGCTCAGGGGCCTTGAATGACACAGACCAAATCGACCGTGTGTTTGAGCGACTTGAGGATGGTGATGCTCTGGGAAATGTTAATGAATACCTGACACAGTTGACAGCAAATGGAATGGTAGGCTACTCTTGACACCTGGGGAAGATGGATAATGGATGGGCTTAAAACCGAGCATAGTCAGTAATTAGTTATGTATATAACCCTCTACATCACTTGTAGGGCACTCATTCATATCAAATATGTTGTTACATCCTATGATGTATGAGGTATCATGGCGTTTGAATCCTCTCATGTCGTCATTTGACAGGACCCTGATTTCCAACCTGTTGTGGGAGATCGTGTGATGAATAGGACCTTCGCCATCATCAGTACCCATTTCTCAGAATTCCAGAGAGACGACTGGTTTCTTTGGTTCCATCAGTTACTGGTTCCTGTCCTCCCAAGTTTCAGCCCAATGATGCTCAAGAATGCAACCGCAAATATAAACTGCACAAACTACCATGTCGTGTGAGTAGCATTTCAAGAACAAGCTAAATTGCATTGCAAAAAGTGCAAAGTGCTAATGGTAGACAGAATAAGAATGTTTACTTGTGTCCCCTCTGCAGTGTGAGTGGGATAGCCAAAGCTTCCCCTAAAGTGCTGTCGCCTAGACGAAAAGAAATCTCAAGCGTTCTGCTGGACTACCTGAGAAATTCTGCCAGTGTCATCAACAAGCCAGGTAGGGCTGACGCAGTAAACTGTGCCCTGTGGTTGCTTGTGTGTGCTTGCCCATGGACTTGGAATTGTGAAAAAGTCTGCTGAAATGGCAGTGAGAAGAAAACTGACAAATTGACTTTTTCCATGTGTATCAATGCAAAATAATGATTGTCCATCTACATGCCTTAGTTTGCAGGCAGGGAATTCACAGTGATGCAGAATGGCTTGAAGCAAACCTGGGTCCCTTTTCCCAATACACAACATACTCTGACCTCAAAGTCTTCAACCTGTCTGTAGTAAGTCATATATTTTGCAGCCAATTGTTCTTGAAAACGGCCACACAATATTCGCAACTTGGAAAATCTGCACACAGTTGTGGCTTAGCCATATCAAAGAGAAAAGCAATTCATATATCATCTTGGTTTGTGCCATCAGGTGGCAGTTGTGGACTCCCTCTCACCAAACCAGAAGGCTGAGACAGTCCTGGATACAGACAGCGGCATTTTGGAGAATGAGACCTTCGCAAGGGAGGTGTTTACAAACTTGATAGAGTCCAGTGATGATGAGCAGTTCGATCAGTTTTTCCAGGCCTTTGGAGCGATCGCCAAGCAGGTGAATGCTTAACTTTATGTTTGCCATATTTTAACACAAAGCTGGTTGGTAAACTGACCTTTTGGAAGTTGTCCTAGGGTGGATGATTTTTTGCGGTATCTAATAAGTGGCCAAGATTTCACTCAAAAGGATACATTTCTGTTATGCTTCTTGAATGAATGGCCTCCAATGATTCCTTGATTGATGCCCCTGATGCACTAAAGTACAAAGATGTGTCACCACGCTTGCTCTCACTGTAACGATTTCAGTAATGCAAAATGTCCTCCTGAACTGAAACATGAATCCTTTTTTTTCCAGAAAAACATCACCTTCGTCAGAAATCCAGATGTACGAGACATCATCTTGAACCGGACCTTGACAGCCCTTGCTCCTAAATTTGAAGGATTTGAGCCTGAAGACTTTGAGCTGTGGTTCCAGGTCAATTTGTTTCCTGTGATGGCGAGCCTCCACCCTGGCATCTTGGTGGTGATACCCAGTAACATCAGCTGTGCATCCTACGCAGCTATGTAAGAGATGATATTTCTGCAGTCCAAAGCTGAACATTTAAAGTTTGCAGGATGATGTCAAACTTTGGCTCCTGACAAGTCACAAGAATTTCTGTTTTCTTCCTTCAGACTCACTGGTCTTCGGCAAAGTTTGGAATCCCTGCCCGTGCACATTTCACAGGGTGTGAGATCAAGCATAATGTCACTCAAGGAGACATTCCCAGGTAAGTGGCCAAATGCTCTGCTGACAAACGTTTTCAGATTTGCCCATTGCCACAACTGTGATGATAGCTGTACTGATGCCATGCCTTCATTTCAATATTTTCTTAAACAGGTTGCTCAGTTCCAGATTCCTTCATGGTGAGTTCATTTCTATGGGTGTACTGATGGGTTTTACAATGTTTGATCAAAATTCATAAGGACACAATTTTGTCACATCAACTTTGTTAATGATGCCGTTTGATATATTTTAACTTTAAGTAGCTTTTGCTACCAGACTAACAATTGTGCTTTGCTTGTCTCCAGTGCAAGGAGACCCCGGTTAATGGTAAGTCTCTAAATGACCAGATATTTCAACTTTGATGACAACATCGCATTCTGAAAGTACAATATCTGATACACGACTATTGTATTTTCACAGAAGACCTCATCTGTTATGAAGTTAATAGGTGGGTGCATTACTGTTTTGTCTGGTGCTGGGTTCGTGCAGGTAAATTTCTCTTACACAATCTAACTAGGGTGACAACAATTTACTTTTTTATTCTTCTCTTCAGATCACAACTCGAACAAACCCTGTCTGTTGGCAATTCCTCTGAAGCCCTGTGCAATGTTTCCATCACTGAGCATGCTTGTTCCTCGGTAAGACTGTTATATGTAAGCTGTGAATCCCACATAAAGATTTGGCTTTTGCTACATTACCCTCTTGATAGTGATCTCCATGAGCTCTAAAAGTGTTTGTTTTATTTCTTTTCAAATCTTTTCCAAGGCTACACATCTCACAGCCAGCAACTTGGTCACACTGATGAACTGCTCACTGGAAAGCCAAAGGACATACCCCGTAGAGGTCTGGAAGCTTTTCTTCCAAAAGGCTTCTGCGGCACTAGACCAGGCTCTTGTGACATACGCCAGCATGGTAAATCCAATCCCAAAATTTCACACAATTGGTGTTTCCCCGTGGGCAGTCTGTGTCAAACCGGAATTTTTTTTTCCAATTCCAGGCCCCCAACAACAGCAACCCGTCCTTGTCACATGTGCTTGAGGCTATTGTGGAGGTGAAAATTGCCAACTTCAGCCAGGCACAACTGCAGAGTGATGCCTTTGTCAGCAGCTGGTTCCAGACAAAGATTCGTCCGTTTCTGGCCTCTCCATCCCCCAACGTCCTCTTCTGCCTAAGCTCCAAGAACTTCAGCTGCCATACCTACCAGACTGTGTAAGCACATGTGTGATATATTGCTCCACTGTGAACAAGATTGCAGAGGAACCTGTTGTTTTGTAATTGTTATAGTATTAAAAGTCTTCTCTCAAATTTAGCATCCAGGCATTCAGCAGCCAAAGGCCATCCATGGACAGAGAAAGACAGCAAGCAGTCTTCACTCATTTCATCAAGCCCTTCCTTTCAAGAAATGACTCATCAGGTACAGGCAAGAGCTCAGGTTCAAATTGGTAAAGTCTTGATAGCATGTGGTGGTTATGCCTTGACAATGACTTTGTTTCTGTCTTCGTTGCAGATCCTGGCTGTGTCTCACTTAACAGAGATAGTAAAGAGTGGCTACAGGCAAACCTTGGCAGCTTCTCTGCTTTTGCAACCCTGCAGGATCTGCAAGCCCTCAATGCCAACTTCTCCAGTGTAAGTGGCAACTGCAGTTCTAGTATTCCTATCCCAAACTGAAATGTCTTACCTGTGATTTTCCAATTACTGCAGTTTGATTTCATATTGATTTCCCTTTTTAGGCCGAATCCTTGTCAGTGCTCACTCCTGCTCAGGTGGCGCAGTTGACACTGAGCTCAGGGGCCTTGAATGACACAGACCAAATCGACCGTGTGTTTGAGCGACTTGAGGATGGTGATGCTCTGGGAAATGTTAATGAATACCTGACACAGTTGACAGCAAATGGAATGGTAGGCTACTCTTGACACCTGGGGAAGATGGATAATGGATGGGCTTAAAACCGAGCATAGTCAGTAATTAGTTATGTATATAACCCTCTACATCACTTGTAGGGCACTCATTCATATCAAATATGTTGTTACATCCTATGATGTATGAGGTATCATGGCGTTTGAATCCTCTCATGTCGTCATTTGACAGGACCCTGATTTCCAACCTGTTGTGGGAGATCGTGTGATGAATAGGACCTTCGCCATCATCAGTACCCATTTCTCAGAATTCCAGAGAGACGACTGGTTTCTTTGGTTCCATCAGTTACTGGTTCCTGTCCTCCCAAGTTTCAGCCCAATGATGCTCAAGAATGCAACCGCAAATATAAACTGCACAAACTACCATGTCGTGTGAGTAGCATTTCAAGAACAAGCTAAATTGCATTGCAAAAAGTGCAAAGTGCTAATGGTAGACAGAATAAGAATGTTTACTTGTCTCCCCTCTGCAGTGTGAGTGGGATAGCCAAAGCTTCCCCTAAAGTGCTGTCGCCTAGACGAAAAGAAATCTCAAGCGTTCTGCTGGACTACCTGAGAAATTCTGCCAGTGTCATCAACAAGCCAGGTAGGGCTGACGCAGTAAACTGTGCCCTGTGGTTGCTTGTGTGTGCTTGCCCATGGACTTGGAATTGTGAAAAAGTCTGCTGAAATGGCAGTGAGAAGAAAACTGACAAATTGACTTTTTCCATGTGTATCAATGCAAAATAATGATTGTCCATCTACATGCCTTAGTTTGCAGGCAGGGAATTCACAGTGATGCAGAATGGCTTGAAGCAAACCTGGGTCCCTTTTCCCAATACACAACATACTCTGACCTCAAAGTCTTCAACCTGTCTGTAGTAAGTCATATATTTTGCAGCCAATTGTTCTTGAAAACGGCCACACAATATTCGCAACTTGGAAAATCTGCACACAGTTGTGGCTTAGCCATATCAAAGAGAAAAGCAATTCATATATCATCTTGGTTTGTGCCATCAGGTGGCAGTTGTGGACTCCCTCTCACCAAACCAGAAGGCTGAGACAGTCCTGGATACAGACAGCGGCATTTTGGAGAATGAGACCTTCGCAAGGGAGGTGTTTACAAACTTGATAGAGTCCAGTGATGATGAGCAGTTCGATCAGTTTTTCCAGGCCTTTGGAGCGATCGCCAAGCAGGTGAATGCTTAACTTTATGTTTGCCATATTTGAACACAAAGCTGGTTGGTAAACTGACCTTTTGGAAGTTGTCCTAGGGTGGATGATTTTTTGCGGTATCTAATAAGTGGCCAAGATTTCACTCAAAAGGATACATTTCTGTTATGCTTCTTGAATGAATGGCCTCCAATGATTCCTTGATTGATGCCCCTGATGCACTAAAGTACAAAGATGTGTCACCACGCTTGCTCTCACTGTAACGATTTCAGTAATGCAAAATGTCCTCCTGAACTGAAACATGAATCCTTTTTTTTCCAGAAAAACATCACCTTCGTCAGAAATCCAGATGTACGAGACATCATCTTGAACCGGACCTTGACAGCCCTTGCTCCTAAATTTGAAGGATTTGAGCCTGAAGACTTTGAGCTGTGGTTCCAGGTCAATTTGTTTCCTGTGATGGCGAGCCTCCACCCTGGCATCTTGGTGGTGATACCCAGTAACATCAGCTGTGCATCCTACGCAGCTATGTAAGAGATGATATTTCTGCAGTCCAAAGCTGAACATTTAAAGTTTGCAGGATGATGTCAAACTTTGGCTCCTGACAAGTCACAAGAATTTCTGTTTTCTTCCTTCAGACTCACTGGTCTTCGGCAAAGTTTGGAATCCCTGCCCGTGCACATTTCACAGGGTGTGAGATCAAGCATAATGTCACTCAAGGAGACATTCCCAGGTAAGTGGCCAAATGCTCTGCTGACAAACGTTTTCAGATTTGCCCATTGCCACAACTGTGATGATAGCTGTACTGATGCCATGCCTTCATTTCAATATTTTCTTAAACAGGTTGCTCAGTTCCAGATTCCTTCATGGTGAGTTCATTTCTATGGGTGTACTGATGGGTTTTACAATGTTTGATCAAAATTCATAAGGACACAATTTTGTCACATCAACTTTGTTAATGATGCCGTTTGATATATTTTAACTTTAAGTAGCTTTTGCTACCAGACTAACAATTGTGCTTTGCTTGTCTCCAGTGCAAGGAGACCCCGGTTAATGGTAAGTCTCTAAATGACCAGATATTTCAACTTTGATGACAACATCGCATTCTGAAAGTACAATATCTGATACACGACTATTGTATTTTCACAGAAGACCTCATCTGTTATGGAGTTAATAGGTGGGTGCATTACTGTTTTGTCTGGTGCTGGGTTCGTGCAGGTAAATTTCTCTTACACAATCTAACTAGGGTGACAACAATTTACTTTTTTATTCTTCTCTTCAGATCACAACTCGAACAAACCCTGTCTGTTGGCAATTCCTCTGAAGCCCTGTGCAATGTTTCCATCACTGAGCATGCTTGTTCCTCGGTAAGACTGTTATATGTAAGCTGTGAATCCCACATAAAGATTTGGCTTTTGCTACATTACCCTCTTGATAGTGATCTCCATGAGCTCTAAAAGTGTTTGTTTTATTTCTTTTCAAATCTTTTCCAAGGCTACACATCTCACAGCCAGCAACTTGGTCACACTGATGAACTGCTCACTGGAAAGCCAAAGGACATACCCCGTAGAGGTCTGGAAGCTTTTCTTCCAAAAGGCTTCTGCGGCACTAGACCAGGCTCTTGTGACATACGCCAGCATGGTAAATCCAATCCCAAAATTTCACACAATTGGTGTTTCCCCGTGGGCAGTCTGTGTCAAACCGGAATTTTTTTTTCCAATTCCAGGCCCCCAACAACAGCAACCCGTCCTTGTCACATGTGCTTGAGGCTATTGTGGAGGTGAAAATTGCCAACTTCAGCCAGGCACAACTGCAGAGTGATGCCTTTGTCAGCAGCTGGTTCCAGACAAAGATTCGTCCGTTTCTGGCCTCTCCATCCCCCAACGTCCTCTTCTGCCTAAGCTCCAAGAACTTCAGCTGCCATACCTACCAGACTGTGTAAGCACATGTGTGATATATTGCTCCACTGTGAACAAGATTGCAGAGGAACCTGTTGTTTTGTAATTGTTATAGTATTAAAAGTCTTCTCTCAAATTTAGCATCCAGGCATTCAGCAGCCAAAGGCCATCCATGGACAGAGAAAGACAGCAAGCAGTCTTCACTCATTTCATCAAGCCCTTCCTTTCAAGAAATGACTCATCAGGTACAGGCAAGAGCTCAGGTTCAAATTGGTAAAGTCTTGATAGCATGTGGTGGTTATGCCTTGACAATGACTTTGTTTCTGTCTTCGTTGCAGATCCTGGCTGTGTCTCACTTAACAGAGATAGTAAAGAGTGGCTACAGGCAAACCTTGGCAGCTTCTCTGCTTTTGCAACCCTGCAGGATCTGCAAGCCCTCAATGCCAACTTCTCCAGTGTAAGTGGCAACTGCAGTTCTAGTATTCCTATCCCAAACTGAAATGTCTTACCTGTGATTTTCCAATTACTGCAGTTTGATTTCATATTGATTTCCCTTTTTAGGCCGAATCCTTGTCAGTGCTCACTCCTGCTCAGGTGGCGCAGTTGACACTGAGCTCAGGGGCCTTGAATGACACAGACCAAATCGACCGTGTGTTTGAGCGACTTGAGGATGGTGATGCTCTGGGAAATGTTAATGAATACCTGACACAGTTGACAGCAAATGGAATGGTAGGCTACTCTTGACACCTGGGGAAGATGGATAATGGATGGGCTTAAAACCGAGCATAGTCAGTAATTAGTTATGTATATAACCCTCTACATCACTTGTAGGGCACTCATTCATATCAAATATGTTGTTACATCCTATGATGTATGAGGTATCATGGCGTTTGAATCCTCTCATGTCGTCATTTGACAGGACCCTGATTTCCAACCTGTTGTGGGAGATCGTGTGATGAATAGGACCTTCGCCATCATCAGTACCCATTTCTCAGAATTCCAGAGAGACGACTGGTTTCTTTGGTTCCATCAGTTACTGGTTCCTGTCCTCCCAAGTTTCAGCCCAATGATGCTCAAGAATGCAACCGCAAATATAAACTGCACAAACTACCATGTCGTGTGAGTAGCATTTCAAGAACAAGCTAAATTGCATTGCAAAAAGTGCAAAGTGCTAATGGTAGACAGAATAAGAATGTTTACTTGTGTCCCCTCTGCAGTGTGAGTGGGATAGCCAAAGCTTCCCCTAAAGTGCTGTCGCCTAGACGAAAAGAAATCTCAAGCGTTCTGCTGGACTACCTGAGAAATTCTGCCAGTGTCATCAACAAGCCAGGTAGGGCTGACGCAGTAAACTGTGCCCTGTGGTTGCTTGTGTGTGCTTGCCCATGGACTTGGAATTGTGAAAAAGTCTGCTGAAATGGCAGTGAGAAGAAAACTGACAAATTGACTTTTTCCATGTGTATCAATGCAAAATAATGATTGTCCATCTACATGCCTTAGTTTGCAGGCAGGGAATTCACAGTGATGCAGAATGGCTTGAAGCAAACCTGGGTCCCTTTTCCCAATACACAACATACTCTGACCTCAAAGTCTTCAACCTGTCTGTAGTAAGTCATATATTTTGCAGCCAATTGTTCTTGAAAACGGCCACACAATATTCGCAACTTGGAAAATCTGCACACAGTTGTGGCTTAGCCATATCAAAGAGAAAAGCAATTCATATATCATCTTGGTTTGTGCCATCAGGTGGCAGTTGTGGACTCCCTCTCACCAAACCAGAAGGCTGAGACAGTCCTGGATACAGACAGCGGCATTTTGGAGAATGAGACCTTCGCAAGGGAGGTGTTTACAAACTTGATAGAGTCCAGTGATGATGAGCAGTTCGATCAGTTTTTCCAGGCCTTTGGAGCGATCGCCAAGCAGGTGAATGCTTAACTTTATGTTTGCCATATTTTAACACAAAGCTGGTTGGTAAACTGACCTTTTGGAAGTTGTCCCAGGGTGGATGATTTTTTGCGGTATCTAATAAGTGGCCAAGATTTCACTCAAAAGGATACATTTCTGTTATGCTTCTTGAATGAATGGCCTCCAATGATTCCTTGATTGATGCCCCTGATGCACTAAAGTACAAAGATGTGTCACCACGCTTGCTCTCACTGTAACGATTTCAGTAATGCAAAATGTCCTCCTGAACTGAAACATGAATCCTTTTTTTTCCAGAAAAACATCACCTTCGTCAGAAATCCAGATGTACGAGACATCATCTTGAACCGGACCTTGACAGCCCTTGCTCCTAAATTTGAAGGATTTGAGCCTGAAGACTTTGAGCTGTGGTTCCAGGTCAATTTGTTTCCTGTGATGGCGAGCCTCCACCCTGGCATCTTGGTGGTGATACCCAGTAACATCAGCTGTGCATCCTACGCAGCTATGTAAGAGATGATATTTCTGCAGTCCAAAGCTGAACATTTAAAGTTTGCAGGATGATGTCAAACTTTGGCTCCTGACAAGTCACAAGAATTTCTGTTTTCTTCCTTCAGACTCACTGGTCTTCGGCAAAGTTTGGAATCCCTGCCCGTGCACATTTCACAGGGTGTGAGATCAAGCATAATGTCACTCAAGGAGACATTCCCAGGTAAGTGGCCAAATGCTCTGCTGACAAACGTTTTCAGATTTGCCCATTGCCACAACTGTGATGATAGCTGTACTGATGCCATGCCTTCATTTCAATATTTTCTTAAACAGGTTGCTCAGTTCCAGATTCCTTCATGGTGAGTTCATTTCTATGGGTGTACTGATGGGTTTTACAATGTTTGATCAAAATTCATAAGGACACAATTTTGTCACATCAACTTTGTTAATGATGCCGTTTGATATATTTTAACTTTAAGTAGCTTTTGCTACCAGACTAACAATTGTGCTTTGCTTGTCTCCAGTGCAAGGAGACCCCGGTTAATGGTAAGTCTCTAAATGACCAGATATTTCAACTTTGATGACAACATCGCATTCTGAAAGTACAATATCTGATACACGACTATTGTATTTTCACAGAAGACCTCATCTGTTATGGAGTTAATAGGTGGGTGCATTACTGTTTTGTCTGGTGCTGGGTTCGTGCAGGTAAATTTCTCTTACACAATCTAACTAGGGTGACAACAATTTACTTTTTTATTCTTCTCTTCAGATCACAACTCGAACAAACCCTGTCTGTTGGCAATTCCTCTGAAGCCCTGTGCAATGTTTCCATCACTGAGCATGCTTGTTCCTCGGTAAGACTGTTATATGTAAGCTGTGAATCCCACATAAAGATTTGGCTTTTGCTACATTACCCTCTTGATAGTAATCTCCATGAGCTCTAAAAGTGTTTGTTTTATTTCTTTTCAAATCTTTTCCAAGGCTACACATCTCACAGCCAGCAACTTGGTCACACTGATGAACTGCTCACTGGAAAGCCAAAGGACATACCCCGTAGAGGTCTGGAAGCTTTTCTTCCAAAAGGCTTCTGCGGCACTAGACCAGGCTCTTGTGACATACGCCAGCATGGTAAATCCAATCCCAAAATTTCGCACAATTGGTGTTTCCCCGTGGGCAGTCTGTGTCAAACCGGAATTTTTTTTTTCCAATTCCAGGCCCCCAACAACAGCAACCCGTCCTTGTCACATGTGCTTGAGGCTATTGTGGAGGTGAAAATTGCCAACTTCAGCCAGGCACAACTGCAGAGTGATGCCTTTGTCAGCAGCTGGTTCCAGACAAAGATTCGTCCGTTTCTGGCCTCTCCATCCCCCAACGTCCTCTTCTGCCTAAGCTCCAAGAACTTCAGCTGCCATACCTACCAGACTGTGTAAGCACATGTGTGATATATTGCTCCACTGTGAACAAGATTGCAGAGGAACCTGTTGTTTTGTAATTGTTATAGTATTAAAAGTCTTCTCTCAAATTTAGCATCCAGGCATTCAGCAGCCAAAGGCCATCCATGGACAGAGAAAGACAGCAAGCAGTCTTCACTCATTTCATCAAGCCCTTCCTTTCAAGAAATGACTCATCAGGTACAGGCAAGAGCTCAGGTTCAAATTGGTAAAGTCTTGATAGCATGTGGTGGTTATGCCTTGACAATGACTTTGTTTCTGTCTTCGTTGCAGATCCTGGCTGTGTCTCACTTAACAGAGATAGTAAAGAGTGGCTACAGGCAAACCTTGGCAGCTTCTCTGCTTTTGCAACCCTGCAGGATCTGCAAGCCCTCAATGCCAACTTCTCCAGTGTAAGTGGCAACTGCAGTTCTAGTATTCCTATCCCAAACTGAAATGTCTTACCTGTGATTTTCCAATTACTGCAGTTTGATTTCATATTGATTTCCCTTTTTAGGCCGAATCCTTGTCAGTGCTCACTCCTGCTCAGGTGGCGCAGTTGACACTGAGCTCAGGGGCCTTGAATGACACAGACCAAATCGACCGTGTGTTTGAGCGACTTGAGGATGGTGATGCTCTGGGAAATGTTAATGAATACCTGACACAGTTGACAGCAAATGGAATGGTAGGCTACTCTTGACACCTGGGGAAGATGGATAATGGATGGGCTTAAAACCGAGCATAGTCAGTAATTAGTTATGTATATAACCCTCTACATCACTTGTAGGGCACTCATTCATATCAAATATGTTGTTACATCCTATGATGTATGAGGTATCATGGCGTTTGAATCCTCTCATGTCGTCATTTGACAGGACCCTGATTTCCAACCTGTTGTGGGAGATCGTGTGATGAATAGGACCTTCGCCATCATCAGTACCCATTTCTCAGAATTCCAGAGAGACGACTGGTTTCTTTGGTTCCATCAGTTACTGGTTCCTGTCCTCCCAAGTTTCAGCCCAATGATGCTCAAGAATGCAACCGCAAATATAAACTGCACAAACTACCATGTCGTGTGAGTAGCATTTCAAGAACAAGCTAAATTGCATTGCAAAAAGTGCAAAGTGCTAATGGTAGACAGAATAAGAATGTTTACTTGTGTCCCCTCTGCAGTGTGAGTGGGATAGCCAAAGCTTCCCCTAAAGTGCTGTCGCCTAGACGAAAAGAAATCTCAAGCGTTCTGCTGGACTACCTGAGAAATTCTGCCAGTGTCATCAACAAGCCAGGTAGGGCTGACGCAGTAAACTGTGCCCTGTGGTTGCTTGTGTGTGCTTGCCCATGGACTTGGAATTGTGAAAAAGTCTGCTGAAATGGCAGTGAGAAGAAAACTGACAAATTGACTTTTTCCATGTGTATCAATGCAAAATAATGATTGTCCATCTACATGCCTTAGTTTGCAGGCAGGGAATTCACAGTGATGCAGAATGGCTTGAAGCAAACCTGGGTCCCTTTTCCCAATACACAACATACTCTGACCTCAAAGTCTTCAACCTGTCTGTAGTAAGTCATATATTTTGCAGCCAATTGTTCTTGAAAACGGCCACACAATATTCGCAACTTGGAAAATCTGCACACAGTTGTGGCTTAGCCATATCAAAGAGAAAAGCAATTCATATATCATCTTGGTTTGTGCCATCAGGTGGCAGTTGTGGACTCCCTCTCACCAAACCAGAAGGCTGAGACAGTCCTGGATACAGACAGCGGCATTTTGGAGAATGAGACCTTCGCAAGGGAGGTGTTTACAAACTTGATAGAGTCCAGTGATGATGAGCAGTTCGATCAGTTTTTCCAGGCCTTTGGAGCGATCGCCAAGCAGGTGAATGCTTAACTTTATGTTTGCCATATTTTAACACAAAGCTGGTTGGTAAACTGACCTTTTGGAAGTTGTCCTAGGGTGGATGATTTTTTGCGGTATCTAATAAGTGGCCAAGATTTCACTCAAAAGGATACATTTCTGTTATGCTTCTTGAATGAATGGCCTCCAATGATTCCTTGATTGATGCCCCTGATGCACTAAAGTACAAAGATGTGTCACCACGCTTGCTCTCACTGTAACGATTTCAGTAATGCAAAATGTCCTCCTGAACTGAAACATGAATCCTTTTTTTTCCAGAAAAACATCACCTTCGTCAGAAATCCAGATGTACGAGACATCATCTTGAACCGGACCTTGACAGCCCTTGCTCCTAAATTTGAAGGATTTGAGCCTGAAGACTTTGAGCTGTGGTTCCAGGTCAATTTGTTTCCTGTGATGGCGAGCCTCCACCCTGGCATCTTGGTGGTGATACCCAGTAACATCAGCTGTGCATCCTACGCAGCTATGTAAGAGATGATATTTCTGCAGTCCAAAGCTGAACATTTAAAGTTTGCAGGATGATGTCAAACTTTGGCTCCTGACAAGTCACAAGAATTTCTGTTTTCTTCCTTCAGACTCACTGGTCTTCGGCAAAGTTTGGAATCCCTGCCCGTGCACATTTCACAGGGTGTGAGATCAAGCATAATGTCACTCAAGGAGACATTCCCAGGTAAGTGGCCAAATGCTCTGCTGACAAACGTTTTCAGATTTGCACATTGCCACAACTGTGATGATAGCTGTACTGATGCCATGCCTTCATTTCAATATTTTCTTAAACAGGTTGCTCAGTTCCAGATTCCTTCATGGTGAGTTCATTTCTATGGGTGTACTGATGGGTTTTACAATGTTTGATCAAAATTCATAAGGACACAATTTTGTCACATCAACTTTGTTAATGATGCCGTTTGATATATTTTAACTTTAAGTAGCTTTTGCTACCAGACTAACAATTGTGCTTTGCTTGTCTCCAGTGCAAGGAGACCCCGGTTAATGGTAAGTCTCTAAATGACCAGATATTTCAACTTTGATGACAACATCGCATTCTGAAAGTACAATATCTGATACACGACTATTGTATTTTCACAGAAGACCTCATCTGTTATGGAGTTAATAGGTGGGTGCATTACTGTTTTGTCTGGTGCTGGGTTCGTGCAGGTAAATTTCTCTTACACAATCTAACTAGGGTGACAACAATTTACTTTTTTATTCTTCTCTTCAGATCACAACTCGAACAAACCCTGTCTGTTGGCAATTCCTCTGAAGCCCTGTGCAATGTTTCCATCACTGAGCATGCTTGTTCCTCGGTAAGACTGTTATATGTAAGCTGTGAATCCCACATAAAGATTTGGCTTTTGCTACATTACCCTCTTGATAGTAATCTCCATGAGCTCTAAAAGTGTTTGTTTTATTTCTTTTCAAATCTTTTCCAAGGCTACACATCTCACAGCCAGCAACTTGGTCACACTGATGAACTGCTCACTGGAAAGCCAAAGGACATACCCCGTAGAGGTCTGGAAGCTTTTCTTCCAAAAGGCTTCTGCGGCACTAGACCAGGCTCTTGTGACATACGCCAGCATGGTAAATCCAATCCCAAAATTTCGCACAATTGGTGTTTCCCCGTGGGCAGTCTGTGTCAAACCGGAATTTTTTTTTCCAATTCCAGGCCCCCAACAACAGCAACCCGTCCTTGTCACATGTGCTTGAGGCTATTGTGGAGGTGAAAATTGCCAACTTCAGCCAGGCACAACTGCAGAGTGATGCCTTTGTCAGCAGCTGGTTCCAGACAAAGATTCGTCCGTTTCTGGCCTCTCCATCCCCCAACGTCCTCTTCTGCCTAAGCTCCAAGAACTTCAGCTGCCATACCTACCAGACTGTGTAAGCACATGTGTGATATATTGCTCCACTGTGAACAAGATTGCAGAGGAACCTGTTGTTTTGTAATTGTTATAGTATTAAAAGTCTTCTCTCAAATTTAGCATCCAGGCATTCAGCAGCCAAAGGCCATCCATGGACAGAGAAAGACAGCAAGCAGTCTTCACTCATTTCATCAAGCCCTTCCTTTCAAGAAATGACTCATCAGGTACAGGCAAGAGCTCAGGTTCAAATTGGTAAAGTCTTGATAGCATGTGGTGGTTATGCCTTGACAATGACTTTGTTTCTGTCTTCGTTGCAGATCCTGGCTGTGTCTCACTTAACAGAGATAGTAAAGAGTGGCTACAGGCAAACCTTGGCAGCTTCTCTGCTTTTGCAACCCTGCAGGATCTGCAAGCCCTCAATGCCAACTTCTCCAGTGTAAGTGGCAACTGCAGTTATAGTATTCCTATCCCAAACTGAAATGTCTTACCTGTGATTTTCCAATTACTGCAGTTTGATTTCATATTGATTTCCCTTTTTAGGCCGAATCCTTGTCAGTGCTCACTCCTGCTCAGGTGGCGCAATTGACACTGAGCTCAGGGGCCTTGAATGACACAGACCAAATCGACCGTGTGTTTGAGCGACTTGAGGATGGTGATGCTCTGGGAAATGTTAATGAATACCTGACACAGTTGACAGCAAATGGAATGGTAGGCTACTCTTGACACCTGGGGAAGATGGATAATGGATGGGCTTAAAACCGAGCATAGTCAGTAATTAGTTATGTATATAACCCTCTACATCACTTGTAGGGCACTCATTCATATCAAATATGTTGTTACATCCTATGATGTATGAGGTATCATGGCGTTTGAATCCTCTCATGTCGTCATTTGACAGGACCCTGATTTCCAACCTGTTGTGGGAGATCGTGTGATGAATAGGACCTTCGCCATCATCAGTACCCATTTCTCAGAATTCCAGAGAGACGACTGGTTTCTTTGGTTCCATCAGTTACTGGTTCCTGTCCTCCCAAGTTTCAGCCCAATGATGCTCAAGAATGCAACCGCAAATATAAACTGCACAAACTACCATGTCGTGTGAGTAGCATTTCAAGAACAAGCTAAATTGCATTGCAAAAAGTGCAAAGTGCTAATGGTAGACAGAATAAGAATGTTTACTTGTCTCCCCTCTGCAGTGTGAGTGGGATAGCCAAAGCTTCCCCTAAAGTGCTGTCGCCTAGACGAAAAGAAATCTCAAGCGTTCTGCTGGACTACCTGAGAAATTCTGCCAGTGTCATCAACAAGCCAGGTAGGGCTGACGCAGTAAACTGTGCCCTGTGGTTGCTTGTGTGTGCTTGCCCATGGACTTGGAATTGTGAAAAAGTCTGCTGAAATGGCAGTGAGAAGAAAACTGACAAATTGACTTTTTCCATGTGTATCAATGCAAAATAATGATTGTCCATCTACATGCCTTAGTTTGCAGGCAGGGAATTCACAGTGATGCAGAATGGCTTGAAGCAAACCTGGGTCCCTTTTCCCAATACACAACATACTCTGACCTCAAAGTCTTCAACCTGTCTGTAGTAAGTCATATATTTTGCAGCCAATTGTTCTTGAAAACGGCCACACAATATTCGCAACTTGGAAAATCTGCACACAGTTGTGGCTTAGCCATATCAAAGAGAAAAGCAATTCATATATCATCTTGGTTTGTGCCATCAGGTGGCAGTTGTGGACTCCCTCTCACCAAACCAGAAGGCTGAGACAGTCCTGGATACAGACAGCGGCATTTTGGAGAATGAGACCTTCGCAAGGGAGGTGTTTACAAACTTGATAGAGTCCAGTGATGATGAGCAGTTCGATCAGTTTTTCCAGGCCTTTGGAGCGATCGCCAAGCAGGTGAATGCTTAACTTTATGTTTGCCATATTTGAACACAAAGCTGGTTGGTAAACTGACCTTTTGGAAGTTGTCCTAGGGTGGATGATTTTTTGCGGTATCTAATAAGTGGCCAAGATTTCACTCAAAAGGATACATTTCTGTTATGCTTCTTGAATGAATGGCCTCCAATGATTCCTTGATTGATGCCCCTGATGCACTAAAGTACAAAGATGTGTCACCACGCTTGCTCTCACTGTAACGATTTCAGTAATGCAAAATGTCCTCCTGAACTGAAACATGAATCCTTTTTTTCCAGAAAAACATCACCTTCGTCAGAAATCCAGATGTACGAGACATCATCTTGAACCGGACCTTGACAGCCCTTGCTCCTAAATTTGAAGGATTTGAGCCTGAAGACTTTGAGCTGTGGTTCCAGGTCAATTTGTTTCCTGTGATGGCGAGCCTCCACCCTGGCATCTTGGTGGTGATACCCAGTAACATCAGCTGTGCATCCTACGCAGCTATGTAAGAGATGATATTTCTGCAGTCCAAAGCTGAACATTTAAAGTTTGCAGGATGATGTCAAACTTTGGCTCCTGACAAGTCACAAGAATTTCTGTTTTCTTCCTTCAGACTCACTGGTCTTCGGCAAAGTTTGGAATCCCTGCCCGTGCACATTTCACAGGGTGTGAGATCAAGCATAATGTCACTCAAGGAGACATTCCCAGGTAAGTGGCCAAATGCTCTGCTGACAAACGTTTTCAGATTTGCCCATTGCCACAACTGTGATGATAGCTGTACTGATGCCATGCCTTCATTTCAATATTTTCTTAAACAGGTTGCTCAGTTCCAGATTCCTTCATGGTGAGTTCATTTCTATGGGTGTACTGATGGGTTTTACAATGTTTGATCAAAATTCATAAGGACACAATTTTGTCACATCAACTTTGTTAATGATGCCGTTTGATATATTTTAACTTTAAGTAGCTTTTGCTACCAGACTAACAATTGTGCTTTGCTTGTCTCCAGTGCAAGGAGACCCCGGTTAATGGTAAGTCTCTAAATGACCAGATATTTCAACTTTGATGACAACATCGCATTCTGAAAGTACAATATCTGATACACGACTATTGTATTTTCACAGAAGACCTCATCTGTTATGGAGTTAATAGGTGGGTGCATTACTGTTTTGTCTGGTGCTGGGTTCGTGCAGGTAAATTTCTCTTACACAATCTAACTAGGGTGACAACAATTTACTTTTTTATTCTTCTCTTCAGATCACAACTCGAACAAACCCTGTCTGTTGGCAATTCCTCTGAAGCCCTGTGCAATGTTTCCATCACTGAGCATGCTTGTTCCTCGGTAAGACTGTTATATGTAAGCTGTGAATCCCACATAAAGATTTGGCTTTTGCTACATTACCCTCTTGATAGTAATCTCCATGAGCTCTAAAAGTGTTTGTTTTATTTCTTTTCAAATCTTTTCCAAGGCTACACATCTCACAGCCAGCAACTTGGTCACACTGATGAACTGCTCACTGGAAAGCCAAAGGACATACCCCGTAGAGGTCTGGAAGCTTTTCTTCCAAAAGGCTTCTGCGGCACTAGACCAGGCTCTTGTGACATACGCCAGCATGGTAAATCCAATCCCAAAATTTCGCACAATTGGTGTTTCCCCGTGGGCAGTCTGTGTCAAACCGGAATTTTTTTTTCCAATTCCAGGCCCCCAACAACAGCAACCCGTCCTTGTCACATGTGCTTGAGGCTATTGTGGAGGTGAAAATTGCCAACTTCAGCCAGGCACAACTGCAGAGTGATGCCTTTGTCAGCAGCTGGTTCCAGACAAAGATTCGTCCGTTTCTGGCCTCTCCATCCCCCAACGTCCTCTTCTGCCTAAGCTCCAAGAACTTCAGCTGCCATACCTACCAGACTGTGTAAGCACATGTGTGATATATTGCTCCACTGTGAACAAGATTGCAGAGGAACCTGTTGTTTTGTAATTGTTATAGTATTAAAAGTCTTCTCTCAAATTTAGCATCCAGGCATTCAGCAGCCAAAGGCCATCCATGGACAGAGAAAGACAGCAAGCAGTCTTCACTCATTTCATCAAGCCCTTCCTTTCAAGAAATGACTCATCAGGTACAGGCAAGAGCTCAGGTTCAAATTGGTAAAGTCTTGATAGCATGTGGTGGTTATGCCTTGACAATGACTTTGTTTCTGTCTTCGTTGCAGATCCTGGCTGTGTCTCACTTAACAGAGATAGTAAAGAGTGGCTACAGGCAAACCTTGGCAGCTTCTCTGCTTTTGCAACCCTGCAGGATCTGCAAGCCCTCAATGCCAACTTCTCCAGTGTAAGTGGCAACTGCAGTTATAGTATTCCTATCCCAAACTGAAATGTCTTACCTGTGATTTTCCAATTACTGCAGTTTGATTTCATATTGATTTCCCTTTTTAGGCCGAATCCTTGTCAGTGCTCACTCCTGCTCAGGTGGCGCAGTTGACACTGAGCTCAGGGGCCTTGAATGACACAGACCAAATCGACCGTGTGTTTGAGCGACTTGAGGATGGTGATGCTCTGGGAAATGTTAATGAATACCTGACACAGTTGACAGCAAATGGAATGGTAGGCTACTCTTGACACCTGGGGAAGATGGATAATGGATGGGCTTAAAACCGAGCATAGTCAGTAATTAGTTATGTATATAACCCTCTACATCACTTGTAGGGCACTCATTCATATCAAATATGTTGTTACATCCTATGATGTATGAGGTATCATGGCGTTTGAATCCTCTCATGTCGTCATTTGACAGGACCCTGATTTCCAACCTGTTGTGGGAGATCGTGTGATGAATAGGACCTTCGCCATCATCAGTACCCATTTCTCAGAATTCCAGAGAGACGACTGGTTTCTTTGGTTCCATCAGTTACTGGTTCCTGTCCTCCCAAGTTTCAGTCCAATGATGCTCAAGAATGCAACCGCAAATATAAACTGCACAAACTACCATGTCGTGTGAGTAGCATTTCAAGAACAAGCTAAATTGCATTGCAAAAAGTGCAAAGTGCTAATGGTAGACAGAATAAGAATGTTTACTTGTCTCCCCTCTGCAGTGTGAGTGGGATAGCCAAAGCTTCCCCTAAAGTGCTGTCGCCTAGACGAAAAGAAATCTCAAGCGTTCTGCTGGACTACCTGAGAAATTCTGCCAGTGTCATCAACAAGCCAGGTAGGGCTGACGCAGTAAACTGTGCCCTGTGGTTGCTTGTGTGTGCTTGCCCATGGACTTGGAATTGTGAAAAAGTCTGCTGAAATGGCAGTGAGAAGAAAACTGACAAATTGACTTTTTCCATGTGTATCAATGCAAAATAATGATTGTCCATCTACATGCCTTAGTTTGCAGGCAGGGAATTCACAGTGATGCAGAATGGCTTGAAGCAAACCTGGGTCCCTTTTCCCAATACACAACATACTCTGACCTCAAAGTCTTCAACCTGTCTGTAGTAAGTCATATATTTTGCAGCCAATTGTTCTTGAAAACGGCCACACAATATTCGCAACTTGGAAAATCTGCACACAGTTGTGGCTTAGCCATATCAAAGAGAAAAGCAATTCATATATCATCTTGGTTTGTGCCATCAGGTGGCAGTTGTGGACTCCCTCTCACCAAACCAGAAGGCTGAGACAGTCCTGGATACAGACAGCGGCATTTTGGAGAATGAGACCTTCGCAAGGGAGGTGTTTACAAACTTGATAGAGTCCAGTGATGATGAGCAGTTCGATCAGTTTTTCCAGGCCTTTGGAGCGATCGCCAAGCAGGTGAATGCTTAACTTTATGTTTGCCATATTTTAACACAAAGCTGGTTGGTAAACTGACCTTTTGGAAGTTGTCCCAGGGTGGATGATTTTTTGCGGTATCTAATAAGTGGCCAAGATTTCACTCAAAAGGATACATTTCTGTTATGCTTCTTGAATGAATGGCCTCCAATGATTCCTTGATTGATGCCCCTGATGCACTAAAGTACAAAGATGTGTCACCACGCTTGCTCTCACTGTAACGATTTCAGTAATGCAAAATGTCCTCCTGAACTGAAACATGAATCCTTTTTTTTCCAGAAAAACATCACCTTCGTCAGAAATCCAGATGTACGAGACATCATCTTGAACCGGACCTTGACAGCCCTTGCTCCTAAATTTGAAGGATTTGAGCCTGAAGACTTTGAGCTGTGGTTCCAGGTCAATTTGTTTCCTGTGATGGCGAGCCTCCACCCTGGCATCTTGGTGGTGATACCCAGTAACATCAGCTGTGCATCCTACGCAGCTATGTAAGAGATGATATTTCTGCAGTCCAAAGCTGAACATTTAAAGTTTGCAGGATGATGTCAAACTTTGGCTCCTGACAAGTCACAAGAATTTCTGTTTTCTTCCTTCAGACTCACTGGTCTTCGGCAAAGTTTGGAATCCCTGCCCGTGCACATTTCACAGGGTGTGAGATCAAGCATAATGTCACTCAAGGAGACATTCCCAGGTAAGTGGCCAAATGCTCTGCTGACAAACGTTTTCAGATTTGCCCATTGCCACAACTGTGATGATAGCTGTACTGATGCCATGCCTTCATTTCAATATTTTCTTAAACAGGTTGCTCAGTTCCAGATTCCTTCATGGTGAGTTCATTTCTATGGGTGTACTGATGGGTTTTACAATGTTTGATCAAAATTCATAAGGACACAATTTTGTCACATCAACTTTGTTAATGATGCCGTTTGATATATTTTAACTTTAAGTAGCTTTTGCTACCAGACTAACAATTGTGCTTTGCTTGTCTCCAGTGCAAGGAGACCCCGGTTAATGGTAAGTCTCTAAATGACCAGATATTTCAACTTTGATGACAACATCGCATTCTGAAAGTACAATATCTGATACACGACTATTGTATTTTCACAGAAGACCTCATCTGTTATGGAGTTAATAGGTGGGTGCATTACTGTTTTGTCTGGTGCTGGGTTCGTGCAGGTAAATTTCTCTTACACAATCTAACTAGGGTGACAACAATTTACTTTTTTATTCTTCTCTTCAGATCACAACTCGAACAAACCCTGTCTGTTGGCAATTCCTCTGAAGCCCTGTGCAATGTTTCCATCACTGAGCATGCTTGTTCCTCGGTAAGACTGTTATATGTAAGCTGTGAATCCCACATAAAGATTTGGCTTTTGCTACATTACCCTCTTGATAGTAATCTCCATGAGCTCTGAAAGTGTTTGTTTTATTTCTTTTCAAATCTTTTCCAAGGCTACACATCTCACAGCCAGCAACTTGGTCACACTGATGAACTGCTCACTGGAAAACCAAAGGACATACCCCGTAGAGGTCTGGAAGCTTTTCTTCCAAAAGGCTTCTGCGGCACTAGACCAGGCTCTTGTGACATACGCCAGCATGGTAAATCCAATCCCAAAATGTCACACAATTGGTGTTTCCCCGTGGGCAGTCTGTGTCAAACCGGAATTTTTTTTTCCAATTCCAGGCCCCCAACAACAGCAACCCGTCCTTGTCACATGTGCTTGAGGCTATTGTGGAGGTGAAAATTGCCAACTTCAGCCAGGCACAACTGCAGAGTGATGCCTTTGTCAGCAGCTGGTTCCAGACAAAGATTCGTCCGTTTCTGGCCTCTCCATCCCCCAACGTCCTCTTCTGCCTAAGCTCCAAGAACTTCAGCTGCCATACCTACCAGACTGTGTAAGCACATGTGTGATATATTGCTCCACTGTGAACAAGATTGCAGAGGAACCTGTTGTTTTGTAATTGTTATAGTATTAAAAGTCTTCTCTCAAATTTAGCATCCAGGCATTCAGCAGCCAAAGGCCATCCATGGACAGAGAAAGACAGCAAGCAGTCTTCACTCATTTCATCAAGCCCTTCCTTTCAAGAAATGACTCATCAGGTACAGGCAAGAGCTCAGGTTCAAATTGGTAAAGTCTTGATAGCATGTGGTGGTTATGCCTTGACAATGACTTTGTTTCTGTCTTCGTTGCAGATCCTGGCTGTGTCTCACTTAACAGAGATAGTAAAGAGTGGCTACAGGCAAACCTTGGCAGCTTCTCTGCTTTTGCAACCCTGCAGGATCTGCAAGCCCTCAATGCCAACTTCTCCAGTGTAAGTGGCAACTGCAGTTATAGTATTCCTATCCCAAACTGAAATGTCTTACCTGTGATTTTCCAATTACTGCAGTTTGATTTCATATTGATTTCCCTTTTTAGGCCGAATCCTTGTCAGTGCTCACTCCTGCTCAGGTGGCGCAATTGACACTGAGCTCAGGGGCCTTGAATGACACAGACCAAATCGACCGTGTGTTTGAGCGACTTGAGGATGGTGATGCTCTGGGAAATGTTAATGAATACCTGACACAGTTGACAGCAAATGGAATGGTAGGCTACTCTTGACATCTGGGGAAGATGGATAATGGATGGGCTTAAAACCGAGCATAGTCAGTAATTAGTTATGTATATAACCCTCTACATCACTTGTAGGGCACTCATTCATGTCAAATATGTTGTTACATCCTATGATGTATGAGGTATCATGGCGTTTGAATTCTCTCATGTCGTCATTTGACAGGACCCTGATTTCCAACCTGTTGTGGGAGATCGTGTGATGAATAGGACCTTCGCCATCATCAGTACCCATTTCTCAGAATTCCAGAGAGACGACTGGTTTCTTTGGTTCCATCAGTTACTGGTTCCTGTCCTCCCAAGTTTCAGCCCAATGATGCTCAAGAATGCAACCGCAAATATAAACTGCACAAACTACCATGTCGTGTGAGTAGCATTTCAAGAACAAGCTAAATTGCATTGCAAAAAGTGCAAAGTGCTAATGGTAGACAGAATAAGAATGTTTACTTGTCTCCCCTCTGCAGTGTGAGTGGGATAGCCAAAGCTTCCCCTAAAGTGCTGTCGCCTAGACGAAAAGAAATCTCAAGCGTTCTGCTGGACTACCTGAGAAATTCTGCCAGTGTCATCAACAAGCCAGGTAGGGCTGACGCAGTAAACTGTGCCCTGTGGTTGCTTGTGTGTGCTTGCCCATGGACTTGGAATTGTGAAAAAGTCTGCTGAAATGGCAGTGAGAAGAAAACTGACAAATTGACTTTTTCCATGTGTATCAATGCAAAATAATGATTGTCCATCTACATGCCTTAGTTTGCAGGCAGGGAATTCACAGTGATGCAGAATGGCTTGAAGCAAACCTGGGTCCCTTTTCCCAATACACAACATACTCTGACCTCAAAGTCTTCAACCTGTCTGTAGTAAGTCATATATTTTGCAGCCAATTGTTCTTGAAAACGGCCACACAATATTCGCAACTTGGAAAATCTGCACACAGTTGTGGCTTAGCCATATCAAAGAGAAAAGCAATTCATATATCATCTTGGTTTGTGCCATCAGGTGGCAGTTGTGGACTCCCTCTCACCAAACCAGAAGGCTGAGACAGTCCTGGATACAGACAGCGGCATTTTGGAGAATGAGACCTTCGCAAGGGAGGTGTTTACAAACTTGATAGAGTCCAGTGATGATGAGCAGTTCGATCAGTTTTTCCAGGCCTTTGGAGCGATCGCCAAGCAGGTGAATGCTTAACTTTATGTTTGCCATATTTTAACACAAAGCTGGTTGGTAAACTGACCTTTTGGAAGTTGTCCTAGGGTGGATGATTTTTTGCGGTATCTAATAAGTGGCCAAGATTTCACTCAAAAGGATACATTTCTGTTATGCTTCTTGAATGAATGGCCTCCAATGATTCCTTGATTGATGCCCCTGATGCACTAAAGTACAAAGATGTGTCACCACGCTTGCTCTCACTGTAACGATTTCAGTAATGCAAAATGTCCTCCTGAACTGAAACATGAATCCTTTTTTTTCCAGAAAAACATCACCTTCGTTAGAAATCCAGATGTACGAGACATCATCTTGAACCGGACCTTGACAGCCCTTGCTCCTAAATTTGAAGGATTTGAGCCTGAAGACTTTGAGCTGTGGTTCCAGGTCAATTTGTTTCCTGTGATGGCGAGCCTCCACCCTGGCATCTTGGTGGTGATACCCAGTAACATCAGCTGTGCATCCTACGCAGCTATGTAAGAGATGATATTTCTACAGTCCAAAGCTGAACATTTAAAGTTTGCAGGATGATGTCAAACTTTGGCTCCTGACAAGTCACAAGAATTTCTGTTTTCTTCCTTCAGACTCACTGGTCTTCGGCAAAGTTTGGAATCCCTGCCCGTGCACATTTCACAGGGTGTGAGATCAAGCATAATGTCACTCAAGGAGACATTCCCAGGTAAGTGGCCAAATGCTCTGCTGACAAACGTTTTCAGATTTGCCCATTGCCACAACTGTGATGATAGCTGTACTGATGCCATGCCTTCATTTCAATATTTTCTTAAACAGGTTGCTCAGTTCCAGATTCCTTCATGGTGAGTTCATTTCTATGGGTGTACTGATGGGTTTTACAATGTTTGATCAAAATTCATAAGGACACAATTTTGTCACATCAACTTTGTTAATGATGCCGTTTGATATATTTTAACTTTAAGTAGCTTTTGCTACCAGACTAACAATTGTGCTTTGCTTGTCTCCAGTGCAAGGAGACCCCGGTTAATGGTAAGTCTCTAAATGACCAGATATTTCAACTTTGATGACAACATCGCATTCTGAAAGTACAATATCTGATACACGACTATTGTATTTTCACAGAAGACCTCATCTGTTATGGAGTTAATAGGTGGGTGCATTACTGTTTTGTCTGGTGCTGGGTTCGTGCAGGTAAATTTCTCTTACACAATCTAACTAGGGTGACAACAATTTACTTTTTTATTCTTCTCTTCAGATCACAACTCCAACAAACCCTGTCTGTTGGCAATTCCTCTGAAGCCCTGTGCAATGTTTCCATCACTGAGCATGCTTGTTCCTCGGTAAGACTGTTATATGTAAGCTGTGAATCCCACATAAAGATTTGGCTTTTGCTACATTACCCTCTTGATAGTAATCTCCATGAGCTCTAAAAGTGTTTGTTTTATTTCTTTTCAAATCTTTTCCAAGGCTACACATCTCACAGCCAGCAACTTGGTCACACTGATGAACTGCTCACTGGAAAGCCAAAGGACATACCCCGTAGAGGTCTGGAAGCTTTTCTTCCAAAAGGCTTCTGCGGCACTAGACCAGGCTCTTGTGACATACGCCAGCATGGTAAATCCAATCCCAAAATTTCGCACAATTGGTGTTTCCCCGTGGGCAGTCTGTGTCAAACCGGAATTTTTTTTTCCAATTCCAGGCCCCCAACAACAGCAACCCGTCCTTGTCACATGTGCTTGAGGCTATTGTGGAGGTGAAAATTGCCAACTTCAGCCAGGCACAATTGCAGAGTGATGCCTTTGTCAGCAGCTGGTTCCAGACAAAGATTCGTCCGTTTCTGGCCTCTCCATCCCCCAACGTCCTCTTCTGCCTAAGCTCCAAGAACTTCAGCTGCCATACCTACCAGACTGTGTAAGCACATGTGTGATATATTGCTCCACTGTGAACAAGATTGCAGAGGAACCTGTTGTTTTGTAATTGTTATAGTATTAAAAGTCTTCTCTCAAATTTAGCATCCAGGCATTCAGCAGCCAAAGGCCATCCATGGACAGAGAAAGACAGCAAGCAGTCTTCACTCATTTCATCAAGCCCTTCCTTTCAAGAAATGACTCATCAGGTACAGGCAAGAGCTCAGGTTCAAATTGGTAAAGTCTTGATAGCATGTGGTGGTTATGCCTTGACAATGACTTTGTTTCTGTCTTCGTTGCAGATCCTGGCTGTGTCTCACTTAACAGAGATAGTAAAGAGTGGCTACAGGCAAACCTTGGCAGCTTCTCTGCTTTTGCAACCCTGCAGGATCTGCAAGCCCTCAATGCCAACTTCTCCAGTGTAAGTGGCAACTGCAGTTATAGTATTCCTATCCCAAACTGAAATGTCTTACCTGTGATTTTCCAATTACTGCAGTTTGATTTCATATTGATTTCCCTTTTTAGGCCGAATCCTTGTCAGTGCTCACTCCTGCTCAGGTGGCGCAATTGACACTGAGCTCAGGGGCCTTGAATGACACAGACCAAATCGACCGTGTGTTTGAGCGACTTGAGGATGGTGATGCTCTGGGAAATGTTAATGAATACCTGACACAGTTGACAGCAAATGGAATGGTAGGCTACTCTTGACATCTGGGGAAGATGGATAATGGATGGGCTTAAAACCGAGCATAGTCAGTAATTAGTTATGTATATAACCCTCTACATCACTTGTAGGGCACTCATTCATGTCAAATATGTTGTTACATCCTATGATGTATGAGGTATCATGGCGTTTGAATCCTCTCATGTCGTCATTTGACAGGACCCTGATTTCCAACCTGTTGTGGGAGATCGTGTGATGAATAGGACCTTCGCCATCATCAGTACCCATTTCTCAGAATTCCAGAGAGACGACTGGTTTCTTTGGTTCCATCAGTTACTGGTTCCTGTCCTCCCAAGTTTCAGCCCAATGATGCTCAAGAATGCAACCGCAAATATAAACTGCACAAACTACCATGTCGTGTGAGTAGCATTTCAAGAACAAGCTAAATTGCATTGCAAAAAGTGCAAAGTGCTAATGGTAGACAGAATAAGAATGTTTACTTGTCTCCCCTCTGCAGTGTGAGTGGGATAGCCAAAGCTTCCCCTAAAGTGCTGTCGCCTAGACGAAAAGAAATCTCAAGCGTTCTGCTGGACTACCTGAGAAATTCTGCCAGTGTCATCAACAAGCCAGGTAGGGCTGACGCAGTAAACTGTGCCCTGTGGTTGCTTGTGTGTGCTTGCCCATGGACTTGGAATTGTGAAAAAGTCTGCTGAAATGGCAGTGAGAAGAAAACTGACAAATTGACTTTTTCCATGTGTATCAATGCAAAATAATGATTGTCCATCTACATGCCTTAGTTTGCAGGCAGGGAATTCACAGTGATGCAGAATGGCTTGAAGCAAACCTGGGTCCCTTTTCCCAATACACAACATACTCTGACCTCAAAGTCTTCAACCTGTCTGTAGTAAGTCATATATTTTGCAGCCAATTGTTCTTGAAAACGGCCACACAATATTCGCAACTTGGAAAATCTGCACACAGTTGTGGCTTAGCCATATCAAAGAGAAAAGCAATTCATATATCATCTTGGTTTGTGCCATCAGGTGGCAGTTGTGGACTCCCTCTCACCAAACCAGAAGGCTGAGACAGTCCTGGATACAGACAGCGGCATTTTGGAGAATGAGACCTTCGCAAGGGAGGTGTTTACAAACTTGATAGAGTCCAGTGATGATGAGCAGTTCGATCAGTTTTTCCAGGCCTTTGGAGCGATCGCCAAGCAGGTGAATGCTTAACTTTATGTTTGCCATATTTTAACACAAAGCTGGTTGGTAAACTGACCTTTTGGAAGTTGTCCTAGGGTGGATGATTTTTTGCGGTATCTAATAAGTGGCCAAGATTTCACTCAAAAGGATACATTTCTGTTATGCTTCTTGAATGAATGGCCTCCAATGATTCCTTGATTGATGCCCCTGATGCACTAAAGTACAAAGATGTGTCACCACGCTTGCTCTCACTGTAACGATTTCAGTAATGCAAAATGTCCTCCTGAACTGAATCATGAATCCTTTTTTTTCCAGAAAAACATCACCTTCGTCAGAAATCCAGATGTACGAGACATCATATTGAACCGGACCTTGACAGCCCTTGCTCCTAAATTTGAAGGATTTGAGCCTGAAGACTTTGAGCTGTGGTTCCAGGTCAATTTGTTTCCTGTGATGGCGAGCCTCCACCCTGGCATCTTGGTGGTGATACCCAGTAACATCAGCTGTGCATCCTACGCAGCTATGTAAGGGATGATATTTCTACAGTCCAAAGCTGAACATTTAAAGTTTGCAGGATGATGTCAAACTTTGGCTCCTGACAAGTCACAAGAATTTCTGTTTTCTTCCTTCAGACTCACTGGTCTTCGGCAAAGTTTGGAATCCCTGCCCGTGCACATTTCACAGGGTGTGAGATCAAGCATAATGTCACTCAAGGAGACATTCCCAGGTAAGTGGCCAAATGCTCTGCTGACAAACGTTTTCAGATTTGCCCATTGCCACAACTGTGATGATAGCTGTACTGATGCCATGCCTTCATTTCAATATTTTCTTAAACAGGTTGCTCAGTTCCAGATTCCTTCATGGTGAGTTCATTTCTATGGGTGTACTGATGGGTTTTACAATGTTTGATCAAAATTCATAAGGACACAATTTTGTCACATCAACTTTGTTAATGATGCCGTTTGATATATTTTAACTTTAAGTAGCTTTTGCTACCAGACTAACAATTGTGCTTTGCTTGTCTCCAGTGCAAGGAGACCCCGGTTAATGGTAAGTCTCTAAATGACCAGATATTTCAACTTTGATGACAACATCGCATTCTGAAAGTACAATATCTGATACACGACTATTGTATTTTCACAGAAGACCTCATCTGTTATGGAGTTAATAGGTGGGTGCATTACTGTTTTGTCTGGTGCTGGGTTCGTGCAGGTAAATTTCTCTTACACAATCTAACTAGGGTGACAACAATTTACTTTTTTATTCTTCTCTTCAGATCACAACTCCAACAAACCCTGTCTGTTGGCAATTCCTCTGAAGCCCTGTGCAATGTTTCCATCACTGAGCATGCTTGTTCCTCGGTAAGACTGTTATATGTAAGCTGTGAATCCCACATAAAGATTTGGCTTTTGCTACATTACCCTCTTGATAGTAATCTCCATGAGCTCTAAAAGTGTTTGTTTTATTTCTTTTCAAATCTTTTCCAAGGCTACACATCTCACAGCCAGCAACTTGGTCACACTGATGAACTGCTCACTGGAAAGCCAAAGGACATACCCCGTAGAGGTCTGGAAGCTTTTCTTCCAAAAGGCTTCTGCGGCACTAGACCAGGCTCTTGTGACATACGCCAGCATGGTAAATCCAATCCCAAAATTTCACACAATTGGTGTTTCCCCGTGGGCAGTCTGTGTCAAACCGGAATTTTTTTTTCCAATTCCAGGCCCCCAACAACAGCAACCCGTCCTTGTCACATGTGCTTGAGGCTATTGTGGAGGTGAAAATTGCCAACTTCAGCCAGGCACAACTGCAGAGTGATGCCTTTGTCAGCAGCTGGTTCCAGACAAAGATTCGTCCGTTTCTGGCCTCTCCATCCCCCAACGTCCTCTTCTGCCTAAGCTCCAAGAACTTCAGCTGCCATACCTACCAGACTGTGTAAGCACATGTGTGATATATTGCTCCACTGTGAACAAGATTGCAGAGGAACCTGTTGTTTTGTAATTGTTATAGTATTAAAAGTCTTCTCTCAAATTTAGCATCCAGGCATTCAGCAGCCAAAGGCCATCCATGGACAGAGAAAGACAGCAAGCAGTCTTCACTCATTTCATCAAGCCCTTCCTTTCAAGAAATGACTCATCAGGTACAGGCAAGAGCTCAGGTTCAAATTGGTAAAGTCTTGATAGCATGTGGTGGTTATGCCTTGACAATGACTTTGTTTCTGTCTTCGTTGCAGATCCTGGCTGTGTCTCACTTAACAGAGATAGTAAAGAGTGGCTACAGGAAAACCTTGGCAGCTTCTCTGCTTTTGCAACCCTGCAGGATCTGCAAGCCCTCAATGCCAACTTCTCCAGTGTAAGTGGCAACTGCAGTTATAGTATTCCTATCCCAAACTGAAATGTCTTACCTGTGGTTTTCCAATTACTGCAGTTTGATTTCATATTGATTTCCCTTTTTAGGCCGAATCCTTGTCAGTGCTCACTCCTGCTCAGGTGGCGCAGTTGACACTGAGCTCAGGGGCCTTGAATGACACAGACCAAATCGACCGTGTGTTTGAGCGACTTGAGGATGGTGATGCTCTGGGAAATGTTAATGAATACCTGACACAGTTGACAGCAAATGGAATGGTAGGCTACTCTTGACACCTGGGGAAGATGGATAATGGATGGGCTTAAAACCGAGCATAGTCAGTAATTAGTTATGTATATAACCCTCTACATCACTTGTAGGGCACTCATTCATATCAAATATGTTGTTACATCCTATGATGTATGAGGTATCATGGCGTTTGAATCCTCTCATGTCGTCATTTGACAGGACCCTGATTTCCAACCTGTTGTGGGAGATCGTGTGATGAATAGGACCTTCGCCATCATCAGTACCCATTTCTCAGAATTCCAGAGAGACGACTGGTTTCTTTGGTTCCATCAGTTACTGGTTCCTGTCCTCCCAAGTTTCAGTCCAATGATGCTCAAGAATGCAACCGCAAATATAAACTGCACAAACTACCATGTCGTGTGAGTAGCATTTCAAGAACAAGCTAAATTGCATTGCAAAAAGTGCAAAGTGCTAATGGTAGACAGAATAAGAATGTTTACTTGTCTCCCCTCTGCAGTGTGAGTGGGATAGCCAAAGCTTCCCCTAAAGTGCTGTCGCCTAGACGAAAAGAAATCTCAAGCGTTCTGCTGGACTACCTGAGAAATTCTGCCAGTGTCATCAACAAGCCAGGTAGGGCTGACGCAGTAAACTGTGCCCTGTGGTTGCTTGTGTGTGCTTGCCCATGGACTTGGAATTGTGAAAAAGTCTGCTGAAATGGCAGTGAGAAGAAAACTGACAAATTGACTTTTTCCATGTGTATCAATGCAAAATAATGATTGTCCATCTACATGCCTTAGTTTGCAGGCAGGGAATTCACAGTGATGCAGAATGGCTTGAAGCAAACCTGGGTCCCTTTTCCCAATACACAACATACTCTGACCTCAAAGTCTTCAACCTGTCTGTAGTAAGTCATATATTTTGCAGCCAATTGTTCTTGAAAACGGCCACACAATATTCGCAACTTGGAAAATCTGCACACAGTTGTGGCTTAGCCATATCAAAGAGAAAAGCAATTCATATATCATCTTGGTTTGTGCCATCAGGTGGCAGTTGTGGACTCCCTCTCACCAAACCAGAAGGCTGAGACAGTCCTGGATACAGACAGCGGCATTTTGGAGAATGAGACCTTCGCAAGGGAGGTGTTTACAAACTTGATAGAGTCCAGTGATGATGAGCAGTTCGATCAGTTTTTCCAGGCCTTTGGAGCGATCGCCAAGCAGGTGAATGCTTAACTTTATGTTTGCCATATTTTAACACAAAGCTGGTTGGTAAACTGACCTTTTGGAAGTTGTCCTAGGGTGGATGATTTTTTGCGGTATCTAATAAGTGGCCAAGATTTCACTCAAAAGGATACATTTCTGTTATGCTTCTTGAATGAATGGCCTCCAATGATTCCTTGATTGATGCCCCTGATGCACTAAAGTACAAAGATGTGTCACCACGCTTGCTCTCACTGTAACGATTTCAGTAATGCAAAATGTCCTCCTGAACTGAAACATGAATCCTTTTTTTTCCAGAAAAACATCACCTTCGTCAGAAATCCAGATGTACGAGACATCATCTTGAACCGGACCTTGACAGCCCTTGCTCCTAAATTTGAAGGATTTGAGCCTGAAGACTTTGAGCTGTGGTTCCAGGTCAATTTGTTTCCTGTGATGGCGAGCCTCCACCCTGGCATCTTGGTGGTGATACCCAGTAACATCAGCTGTGCATCCTACGCAGCTATGTAAGAGATGATATTTCTGCAGTCCAAAGCTGAACATTTAAAGTTTGCAGGATGATGTCAAACTTTGGCTCCTGACAAGTCACAAGAATTTCTGTTTTCTTCCTTCAGACTCACTGGTCTTCGGCAAAGTTTGGAATCCCTGCCCGTGCACATTTCACAGGGTGTGAGATCAAGCATAATGTCACTCAAGGAGACATTCCCAGGTAAGTGGCCAAATGCTCTGCTGACAAACGTTTTCAGATTTGCCCATTGCCACAACTGTGATGATAGCTGTACTGATGCCATGCCTTCATTTCAATATTTTCTTAAACAGGTTGCTCAGTTCCAGATTCCTTCATGGTGAGTTCATTTCTATGGGTGTACTGATGGGTTTTACAATGTTTGATCAAAATTCATAAGGACACAATTTTGTCACATCAACTTTGTTAATGATGCCGTTTGATATATTTTAACTTTAAGTAGCTTTTGCTACCAGACTAACAATTGTGCTTTGCTTGTCTCCAGTGCAAGGAGACCCCGGTTAATGGTAAGTCTCTAAATGACCAGATATTTCAACTTTGATGACAACATCGCATTCTGAAAGTACAATATCTGATACACGACTATTGTATTTTCACAGAAGACCTCATCTGTTATGGAGTTAATAGGTGAGTGCATTACTGTTTTGTCTGGTGCTGGGTTCGTGCAGGTAAATTTTTCTTACACAATCTAACTAGGGTGACAACAATTTACTTTTTTATTCTTCTCTTCAGATCACAACTCGAACAAACCCTGTCTGTTGGCAATTCCTCTGAAGCCCTGTGCAATGTTTCCATCACTGAGCATGCTTGTTCCTCGGTAAGACTGTTATATGTAAGCTGTGAATCCCACATAAAGATTTGGCTTTTGCTACATTACCCTCTTGATAGTAATCTCCATGAGCTCTAAAAGTGTTTGTTTTATTTCTTTTCAAATCTTTTCCAAGGCTACACATCTCACAGCCAGCAACTTGGTCACACTGATGAACTGCTCACTGGAAAGCCAAAGGACATACCCCGTAGAGGTCTGGAAGCTTTTCTTCCAAAAGGCTTCTGCGGCACTAGACCAGGCTCTTGTGACATACGCCAGCATGGTAAATCCAATCCCAAAATTTCGCACAATTGGTGTTTCCCCGTGGGCAGTCTGTGTCAAACCGGAATTTTTTTTTCCAATTCCAGGCCCCCAACAACAGCAACCCGTCCTTGTCACATGTGCTTGAGGCTATTGTGGAGGTGAAAATTGCCAACTTCAGCCAGGCACAACTGCAGAGTGATGCCTTTGTCAGCAGCTGGTTCCAGACAAAGATTCGTCCGTTTCTGGCCTCTCCATCCCCCAACGTCCTCTTCTGCCTAAGCTCCAAGAACTTCAGCTGCCATACCTACCAGACTGTGTAAGCACATGTGTGATATATTGCTCCACTGTGAACAAGATTGCAGAGGAACCTGTTGTTTTGTAATTGTTATAGTATTAAAAGTCTTCTCTCAAATTTAGCATCCAGGCATTCAGCAGCCAAAGGCCATCCATGGACAGAGAAAGACAGCAAGCAGTCTTCACTCATTTCATCAAGCCCTTCCTTTCAAGAAATGACTCATCAGGTACAGGCAAGAGCTCAGGTTCAAATTGGTAAAGTCTTGATAGCATGTGGTGGTTATGCCTTGACAATGTCTTTGTTTCTGTCTTCGTTGCAGATCCTGGCTGTGTCTCACTTAACCGAGATAGTAAAGAGTGGCTACAGGCAAACCTTGGCAGCTTCTCTGCTTTTGCAACCCTGCAGGATCTGCAAGCCCTCAATGCCAACTTCTCCAGTGTAAGTGGCAACTGCAGTTATAGTATTCCTATCCCAAACTGAAATGTCTTACCTGTGATTTTCCAATTACTGCAGTTTGATTTCATATTGATTTCCCTTTTTAGGCCGAATCCTTGTCAGTGCTCACTCCTGCTCAGGTGGCGCAATTGACACTGAGCTCAGGGGCCTTGAATGACACAGACCAAATCGACCGTGTGTTTGAGCGACTTGAGGATGGTGATGCTCTGGGAAATGTTAATGAATACCTGACACAGTTGACAGCAAATGGAATGGTAGGCTACTCTTGACACCTGGGGAAGATGGATAATGGATGGGCTTAAAACCGAGCATAGTCAGTAATTAGTTATGTATATAACCCTCTACATCACTTGTAGGGCACTCATTCATGTCAAATATGTTGTTACATCCTATGATGTATGAGGTATCATGGCGTTTGAATCCTCTCATGTCGTCATTTGACAGGACCCTGATTTCCAACCTGTTGTGGGAGATCGTGTGATGAATAGGACCTTCGCCATCATCAGTACCCATTTCTCAGAATTCCAGAGAGACGACTGGTTTCTTTGGTTCCATCAGTTACTGGTTCCTGTCCTCCCAAGTTTCAGCCCAATGATGCTCAAGAATGCAACCGCAAATATAAACTGCACAAACTACCATGTCGTGTGAGTAGCATTTCAAGAACAAGCTAAATTGCATTGCAAAAAGTGCAAAGTGCTAATGGTAGACAGAATAAGAATGTTTACTTGTCTCCCCTCTGCAGTGTGAGTGGGATAGCCAAAGCTTCCCCTAAAGTGCTGTCGCCTAGACGAAAAGAAATCTCAAGCGTTCTGCTGGACTACCTGAGAAATTCTGCCAGTGTCATCAACAAGCCAGGTAGGGCTGACGCAGTAAACTGTGCCCTGTGGTTGCTTGTGTGTGCTTGCCCATGGACTTGGAATTGTGAAAAAGTCTGCTGAAATGGCAGTGAGAAGAAAACTGACAAATTGACTTTTTCCACGTGTATCAATGCAAAATAATGATTGTCCATCTACATGCCTTAGTTTGCAGGCAGGGAATTCACAGTGATGCAGAATGGCTTGAAGCAAACCTGGGTCCCTTTTCCCAATACACAACATACTCTGACCTCAAAGTCTTCAACCTGTCTGTAGTAAGTCATATATTTTGCAGCCAATTGTTCTTGAAAACGGCCACACAATATTCGCAACTTGGAAAATCTGCACACAGTTGTGGCTTAGCCATATCAAAGAGAAAAGCAATTCATATATCATCTTGGTTTGTGCCATCAGGTGGCAGTTGTGGACTCCCTCTCACCAAACCAGAAGGCTGAGACAGTCCTGGATACAGACAGCGGCATTTTGGAGAATGAGACCTTCGCAAGGGAGGTGTTTACAAACTTGATAGAGTCCAGTGATGATGAGCAGTTCGATCAGTTTTTCCAGGCCTTTGGAGCGATCGCCAAGCAGGTGAATGCTTAACTTTATGTTTGCCATATTTTAACACAAAGCTGGTTGGTAAACTGACCTTTTGGAAGTTGTCCCAGGGTGGATGATTTTTTGCGGTATCTAATAAGTGGCCAAGATTTCACTCAAAAGGATACATTTCTGTTATGCTTCTTGAATGAATGGCCTCCAATGATTCCTTGATTGATGCCCCTGATGCACTAAAGTACAAAGATGTGTCACCACGCTTGCTCTCACTGTAACGATTTCAGTAATGCAAAATGTCCTCCTGAACTGAAACATGAATCCTTTTTTTTCCAGAAAAACATCACCTTCGTCAGAAATCCAGATGTACGAGACATCATCTTGAACCGGACCTTGACAGCCCTTGCTCCTAAATTTGAAGGATTTGAGCCTGAAGACTTTGAGCTGTGGTTCCAGGTCAATTTGTTTCCTGTGATGGCGAGCCTCCACCCTGGCATCTTGGTGGTGATACCCAGTAACATCAGCTGTGCATCCTACGCAGCTATGTAAGAGATGATATTTCTGCAGTCCAAAGCTGAACATTTAAAGTTTGCAGGATGATGTCAAACTTTGGCTCCTGACAAGTCACAAGAATTTCTGTTTTCTTCCTTCAGACTCACTGGTCTTCGGCAAAGTTTGGAATCCCTGCCCGTGCACATTTCACAGGGTGTGAGATCAAGCATAATGTCACTCAAGGAGACATTCCCAGGTAAGTGGCCAAATGCTCTGCTGACAAACGTTTTCAGATTTGCCCATTGCCACAACTGTGATGATAGCTGTACTGATGCCATGCCTTCATTTCAATATTTTCTTAAACAGGTTGCTCAGTTCCAGATTCCTTCATGGTGAGTTCATTTCTATGGGTGTACTGATGGGTTTTACAATGTTTGATCAAAATTCATAAGGACACAATTTTGTCACATCAACTTTGTTAATGATGCCGTTTGATATATTTTAACTTTAAGTAGCTTTTGCTACCAGACTAACAATTGTGCTTTGCTTGTCTCCAGTGCAAGGAGACCCCGGTTAATGGTAAGTCTCTAAATGACCAGATATTTCAACTTTGATGACAACATCGCATTCTGAAAGTACAATATCTGATACACGACTATTGTATTTTCACAGAAGACCTCATCTGTTATGGAGTTAATAGGTGGGTGCATTACTGTTTTGTCTGGTGCTGGGTTCGTGCAGGTAAATTTCTCTTACACAATCTAACTAGGGTGACAACAATTTACTTTTTTATTCTTCTCTTCAGATCACAACTCGAACAAACCCTGTCTGTTGGCAATTCCTCTGAAGCCCTGTGCAATGTTTCCATCACTGAGCATGCTTGTTCCTCGGTAAGACTGTTATATGTAAGCTGTGAATCCCACATAAAGATTTGGCTTTTGCTACATTACCCTCTTGATAGTAATCTCCATGAGCTCTAAAAGTGTTTGTTTTATTTCTTTTCAAATCTTTTCCAAGGCTACACATCTCACAGCCAGCAACTTGGTCACACTGATGAACTGCTCACTGGAAAGCCAAAGGACATACCCCGTAGAGGTCTGGAAGCTTTTCTTCCAAAAGGCTTCTGCGGCACTAGACCAGGCTCTTGTGACATACGCCAGCATGGTAAATCCAATCCCAAAATTTCGCACAATTGGTGTTTCCCCGTGGGCAGTCTGTGTCAAACCGGAATTTTTTTTTCCAATTCCAGGCCCCCAACAACAGCAACCCGTCCTTGTCACATGTGCTTGAGGCTATTGTGGAGGTGAAAATTGCCAACTTCAGCCAGGCACAATTGCAGAGTGATGCCTTTGTCAGCAGCTGGTTCCAGACAAAGATTCGTCCGTTTCTGGCCTCTCCATCCCCCAACGTCCTCTTCTGCCTAAGCTCCAAGAACTTCAGCTGCCATACCTACCAGACTGTGTAAGCACATGTGTGATATATTGCTCCACTGTGAACAAGATTGCAGAGGAACCTGTTGTTTTGTAATTGTTATAGTATTAAAAGTCTTCTCTCAAATTTAGCATCCAGGCATTCAGCAGCCAAAGGCCATCCATGGACAGAGAAAGACAGCAAGCAGTCTTCACTCATTTCATCAAGCCCTTCCTTTCAAGAAATGACTCATCAGGTACAGGCAAGAGCTCAGGTTCAAATTGGTAAAGTCTTGATAGCATGTGGTGGTTATGCCTTGACAATGACTTTGTTTCTGTCTTCGTTGCAGATCCTGGCTGTGTCTCACTTAACAGAGATAGTAAAGAGTGGCTACAGGCAAACCTTGGCAGCTTCTCTGCTTTTGCAACCCTGCAGGATCTGCAAGCCCTCAATGCCAACTTCTCCAGTGTAAGTGGCAACTGCAGTTATAGTATTCCTATCCCAAACTGAAATGTCTTACCTGTGATTTTCCAATTACTGCAGTTTGATTTCATATTGATTTCCCTTTTTAGGCCGAATCCTTGTCAGTGCTCACTCCTGCTCAGGTGGCGCAATTGACACTGAGCTCAGGGGCCTTGAATGACACAGACCAAATCGACCGTGTGTTTGAGCGACTTGAGGATGGTGATGCTCTGGGAAATGTTAATGAATACCTGACACAGTTGACAGCAAATGGAATGGTAGGCTACTCTTGACATCTGGGGAAGATGGATAATGGATGGGCTTAAAACCGAGCATAGTCAGTAATTAGTTATGTATATAACCCTCTACATCACTTGTAGGGCACTCATTCATGTCAAATATGTTGTTACATCCTATGATGTATGAGGTATCATGGCGTTTGAATCCTCTCATGTCGTCATTTGACAGGACCCTGATTTCCAACCTGTTGTGGGAGATCGTGTGATGAATAGGACCTTCGCCATCATCAGTACCCATTTCTCAGAATTCCAGAGAGACGACTGGTTTCTTTGGTTCCATCAGTTACTGGTTCCTGTCCTCCCAAGTTTCAGCCCAATGATGCTCAAGAATGCAACCGCAAATATAAACTGCACAAACTACCATGTCGTGTGAGTAGCATTTCAAGAACAAGCTAAATTGCATTGCAAAAAGTGCAAAGTGCTAATGGTAGACAGAATAAGAATGTTTACTTGTCTCCCCTCTGCAGTGTGAGTGGGATAGCCAAAGCTTCCCCTAAAGTGCTGTCGCCTAGACGAAAAGAAATCTCAAGCGTTCTGCTGGACTACCTGAGAAATTCTGCCAGTGTCATCAACAAGCCAGGTAGGGCTGACGCAGTAAACTGTGCCCTGTGGTTGCTTGTGTGTGCTTGCCCATGGACTTGGAATTGTGAAAAAGTCTGCTGAAATGGCAGTGAGAAGAAAACTGACAAATTGACTTTTTCCATGTGTATCAATGCAAAATAATGATTGTCCATCTACATGCCTTAGTTTGCAGGCAGGGAATTCACAGTGATGCAGAATGGCTTGAAGCAAACCTGGGTCCCTTTTCCCAATGCACAACATACTCTGACCTCAAAGTCTTCAACCTGTCTGTAGTAAGTCATATATTTTGCAGCCAATTGTTCTTGAAAACGGCCACACAATATTCGCAACTTGGAAAATCTGCACACAGTTGTGGCTTAGCCATATCAAAGAGAAAAGCAATTCATATATCATCTTGGTTTGTGCCATCAGGTGGCAGTTGTGGACTCCCTCTCACCAAACCAGAAGGCTGAGACAGTCCTGGATACAGACAGCGGCATTTTGGAGAATGAGACCTTCGCAAGGGAGGTGTTTACAAACTTGATAGAGTCCAGTGATGATGAGCAGTTCGATCAGTTTTTCCAGGCCTTTGGAGCGATCGCCAAGCAGGTGAATGCTTAACTTTATGTTTGCCATATTTGAACACAAAGCTGGTTGGTAAACTGACCTTTTGGAAGTTGTCCTAGGGTGGATGATTTTTTGCGGTATCTAATAAGTGGCCAAGATTTCACTCAAAAGGATACATTTCTGTTATGCTTCTTGAATGAATGGCCTCCAATGATTCCTTGATTGATGCCCCTGATGCACTAAAGTACAAAGATGTGTCACCACGCTTGCTCTCACTGTAACGATTTCAGTAATGCAAAATGTCCTCCTGAACTGAATCATGAATCCTTTTTTTTCCAGAAAAACATCACCTTCGTCAGAAATCCAGATGTACGAGACATCATATTGAACCGGACCTTGACAGCCCTTGCTCCTAAATTTGAAGGATTTGAGCCTGAAGACTTTGAGCTGTGGTTCCAGGTCAATTTGTTTCCTGTGATGGCGAGCCTCCACCCTGGCATCTTGGTGGTGATACCCAGTAACATCAGCTGTGCATCCTACGCAGCTATGTAAGAGATGATATTTCTACAGTCCAAAGCTGAACATTTAAAGTTTGCAGGATGATGTCAAACTTTGGCTCCTGACAAGTCACAAGAATTTCTGTTTTCTTCCTTCAGACTCACTGGTCTTCGGCAAAGTTTGGAATCCCTGCCCGTGCACATTTCACAGGGTGTGAGATCAAGCATAATGTCACTCAAGGAGACATTCCCAGGTAAGTGGCCAAATGCTCTGCTGACAAACGTTTTCAGATTTGCCCATTGCCACAACTGTGATGATAGCTGTACTGATGCCATGCCTTCATTTCAATATTTTCTTAAACAGGTTGCTCAGTTCCAGATTCCTTCATGGTGAGTTCATTTCTATGGGTGTACTGATGGGTTTTACAATGTTTGATCAAAATTCATAAGGACACAATTTTGTCACATCAACTTTGTTAATGATGCCGTTTGATATATTTTAACTTTAAGTAGCTTTTGCTACCAGACTAACAATTGTGCTTTGCTTGTCTCCAGTGCAAGGAGACCCCGGTTAATGGTAAGTCTCTAAATGACCAGATATTTCAACTTTGATGACAACATCGCATTCTGAAAGTACAATATCTGATACACGACTATTGTATTTTCACAGAAGACCTCATCTGTTATGGAGTTAATAGGTGGGTGCATTACTGTTTTGTCTGGTGCTGGGTTCGTGCAGGTAAATTTCTCTTACACAATCTAACTAGGGTGACAACAATTTACTTTTTTATTCTTCTCTTCAGATCACAACTCGAACAAACCCTGTCTGTTGGCAATTCCTCTGAAGCCCTGTGCAATGTTTCCATCACTGAGCATGCTTGTTCCTCGGTAAGACTGTTATATGTAAGCTGTGAATCCCACATAAAGATTTGGCTTTTGCTACATTACCCTCTTGATAGTAATCTCCATGAGCTCTAAAAGTGTTTGTTTTATTTCTTTTCAAATCTTTTCCAAGGCTACACATCTCACAGCCAGCAACTTGGTCACACTGATGAACTGCTCACTGGAAAGCCAAAGGACATACCCCGTAGAGGTCTGGAAGCTTTTCTTCCAAAAGGCTTCTGCGGCACTAGACCAGGCTCTTGTGACATACGCCAGCATGGTAAATCCAATCCCAAAATTTCGCACAATTGGTGTTTCCCCGTGGGCAGTCTGTGTCAAACCGGAATTTTTTTTTCCAATTCCAGGCCCCCAACAACAGCAACCCGTCCTTGTCACATGTGCTTGAGGCTATTGTGGAGGTGAAAATTGCCAACTTCAGCCAGGCACAACTGCAGAGTGATGCCTTTGTCAGCAGCTGGTTCCAGACAAAGATTCGTCCGTTTCTGGCCTCTCCATCCCCCAACGTCCTCTTCTGCCTAAGCTCCAAGAACTTCAGCTGCCATACCTACCAGACTGTGTAAGCACATGTGTGATATATTGCTCCACTGTGAACAAGATTGCAGAGGAACCTGTTGTTTTGTAATTGTTATAGTATTAAAAGTCTTCTCTCAAATTTAGCATCCAGGCATTCAGCAGCCAAAGGCCATCCATGGACAGAGAAAGACAGCAAGCAGTCTTCACTCATTTCATCAAGCCCTTCCTTTCAAGAAATGACTCATCAGGTACAGGCAAGAGCTCAGGTTCAAATTGGTAAAGTCTTGATAGCATGTGGTGGTTATGCCTTGACAATGACTTTGTTTCTGTCTTCGTTGCAGATCCTGGCTGTGTCTCACTTAACAGAGATAGTAAAGAGTGGCTACAGGCAAACCTTGGCAGCTTCTCTGCTTTTGCAACCCTGCAGGATCTGCAAGCCCTCAATGCCAACTTCTCCAGTGTAAGTGGCAACTGCAGTTCTAGTATTCCTATCCCAAACTGAAATGTCTTACCTGTGATTTTCCAATTACTGCAGTTTGATTTCATATTGATTTCCCTTTTTAGGCCGAATCCTTGTCAGTGCTCACTCCTGCTCAGGTGGCGCAGTTGACACTGAGCTCAGGGGCCTTGAATGACACAGACCAAATCGACCGTGTGTTTGAGCGACTTGAGGATGGTGATGCTCTGGGAAATGTTAATGAATACCTGACACAGTTGACAGCAAATGGAATGGTAGGCTACTCTTGACACCTGGGGAAGATGGATAATGGATGGGCTTAAAACCGAGCATAGTCAGTAATTAGTTATGTATATAACCCTCTACATCACTTGTAGGGCACTCATTCATATCAAATATGTTGTTACATCCTATGATGTATGAGGTATCATGGCGTTTGAATCCTCTCATGTCGTCATTTGACAGGACCCTGATTTCCAACCTGTTGTGGGAGATCGTGTGATGAATAGGACCTTCGCCATCATCAGTACCCATTTCTCAGAATTCCAGAGAGACGACTGGTTTCTTTGGTTCCATCAGTTACTGGTTCCTGTCCTCCCAAGTTTCAGTCCAATGATGCTCAAGAATGCAACCGCAAATATAAACTGCACAAACTACCATGTCGTGTGAGTAGCATTTCAAGAACAAGCTAAATTGCATTGCAAAAAGTGCAAAGTGCTAATGGTAGACAGAATAAGAATGTTTACTTGTCTCCCCTCTGCAGTGTGAGTGGGATAGCCAAAGCTTCCCCTAAAGTGCTGTCGCCTAGACGAAAAGAAATCTCAAGCGTTCTGCTGGACTACCTGAGAAATTCTGCCAGTGTCATCAACAAGCCAGGTAGGGCTGACGCAGTAAACTGTGCCCTGTGGTTGCTTGTGTGTGCTTGCCCATGGACTTGGAATTGTGAAAAAGTCTGCTGAAATGGCAGTGAGAAGAAAACTGACAAATTGACTTTTTCCATGTGTATCAATGCAAAATAATGATTGTCCATCTACATGCCTTAGTTTGCAGGCAGGGAATTCACAGTGATGCAGAATGGCTTGAAGCAAACCTGGGTCCCTTTTCCCAATACACAACATACTCTGACCTCAAAGTCTTCAACCTGTCTGTAGTAAGTCATATATTTTGCAGCCAATTGTTCTTGAAAACGGCCACACAATATTCGCAACTTGGAAAATCTGCACACAGTTGTGGCTTAGCCATATCAAAGAGAAAAGCAATTCATATATCATCTTGGTTTGTGCCATCAGGTGGCAGTTGTGGACTCCCTCTCACCAAACCAGAAGGCTGAGACAGTCCTGGATACAGACAGCGGCATTTTGGAGAATGAGACCTTCGCAAGGGAGGTGTTTACAAACTTGATAGAGTCCAGTGATGATGAGCAGTTCGATCAGTTTTTCCAGGCCTTTGGAGCGATCGCCAAGCAGGTGAATGCTTAACTTTATGTTTGCCATATTTTAACACAAAGCTGGTTGGTAAACTGACCTTTTGGAAGTTGTCCCAGGGTGGATGATTTTTTGCGGTATCTAACAAGTGGCCAAGATTTCACTCAAAAGGATACATTTCTGTTATGCTTCTTGAATGAATGGCCTCCAATGATTCCTTGATTGATGCCCCTGATGCACTAAAGTACAAAGATGTGTCACCACGCTTGCTCTCACTGTAACGATTTCAGTAATGCAAAATGTCCTCCTGAACTGAAACATGAATCCTTTTTTTTCCAGAAAAACATCACCTTCGTCAGAAATCCAGATGTACGAGACATCATCTTGAACCGGACCTTGACAGCCCTTGCTCCTAAATTTGAAGGATTTGAGCCTGAAGACTTTGAGCTGTGGTTCCAGGTCAATTTGTTTCCTGTGATGGCGAGCCTCCACCCTGGCATCTTGGTGGTGATACCCAGTAACATCAGCTGTGCATCCTACGCAGCTATGTAAGAGATGATATTTCTGCAGTCCAAAGCTGAACATTTAAAGTTTGCAGGATGATGTCAAACTTTGGCTCCTGACAAGTCACAAGAATTTCTGTTTTCTTCCTTCAGACTCACTGGTCTTCGGCAAAGTTTGGAATCCCTGCCCGTGCACATTTCACAGGGTGTGAGATCAAGCATAATGTCACTCAAGGAGACATTCCCAGGTAAGTGGCCAAATGCTCTGCTGACAAACGTTTTCAGATTTGCCCATTGCCACAACTGTGATGATAGCTGTACTGATGCCATGCCTTCATTTCAATATTTTCTTAAACAGGTTGCTCAGTTCCAGATTCCTTCATGGTGAGTTCATTTCTATGGGTGTACTGATGGGTTTTACAATGTTTGATCAAAATTCATAAGGACACAATTTTGTCACATCAACTTTGTTAATGATGCCGTTTGATATATTTTAACTTTAAGTAGCTTTTGCTACCAGACTAACAATTGTGCTTTGCTTGTCTCCAGTGCAAGGAGACCCCGGTTAATGGTAAGTCTCTAAATGACCAGATATTTCAACTTTGATGACAACATCGCATTCTGAAAGTACAATATCTGATACACGACTATTGTATTTTCACAGAAGACCTCATCTGTTATGGAGTTAATAGGTGGGTGCATTACTGTTTTGTCTGGTGCTGGGTTCGTGCAGGTAAATTTCTCTTACACAATCTAACTAGGGTGACAACAATTTACTTTTTTATTCTTCTCTTCAGATCACAACTCGAACAAACCCTGTCTGTTGGCAATTCCTCTGAAGCCCTGTGCAATGTTTCCATCACTGAGCATGCTTGTTCCTCGGTAAGACTGTTATATGTAAGCTGTGAATCCCACATAAAGATTTGGCTTTTGCTACATTACCCTCTTGATAGTAATCTCCATGAGCTCTAAAAGTGTTTGTTTTATTTCTTTTCAAATCTTTTCCAAGGCTACACATCTCACAGCCAGCAACTTGGTCACACTGATGAACTGCTCACTGGAAAGCCAAAGGACATACCCCGTAGAGGTCTGGAAGCTTTTCTTCCAAAAGGCTTCTGCGGCACTAGACCAGGCTCTTGTGACATACGCCAGCATGGTAAATCCAATCCCAAAATTTCGCACAATTGGTGTTTCCCCGTGGGCAGTCTGTGTCAAACCGGAATTTTTTTTTCCAATTCCAGGCCCCCAACAACAGCAACCCGTCCTTGTCACATGTGCTTGAGGCTATTGTGGAGGTGAAAATTGCCAACTTCAGCCAGGCACAACTGCAGAGTGATGCCTTTGTCAGCAGCTGGTTCCAGACAAAGATTCGTCCGTTTCTGGCCTCTCCATCCCCCAACGTCCTCTTCTGCCTAAGCTCCAAGAACTTCAGCTGCCATACCTACCAGACTGTGTAAGCACATGTGTGATATATTGCTCCACTGTGAACAAGATTGCAGAGGAACCTGTTGTTTTGTAATTGTTATAGTATTAAAAGTCTTCTCTCAAATTTAGCATCCAGGCATTCAGCAGCCAAAGGCCATCCATGGACAGAGAAAGACAGCAAGCAGTCTTCACTCATTTCATCAAGCCCTTCCTTTCAAGAAATGACTCATCAGGTACAGGCAAGAGCTCAGGTTCAAATTGGTAAAGTCTTGATAGCATGTGGTGGTTATGCCTTGACAATGACTTTGTTTCTGTCTTCGTTGCAGATCCTGGCTGTGTCTCACTTAACAGAGATAGTAAAGAGTGGCTACAGGCAAACCTTGGCAGCTTCTCTGCTTTTGCAACCCTGCAGGATCTGCAAGCCCTCAATGCCAACTTCTCCAGTGTAAGTGGCAACTGCAGTTCTAGTATTCCTATCCCAAACTGAAATGTCTTACCTGTGATTTTCCAATTACTGCAGTTTGATTTCATATTGATTTCCCTTTTTAGGCCGAATCCTTGTCAGTGCTCACTCCTGCTCAGGTGGCGCAGTTGACACTGAGCTCAGGGGCCTTGAATGACACAGACCAAATCGACCGTGTGTTTGAGCGACTTGAGGATGGTGATGCTCTGGGAAATGTTAATGAATACCTGACACAGTTGACAGCAAATGGAATGGTAGGCTACTCTTGACACCTGGGGAAGATGGATAATGGATGGGCTTAAAACCGAGCATAGTCAGTAATTAGTTATGTATATAACCCTCTACATCACTTGTAGGGCACTCATTCATGTCAAATATGTTGTTACATCCTATGATGTATGAGGTATCATGGCGTTTGAATCCTCTCATGTCGTCATTTGACAGGACCCTGATTTCCAACCTGTTGTGGGAGATCGTGTGATGAATAGGACCTTCGCCATCATCAGTACCCATTTCTCAGAATTCCAGAGAGACGACTGGTTTCTTTGGTTCCATCAGTTACTGGTTCCTGTCCTCCCAAGTTTCAGCCCAATGATGCTCAAGAATGCAACCGCAAATATAAACTGCACAAACTACCATGTCGTGTGAGTAGCATTTCAAGAACAAGCTAAATTGCATTGCAAAAAGTGCAAAGTGCTAATGGTAGACAGAATAAGAATGTTTACTTGTCTCCCCTCTGCAGTGTGAGTGGGATAGCCAAAGCTTCCCCTAAAGTGCTGTCGCCTAGACGAAAAGAAATCTCAAGCGTTCTGCTGGACTACCTGAGAAATTCTGCCAGTGTCATCAACAAGCCAGGTAGGGCTGACGCAGTAAACTGTGCCCTGTGGTTGCTTGTGTGTGCTTGCCCATGGACTTGGAATTGTGAAAAAGTCTGCTGAAATGGCAGTGAGAAGAAAACTGACAAATTGACTTTTTCCATGTGTATCAATGCAAAATAATGATTGTCCATCTACATGCCTTAGTTTGCAGGCAGGGAATTCACAGTGATGCAGAATGGCTTGAAGCAAACCTGGGTCCCTTTTCCCAATACACAACATACTCTGACCTCAAAGTCTTCAACCTGTCTGTAGTAAGTTATATATTTTGCAGCCAATTGTTCTTGAAAACGGCCACACAATATTCGCAACTTGGAAAATCTGCACACAGTTGTGGCTTAGCCATATCAAAGAGAAAAGCAATTCATATATCATCTTGGTTTGTGCCATCAGGTGGCAGTTGTGGACTCCCTCTCACCAAACCAGAAGGCTGAGACAGTCCTGGATACAGACAGCGGCATTTTGGAGAATGAGACCTTCGCAAGGGAGGTGTTTACAAACTTGATAGAGTCCAGTGATGATGAGCAGTTCGATCAGTTTTTCCAGGCCTTTGGAGCGATCGCCAAGCAGGTGAATGCTTAACTTTATGTTTGCCATATTTGAACACAAAGCTGGTTGGTAAACTGACCTTTTGGAAGTTGTCCTAGGGTGGATGATTTTTTGCGGTATCTAATAAGTGGCCAAGATTTCACTCAAAAGGATACATTTCTGTTATGCTTCTTGAATGAATGGCCTCCAATGATTCCTTGATTGATGCCCCTGATGCACTAAAGTACAAAGATGTGTCACCACGCTTGCTCTCACTGTAACGATTTCAGTAATGCAAAATGTCCTCCTGAACTGAAACATGAATCCTTTTTTTTCCAGAAAAACATCACCTTCGTCAGAAATCCAGATGTACGAGACATCATCTTGAACCGGACCTTGACAGCCCTTGCTCCTAAATTTGAAGGATTTGAGCCTGAAGACTTTGAGCTGTGGTTCCAGGTCAATTTGTTTCCTGTGATGGCGAGCCTCCACCCTGGCATCTTGGTGGTGATACCCAGTAACATCAGCTGTGCATCCTACGCAGCTATGTAAGAGATGATATTTCTGCAGTCCAAAGCTGAACATTTAAAGTTTGCAGGATGATGTCAAACTTTGGCTCCTGACAAGTCACAAGAATTTCTGTTTTCTTCCTTCAGACTCACTGGTCTTCGGCAAAGTTTGGAATCCCTGCCCGTGCACATTTCACAGGGTGTGAGATCAAGCATAATGTCACTCAAGGAGACATTCCCAGGTAAGTGGCCAAATGCTCTGCTGACAAACGTTTTCAGATTTGCCCATTGCCACAACTGTGATGATAGCTGTACTGATGCCATGCCTTCATTTCAATATTTTCTTAAACAGGTTGCTCAGTTCCAGATTCCTTCATGGTGAGTTCATTTCTATGGGTGTACTGATGGGTTTTACAATGTTTGATCAAAATTCATAAGGACACAATTTTGTCACATCAACTTTGTTAATGATGCCGTTTGATATATTTTAACTTTAAGTAGCTTTTGCTACCAGACTAACAATTGTGCTTTGCTTGTCTCCAGTGCAAGGAGACCCCGGTTAATGGTAAGTCTCTAAATGACCAGATATTTCAACTTTGATGACAACATCGCATTCTGAAAGTACAATATCTGATACACGACTATTGTATTTTCACAGAAGACCTCATCTGTTATGGAGTTAATAGGTGGGTGCATTACTGTTTTGTCTGGTGCTGGGTTCGTGCAGGTAAATTTCTCTTACACAATCTAACTAGGGTGACAACAATTTACTTTTTTATTCTTCTCTTCAGATCACAACTCGAACAAACCCTGTCTGTTGGCAATTCCTCTGAAGCCCTGTGCAATGTTTCCATCACTGAGCATGCTTGTTCCTCGGTAAGACTGTTATATGTAAGCTGTGAATCCCACATAAAGATTTGGCTTTTGCTACATTACCCTCTTGATAGTAATCTCCATGAGCTCTAAAAGTGTTTGTTTTATTTCTTTTCAAATCTTTTCCAAGGCTACACATCTCACAGCCAGCAACTTGGTCACACTGATGAACTGCTCACTGGAAAGCCAAAGGACATACCCCGTAGAGGTCTGGAAGCTTTTCTTCCAAAAGGCTTCTGCGGCACTAGACCAGGCTCTTGTGACATACGCCAGCATGGTAAATCCAATCCCAAAATTTCGCACAATTGGTGTTTCCCCGTGGGCAGTCTGTGTCAAACCGGAATTTTTTTTTCCAATTCCAGGCCCCCAACAACAGCAACCCGTCCTTGTCACATGTGCTTGAGGCTATTGTGGAGGTGAAAATTGCCAACTTCAGCCAGGCACAACTGCAGAGTGATGCCTTTGTCAGCAGCTGGTTCCAGACAAAGATTTGTCCGTTTCTGGCCTCTCCATCCCCCAACGTCCTCTTCTGCCTAAGCTCCAAGAACTTCAGCTGCCATACCTACCAGACTGTGTAAGCACATGTGTGATATATTGCTCCACTGTGAACAAGATTGCAGAGGAACCTGTTGTTTTGTAATTGTTATAGTATTAAAAGTCTTCTCTCAAATTTAGCATCCAGGCATTCAGCAGCCAAAGGCCATCCATGGACAGAGAAAGACAGCAAGCAGTCTTCACTCATTTCATCAAGCCCTTCCTTTCAAGAAATGACTCATCAGGTACAGGCAAGAGCTCAGGTTCAAATTGGTAAAGTCTTGATAGCATGTGGTGGTTATGCCTTGACAATGACTTTGTTTCTGTCTTCGTTGCAGATCCTGGCTGTGTCTCACTTAACAGAGATAGTAAAGAGTGGCTACAGGCAAACCTTGGCAGCTTCTCTGCTTTTGCAACCCTGCAGGATCTGCAAGCCCTCAATGCCAACTTCTCCAGTGTAAGTGGCAACTGCAGTTATAGTATTCCTATCCCAAACTGAAATGTCTTACCTGTGATTTTCCAATTACTGCAGTTTGATTTCATATTGATTTCCCTTTTTAGGCCGAATCCTTGTCAGTGCTCACTCCTGCTCAGGTGGCGCAGTTGACACTGAGCTCAGGGGCCTTGAATGACACAGACCAAATCGACCGTGTGTTTGAGCGACTTGAGGATGGTGATGCTCTGGGAAATGTTAATGAATACCTAACACAGTTGACAGCAAATGGAATGGTAGGCTACTCTTGACACCTGGGGAAGATGGATAATGGATGGGCTTAAAACCGAGCATAGTCAGTAATTAGTTATGTATATAACCCTCTACATCACTTGTAGGGCACTCATTCATATCAAATATGTTGTTACATCCTATGATGTATGAGGTATCATGGCGTTTGAATCCTCTCATGTCGTCATTTGACAGGACCCTGATTTCCAACCTGATGTGGGAGATCGTGTGATGAATAGGACCTTCGCCATCATCAGTACCCATTTCTCAGAATTCCAGAGAGACGACTGGTTTCTTTGGTTCCATCAGTTACTGGTTCCTGTCCTCCCAAGTTTCAGCCCAATGATGCTCAAGAATGCAACCGCAAATATAAACTGCACAAACTACCATGTCGTGTGAGTAGCATTTCAAGAACAAGCTAAATTGCATTGCAAAAAGTGCAAAGTGCTAATGGTAGACAGAATAAGAATGTTTACTTGTCTCCCCTCTGCAGTGTGAGTGGGATAGCCAAAGCTTCCCCTAAAGTGCTGTCGCCTAGACGAAAAGAAATCTCAAGCGTTCTGCTGGACTACCTGAGAAATTCTGCCAGTGTCATCAACAAGCCAGGTAGGGCTGACGCAGTAAACTGTGCCCTGTGGTTGCTTGTGTGTGCTTGCCCATGGACTTGGAATTGTGAAAAAGTCTGCTGAAATGGCAGTGAGAAGAAAACTGACAAATTGACTTTTTCCATGTGTATCAATGCAAAATAATGATTGTCCATCTACATGCCTTAGTTTGCAGGCAGGGAATTCACAGTGATGCAGAATGGCTTGAAGCAAACCTGGGTCCCTTTTCCCAATACACAACATACTCTGACCTCAAAGTCTTCAACCTGTCTGTAGTAAGTCATATATTTTGCAGCCAATTGTTCTTGAAAACGGCCACACAATATTCGCAACTTGGAAAATCTGCACACAGTTGTGGCTTAGCCATATCAAAGAGAAAAGCAATTCATATATCATCTTGGTTTGTGCCATCAGGTGGCAGTTGTGGACTCCCTCTCACCAAACCAGAAGGCTGAGACAGTCCTGGATACAGACAGCGGCATTTTGGAGAATGAGACCTTCGCAAGGGAGGTGTTTACAAACTTGATAGAGTCCAGTGATGATGAGCAGTTCGATCAGTTTTTCCAGGCCTTTGGAGCGATCGCCAAGCAGGTGAATGCTTAACTTTATGTTTGCCATATTTGAACACAAAGCTGGTTGGTAAACTGACCTTTTGGAAGTTGTCCCAGGGTGGATGATTTTTTGCGGTATCTAATAAGTGGCCAAGATTTCACTCAAAAGGATACATTTCTGTTATGCTTCTTGAATGAATGGCCTCCAATGATTCCTTGATTGATGCCCCTGATGCACTAAAGTACAAAGATGTGTCACCACGCTTGCTCTCACTGTAACGATTTCAGTAATGCAAAATGTCCTCCTGAACTGAAACATGAATCCTGTTTTTTCCAGAAAAACATCACCTTCGTCAGAAATCCAGATGTACGAGACATCATCTTGAACCGGACCTTGACAGCCCTTGCTCCTAAATTTGAAGGATTTGAGCCTGAAGACTTTGAGCTGTGGTTCCAGGTCAATTTGTTTCCTGTGATGGCGAGCCTCCACCCTGGCATCTTGGTGGTGATACCCAGTAACATCAGCTGTGCATCCTACGCAGCTATGTAAGAGATGATATTTCTGCAGTCCAAAGCTGAACATTTAAAGTTTGCAGGATGATGTCAAACTTTGGCTCCTGACAAGTCACAAGAATTTCTGTTTTCTTCCTTCAGACTCACTGGTCTTCGGCAAAGTTTGGAATCCCTGCCCGTGCACATTTCACAGGGTGTGAGATCAAGCATAATGTCACTCAAGGAGACATTCCCAGGTAAGTGGCCAAATGCTCTGCTGACAAACGTTTTCAGATTTGCCCATTGCCACAACTGTGATGATAGCTGTACTGATGCCATGCTTTCATTTCAATATTTTCTTAAACAGGTTGCTCAGTTCCAGATTCCTTCATGGTGAGTTCATTTCTATGGGTGTACTGATGGGTTTTACAATGTTTGATCAAAATTCATAAGGACACAATTTTGTCACATCAACTTTGTTAATGATGCCGTTTGATATATTTTAACTTTAAGTAGCTTTTGCTACCAGACTAACAATTGTGCTTTGCTTGTCTCCAGTGCAAGGAGACCCCGGTTAATGGTAAGTCTCTAAATGACCAGATATTTCAACTTTGATGACAACATCGCATTCTGAAAGTACAATATCTGATACACGACTATTGTATTTTCACAGAAGACCTCATCTGTTATGGAATTAATAGGTGGGTGCATTACTGTTTTGTCTGGTGCTGGGTTCGTGCAGGTAAATTTCTCTTACACAATCTAACTAGGGTGACAACAATTTACTTTTTTATTCTTCTCTTCAGATCACAACTCGAACAAACCCTGTCTGTTGGCAATTCCTCTGAAGCCCTGTGCAATGTTTCCATCACTGAGCATGCTTGTTCCTCGGTAAGACTGTTATATGTAAGCTGTGAATCCCACATAAAGATTTGGCTTTTGCTACATTACCCTCTTGATAGTAATCTCCATGAGCTCTAAAAGTGTTTGTTTTATTTCTTTTCAAATCTTTTCCAAGGCTACACATCTCACAGCCAGCAACTTGGTCACACTGATGAACTGCTCACTGGAAAGCCAAAGGACATACCCCGTAGAGGTCTGGAAGCTTTTCTTCCAAAAGGCTTCTGCGGCACTAGACCAGGCTCTTGTGACATACGCCAGCATGGTAAATCCAATCCCAAAATTTCACACAATTGGTGTTTCCCCGTGGGCAGTCTGTGTCAAACCGGAATTTTTTTTTCCAATTCCAGGCCCCCAACAACAGCAACCCGTCCTTGTCACATGTGCTTGAGGCTATTGTGGAGGTGAAAATTGCCAACTTCAGCCAGGCACAACTGCAGAGTGATGCCTTTGTCAGCAGCTGGTTCCAGACAAAGATTCGTCCGTTTCTGGCCTCTCCATCCCCCAACGTCCTCTTCTGCCTAAGCTCCAAGAACTTCAGCTGCCATACCTACCAGACTGTGTAAGCACATGTGTGATATATTGCTCCACTGTGAACAAGATTGCAGAGGAACCTGTTGTTTTGTAATTGTTATAGTATTAAAAGTCTTCTCTCAAATTTAGCATCCAGGCATTCAGCAGCCAAAGGCCATCCATGGACAGAGAAAGACAGCAAGCAGTCTTCACTCATTTCATCAAGCCCTTCCTTTCAAGAAATGACTCATCAGGTACAGGCAAGAGCTCAGGTTCAAATTGGTAAAGTCTTGATAGCATGTGGTGGTTATGCCTTGACAATGACTTTGTTTCTGTCTTCGTTGCAGATCCTGGCTGTGTCTCACTTAACAGAGATAGTAAAGAGTGGCTACAGGCAAACCTTGGCAGCTTCTCTGCTTTTGCAACCCTGCAGGATCTGCAAGCCCTCAATGCCAACTTCTCCAGTGTAAGTGGCAACTGCAGTTCTAGTATTCCTATCCCAAACTGAAATGTCTTACCTGTGATTTTCCAATTACTGCAGTTTGATTTCATATTGATTTCCCTTTTTAGGCCGAATCCTTGTCAGTGCTCACTCCTGCTCAGGTGGCGCAGTTGACACTGAGCTCAGGGGCCTTGAATGACACAGACCAAATCGACCGTGTGTTTGAGCGACTTGAGGATGGTGATGCTCTGGGAAATGTTAATGAATACCTGACACAGTTGACAGCAAATGGAATGGTAGGCTACTCTTGACACCTGGGGAAGATGGATAATGGATGGGCTTAAAACCGAGCATAGTCAGTAATTAGTTATGTATATAACCCTCTACATCACTTGTAGGGCACTCATTCATATCAAATATGTTGTTACATCCTATGATGTATGAGGTATCATGGCGTTTGAATCCTCTCATGTCGTCATTTGACAGGACCCTGATTTCCAACCTGTTGTGGGAGATCGTGTGATGAATAGGACCTTCGCCATCATCAGTACCCATTTCTCAGAATTCCAGAGAGACGACTGGTTTCTTTGGTTCCATCAGTTACTGGTTCCTGTCCTCCCAAGTTTCAGTCCAATGATGCTCAAGAATGCAACCGCAAATATAAACTGCACAAACTACCATGTCGTGTGAGTAGCATTTCAAGAACAAGCTAAATTGCATTGCAAAAAGTGCAAAGTGCTAATGGTAGACAGAATATGAATGTTTACTTGTCTCCCCTCTGCAGTGTGAGTGGGATAGCCAAAGCTTCCCCTAAAGTGCTGTCGCCTAGACGAAAAGAAATCTCAAGCGTTCTGCTGGACTACCTGAGAAATTCTGCCAGTGTCATCAACAAGCCAGGTAGGGCTGACGCAGTAAACTGTGCCCTGTGGTTGCTTGTGTGTGCTTGCCCATGGACTTGGAATTGTGAAAAAGTCTGCTGAAATGGCAGTGAGAAGAAAACTGACAAATTGACTTTTTCCATGTGTATCAATGCAAAATAATGATTGTCCATCTACATGCCTTAGTTTGCAGGCAGGGAATTCACAGTGATGCAGAATGGCTTGAAGCAAACCTGGGTCCCTTTTCCCAATACACAACATACTCTGACCTCAAAGTCTTCAACCTGTCTGTAGTAAGTCATATATTTTGCAGCCAATTGTTCTTGAAAACGGCCACACAATATTCGCAACTTGGAAAATCTGCACACAGTTGTGGCTTAGCCATATCAAAGAGAAAAGCAATTCATATATCATCTTGGTTTGTGCCATCAGGTGGCAGTTGTGGACTCCCTCTCACCAAACCAGAAGGCTGAGACAGTCCTGGATACAGACAGCGGCATTTTGGAGAATGAGACCTTCGCAAGGGAGGTGTTTACAAACTTGATAGAGTCCAGTGATGATGAGCAGTTCGATCAGTTTTTCCAGGCCTTTGGAGCGATCGCCAAGCAGGTGAATGCTTCACTTTATGTTTGCCATATTTTAACACAAAGCTGGTTGGTAAACTGACCTTTTGGAAGTTGTCCTAGGGTGGATGATTTTTTGCGGTATCTAATAAGTGGCCAAGATTTCACTCAAAAGGATACATTTCTGTTATGCTTCTTGAATGAATGGCCTCCAATGATTCCTTGATTGATGCCCCTGATGCACTAAAGTACAAAGATGTGTCACCACGCTTGCTCTCACTGTAACGATTTCAGTAATGCAAAATGTCCTCCTGAACTGAATCATGAATCCTTTTTTTTCCAGAAAAACATCACCTTCGTCAGAAATCCAGATGTACGAGACATCATATTGAACCGGACCTTGACAGCCCTTGCTCCTAAATTTGAAGGATTTGAGCCTGAAGACTTTGAGCTGTGGTTCCAGGTCAATTTGTTTCCTGTGATGGCGAGCCTCCACCCTGGCATCTTGGTGGTGATACCCAGTAACATCAGCTGTGCATCCTACGCAGCTATGTAAGAGATGATATTTCTACAGTCCAAAGCTGAACATTTAAAGTTTGCAGGATGATGTCAAACTTTGGCTCCTGACAAGTCACAAGAATTTCTGTTTTCTTCCTTCAGACTCACTGGTCTTCGGCAAAGTTTGGAATCCCTGCCCGTGCACATTTCACAGGGTGTGAGATCAAGCATAATGTCACTCAAGGAGACATTCCCAGGTAAGTGGCCAAATGCTCTGCTGACAAACGTTTTCAGATTTGCCCATTGCCACAACTGTGATGATAGCTGTACTGATGCCATGCCTTCATTTCAATATTTTCTTAAACAGGTTGCTCAGTTCCAGATTCCTTCATGGTGAGTTCATTTCTATGGGTGTACTGATGGGTTTTACAATGTTTGATCAAAATTCATAAGGACACAATTTTGTCATATCAACTTTGTTAATGATGCCGTTTGATATATTTTAACTTTAAGTAGCTTTTGCTACCAGACTAACAATTGTGCTTTGCTTGTCTCCAGTGCAAGGAGACCCCGGTTAATGGTAAGTCTCTAAATGACCAGATATTTCAACTTTGATGACAACATCGCATTCTGAAAGTACAATATCTGATACACGACTATTGTATTTTCACAGAAGACCTCATCTGTTATGGAGTTAATAGGTGGGTGCATTACTGTTTTGTCTGGTGCTGGGTTCGTGCAGGTAAATTTCTCTTACCCAATCTAACTAGGGTGACAACAATTTACTTTTTTATTCTTCTCTTCAGATCACAACTCGAACAAACCCTGTCTGTTGGCAATTCCTCTGAAGCCCTGTGCAATGTTTCCATCACTGAGCATGCTTGTTCCTCGGTAAGACTGTTATATGTAAGCTGTGAATCCCACATAAAGATTTGGCTTTTGCTACATTACCCTCTTGATAGTAATCTCCATGAGCTCTAAAAGTGTTTGTTTTATTTCTTTTCAAATCTTTTCCAAGGCTACACATCTCACAGCCAGCAACTTGGTCACACTGATGAACTGCTCACTGGAAAGCCAAAGGACATACCCCGTAGAGGTCTGGAAGCTTTTCTTCCAAAAGGCTTCTGCGGCACTAGACCAGGCTCTTGTGACATACACCAGCATGGTAAATCCAATCCCAAAATTTCGCACAATTGGTGTTTCCCCGTGGGCAGTCTGTGTCAAACCGGAATTTTTTTTTCCAATTCCAGGCCCCCAACAACAGCAACCCGTCCTTGTCACATGTGCTTGAGGCTATTGTGGAGGTGAAAATTGCCAACTTCAGCCAGGCACAACTGCAGAGTGATGCCTTTGTCAGCAGCTGGTTCCAGACAAAGATTCGTCCGTTTCTGGCCTCTCCATCCCCCAACGTCCTCTTCTGCCTAAGCTCCAAGAACTTCAGCTGCCATACCTACCAGACTGTGTAAGCACATGTGTGATATATTGCTCCACTGTGAACAAGATTGCAGAGGAACCTGTTGTTTTGTAATTGTTATAGTATTAAAAGTCTTCTCTCAAATTTAGCATCCAGGCATTCAGCAGCCAAAGGCCATCCATGGACAGAGAAAGACAGCAAGCAGTCTTCACTCATTTCATCAAGCCCTTCCTTTCAAGAAATGACTCATCAGATACAGGCAAGAGCTCAGGTTCAAATTGGTAAAGTCTTGATAGCATGTGGTGGTTATGCCTTGACAATGACTTTGTTTCTGTCTTCGTTGCAGATCCTGGCTGTGTCTCACTTAACAGAGATAGTAAAGAGTGGCTACAGGCAAACCTTGGCAGCTTCTCTGCTTTTGCAACCCTGCAGGATCTGCAAGCCCTCAATGCCAACTTCTCCAGTGTAAGTGGCAACTGCAGTTATAGTATTCCTATCCCAAACTGAAATGTCTTACCTGTGATTTTCCAATTACTGCAGTTTGATTTCATATTGATTTCCCTTTTTAGGCCGAATCCTTGTCAGTGCTCACTCCTGCTCAGGTGGCGCAGTTGACACTGAGCTCAGGGGCCTTGAATGACACAGACCAAATCGACCGTGTGTTTGAGCGACTTGAGGATGGTGATGCTCTGGGAAATGTTAATGAATACCTGACACAGTTGACAGCAAATGGAATGGTAGGCTACTCTTGACACCTGGGGAAGATGGATAATGGATGGGCTTAAAACCGAGCATAGTCAGTAATTAGTTATGTATATAACCCTCTACATCACTTGTAGGGCACTCATTCATATCAAATATGTTGTTACATCCTATGATGTATGAGGTATCATGGCGTTTGAATCCTCTCATGTCGTCATTTGACAGGACCCTGATTTCCAACCTGTTGTGGGAGATCGTGTGATGAATAGGACCTTCGCCATCATCAGTACCCATTTCTCAGAATTCCAGAGAGACGACTGGTTTCTTTGGTTCCATCAGTTACTGGTTCCTGTCCTCCCAAGTTTCAGTCCAATGATGCTCAAGAATGCAACCGCAAATATAAACTGCACAAACTACCATGTCGTGTGAGTAGCATTTCAAGAACAAGCTAAATTGCATTGCAAAAAGTGCAAAGTGCTAATGGTAGACAGAATAAGAATGTTTACTTGTCTCCCCTCTGCAGTGTGAGTGGGATAGCCAAAGCTTCCCCTAAAGTGCTGTCGCCTAGACGAAAAGAAATCTCAAGCGTTCTGCTGGACTACCTGAGAAATTCTGCCAGTGTCATCAACAAGCCAGGTAGGGCTGACGCAGTAAACTGTGCCCTGTGGTTGCTTGTGTGTGCTTGCCCATGGACTTGGAATTGTGAAAAAGTCTGCTGAAATGGCAGTGAGAAGAAAACTGACAAATTGACTTTTTCCATGTGTATCAATGCAAAATAATGATTGTCCATCTACATGCCTTAGTTTGCAGGCAGGGAATTCACAGTGATGCAGAATGGCTTGAAGCAAACCTGGGTCCCTTTTCCCAATACACAACATACTCTGACCTCAAAGTCTTCAACCTGTCTGTAGTAAGTCATATATTTTGCAGCCAATTGTTCTTGAAAACGGCCACACAATATTCGCAACTTGGAAAATCTGCACACAGTTGTGGCTTAGCCATATCAAAGAGAAAAGCAATTCATATATCATCTTGGTTTGTGCCATCAGGTGGCAGTTGTGGACTCCCTCTCACCAAACCAGAAGGCTGAGACAGTCCTGGATACAGACAGCGGCATTTTGGAGAATGAGACCTTCGCAAGGGAGGTGTTTACAAACTTGATAGAGTCCAGTGATGATGAGCAGTTCGATCAGTTTTTCCAGGCCTTTGGAGCGATCGCCAAGCAGGTGAATGCTTAACTTTATGTTTGCCATATTTTAACACAAAGCTGGTTGGTAAACTGACCTTTTGGAAGTTGTCCCAGGGTGGATGATTTTTTGCGGTATCTAATAAGTGGCCAAGATTTCACTCAAAAGGATACATTTCTGTTATGCTTCTTGAATGAATGGCCTCCAATGATTCCTTGATTGATGCCCCTGATGCACTAAAGTACAAAGATGTGTCACCACGCTTGCTCTCACTGTAACGATTTCAGTAATGCAAAATGTCCTCCTGAACTGAAACATGAATCCTTTTTTTTCCAGAAAAACATCACCTTCGTCAGAAATCCAGATGTACGAGACATCATCTTGAACCGGACCTTGACAGCCCTTGCTCCTAAATTTGAAGGATTTGAGCCTGAAGACTTTGAGCTGTGGTTCCAGGTCAATTTGTTTCCTGTGATGGCGAGCCTCCACCCTGGCATCTTGGTGGTGATACCCAGTAACATCAGCTGTGCATCCTACGCAGCTATGTAAGAGATGATATTTCTGCAGTCCAAAGCTGAACATTTAAAGTTTGCAGGATGATGTCAAACTTTGGCTCCTGACAAGTCACAAGAATTTCTGTTTTCTTCCTTCAGACTCACTGGTCTTCGGCAAAGTTTGGAATCCCTGCCCGTGCACATTTCACAGGGTGTGAGATCAAGCATAATGTCACTCAAGGAGACATTCCCAGGTAAGTGGCCAAATGCTCTGCTGACAAACGTTTTCAGATTTGCCCATTGCCACAACTGTGATGATAGCTGTACTGATGCCATGCCTTCATTTCAATATTTTCTTAAACAGGTTGCTCAGTTCCAGATTCCTTCATGGTGAGTTCATTTCTATGGGTGTACTGATGGGTTTTACAATGTTTGATCAAAATTCATAAGGACACAATTTTGTCACATCAACTTTGTTAATGATGCCGTTTGATATATTTTAACTTTAAGTAGCTTTTGCTACCAGACTAACAATTGTGCTTTGCTTGTCTCCAGTGCAAGGAGACCCCGGTTAATGGTAAGTCTCTAAATGACCAGATATTTCAACTTTGATGACAACATCGCATTCTGAAAGTACAATATCTGATACACGACTATTGTATTTTCACAGAAGACCTCATCTGTTATGGAGTTAATAGGTGGGTGCATTACTGTTTTGTCTGGTGCTGGGTTCGTGCAGGTAAATTTCTCTTACACAATCTAACTAGGGTGACAACAATTTACTTTTTTATTCTTCTCTTCAGATCACAACTCGAACAAACCCTGTCTGTTGGCAATTCCTCTGAAGCCCTGTGCAATGTTTCCATCACTGAGCATGCTTGTTCCTCGGTAAGACTGTTATATGTAAGCTGTGAATCCCACATAAAGATTTGGCTTTTGCTACATTACCCTCTTGATAGTAATCTCCATGAGCTCTAAAAGTGTTTGTTTTATTTCTTTTCAAATCTTTTCCAAGGCTACACATCTCACAGCCAGCAACTTGGTCACACTGATGAACTGCTCACTGGAAAGCCAAAGGACATACCCCGTAGAGGTCTGGAAGCTTTTCTTCCAAAAGGCTTCTGCGGCACTAGACCAGGCTCTTGTGACATACGCCAGCATGGTAAATCCAATCCCAAAATTTCGCACAATTGGTGTTTCCCCGTGGGCAGTCTGTGTCAAACCGGAATTTTTTTTTCCAATTCCAGGCCCCCAACAACAGCAACCCGTCCTTGTCACATGTGCTTGAGGCTATTGTGGAGGTGAAAATTGCCAACTTCAGCCAGGCACAACTGCAGAGTGATGCCTTTGTCAGCAGCTGGTTCCAGACAAAGATTCGTCCGTTTCTGGCCTCTCCATCCCCCAACGTCCTCTTCTGCCTAAGCTCCAAGAACTTCAGCTGCCATACCTACCAGACTGTGTAAGCACATGTGTGATATATTGCTCCACTGTGAACAAGATTGCAGAGGAACCTGTTGTTTTGTAATTGTTATAGTATTAAAAGTCTTCTCTCAAATTTAGCATCCAGGCATTCAGCAGCCAAAGGCCATCCATGGACAGAGAAAGACAGCAAGCAGTCTTCACTCATTTCATCAAGCCCTTCCTTTCAAGAAATGACTCATCAGGTACAGGCAAGAGCTCAGGTTCAAATTGGTAAAGTCTTGATAGCATGTGGTGGTTATGCCTTGACAATGACTTTGTTTCTGTCTTCGTTGCAGATCCTGGCTGTGTCTCACTTAACAGAGATAGTAAAGAGTGGCTACAGGCAAACCTTGGCAGCTTCTCTGCTTTTGCAACCCTGCAGGATCTGCAAGCCCTCAATGCCAACTTCTCCAGTGTAAGTGGCAACTGCAGTTCTAGTATTCCTATCCCAAACTGAAATGTCTTACCTGTGATTTTCCAATTACTGCTGTTTGATTTCATATTGATTTCCCTTTTTAGGCCGAATCCTTGTCAGTGCTCACTCCTGCTCAGGTGGCGCAGTTGACACTGAGCTCAGGGGCCTTGAATGACACAGACCAAATCGACCGTGTGTTTGAGCGACTTGAGGATGGTGATGCTCTGGGAAATGTTAATGAATACCTGACACAGTTGACAGCAAATGGAATGGTAGGCTACTCTTGACACCTGGGGAAGATGGATAATGGATGGGCTTAAAACCGAGCATAGTCAGTAATTAGTTATGTATATAACCCTCTACATCACTTGTAGGGCACTCATTCATGTCAAATATGTTGTTACATCCTATGATGTATGAGGTATCATGGCGTTTGAATCCTCTCATGTCGTCATTTGACAGGACCCTGATTTCCAACCTGTTGTGGGAGATCGTGTGATGAATAGGACCTTCGCCATCATCAGTACCCATTTCTCAGAATTCCAGAGAGACGACTGGTTTCTTTGGTTCCATCAGTTACTGGTTCCTGTCCTCCCAAGTTTCAGCCCAATGATGCTCAAGAATGCAACCGCAAATATAAACTGCACAAACTACCATGTCGTGTGAGTAGCATTTCAAGAACAAGCTAAATTGCATTGCAAAAAGTGCAAAGTGCTAATGGTAGACAGAATAAGAATGTTTACTTGTCTCCCCTCTGCAGTGTGAGTGGGATAGCCAAAGCTTCCCCTAAAGTGCTGTCGCCTAGACGAAAAGAAATCTCAAGCGTTCTGCTGGACTACCTGAGAAATTCTGCCAGTGTCATCAACAAGCCAGGTAGGGCTGACGCAGTAAACTGTGCCCTGTGGTTGCTTGTGTGTGCTTGCCCATGGACTTGGAATTGTGAAAAAGTCTGCTGAAATGGCAGTGAGAAGAAAACTGACAAATTGACTTTTTCCATGTGTATCAATGCAAAATAATGATTGTCCATCTACATGCCTTAGTTTGCAGGCAGGGAATTCACAGTGATGCAGAATGGCTTGAAGCAAACCTGGGTCCCTTTTCCCAATACACAACATACTCTGACCTCAAAGTCTTCAACCTGTCTGTAGTAAGTTATATATTTTGCAGCCAATTGTTCTTGAAAACGGCCACACAATATTCGCAACTTGGAAAATCTGCACACAGTTGTGGCTTAGCCATATCAAAGAGAAAAGCAATTCATATATCATCTTGGTTTGTGCCATCAGGTGGCAGTTGTGGACTCCCTCTCACCAAACCAGAAGGCTGAGACAGTCCTGGATACAGACAGCGGCATTTTGGAGAATGAGACCTTCGCAAGGGAGGTGTTTACAAACTTGATAGAGTCCAGTGATGATGAGCAGTTCGATCAGTTTTTCCAGGCCTTTGGAGCGATCGCCAAGCAGGTGAATGCTTAACTTTATGTTTGCCATATTTTAACACAAAGCTGGTTGGTAAACTGACCTTTTGGAAGTTGTCCTAGGGTGGATGATTTTTTGCGGTATCTAATAAGTGGCCAAGATTTCACTCAAAAGGATACATTTCTGTTATGCTTCTTGAATGAATGGCCTCCAATGATTCCTTGATTGATGCCCCTGATGCACTAAAGTACAAAGATGTGTCACCACGCTTGCTCTCACTGTAACGATTTCAGTAATGCAAAATGTCCTCCTGAACTGAAACATGAATCCTTTTTTTTCCAGAAAAACATCACCTTCGTCAGAAATCCAGATGTACGAGACATCATCTTGAACCGGACCTTGACAGCCCTTGCTCCTAAATTTGAAGGATTTGAGCCTGAAGACTTTGAGCTGTGGTTCCAGGTCAATTTGTTTCCTGTGATGGCGAGCCTCCACCCTGGCATCTTGGTGGTGATACCCAGTAACATCAGCTGTGCATCCTACGCAGCTATGTAAGAGATGATATTTCTGCAGTCCAAAGCTGAACATTTAAAGTTTGCAGGATGATGTCAAACTTTGGCTCCTGACAAGTCACAAGAATTTCTGTTTTCTTCCTTCAGACTCACTGGTCTTCGGCAAAGTTTGGAATCCCTGCCCGTGCACATTTCACAGGGTGTGAGATCAAGCATAATGTCACTCAAGGAGACATTCCCAGGTAAGTGGCCAAATGCTCTGCTGACAAACGTTTTCAGATTTGCCCATTGCCACAACTGTGATGATAGCTGTACTGATGCCATGCCTTCATTTCAATATTTTCTTAAACAGGTTGCTCAGTTCCAGATTCCTTCATGGTGAGTTAATTTCTATGGGTGTACTGATGGGTTTTACAATGTTTGATCAAAATTCATAAGGACACAATTTTGTCACATCAACTTTGTTAATGATGCCGTTTGATATATTTTAACTTTAAGTAGCTTTTGCTACCAGACTAACAATTGTGCTTTGCTTGTCTCCAGTGCAAGGAGACCCCGGTTAATGGTAAGTCTCTAAATGACCAGATATTTCAACTTTGATGACAACATCGCATTCTGAAAGTACAATATCTGATACACGACTATTGTATTTTCACAGAAGACCTCATCTGTTATGGAGTTAATAGGTGGGTGCATTACTGTTTTGTCTGGTGCTGGGTTCGTGCAGGTAAATTTCTCTTACACAATCTAACTAGGGTGACAACAATTTACTTTTTTATTCTTCTCTTCAGATCACAACTCGAACAAACCCTGTCTGTTGGCAATTCCTCTGAAGCCCTGTGCAATGTTTCCATCACTGAGCATGCTTGTTCCTCGGTAAGACTGTTATATGTAAGCTGTGAATCCCACATAAAGATTTGGCTTTTGCTACATTACCCTCTTGATAGTAATCTCCATGAGCTCTAAAAGTGTTTGTTTTATTTCTTTTCAAATCTTTTCCAAGGCTACACATCTCACAGCCAGCAACTTGGTCACACTGATGAACTGCTCACTGGAAAGCCAAAGGACATACCCCATAGAGGTCTGGAAGCTTTTCTTCCAAAAGGCTTCTGCGGCACTAGACCAGGCTCTTGTGACATACGCCAGCATGGTAAATCCAATCCCAAAATTTCGCACAATTGGTGTTTCCCCGTGGGCAGTCTGTGTCAAACCGGAATTTTTTTTTTCCAATTCCAGGCCCCCAACAACAGCAACCCGTCCTTGTCACATGTGCTTGAGGCTATTGTGGAGGTGAAAATTGCCAACTTCAGCCAGGCACAACTGCAGAGTGATGCCTTTGTCAGCAGCTGGTTCCAGACAAAGATTCGTCCGTTTCTGGCCTCTCCATCCCCCAACGTCCTCTTCTGCCTAAGCTCCAAGAACTTCAGCTGCCATACCTACCAGACTGTGTAAGCACATGTGTGATATATTGCTCCACTGTGAACAAGATTGCAGAGGAACCTGTTGTTTTGTAATTGTTATAGTATTAAAAGTCTTCTCTCAAATTTAGCATCCAGGCATTCAGCAGCCAAAGGCCATCCATGGACAGAGAAAGACAGCAAGCAGTCTTCACTCATTTCATCAAGCCCTTCCTTTCAAGAAATGACTCATCAGGTACAGGCAAGAGCTCAGGTTCAAATTGGTAAAGTCTTGATAGCATGTGGTGGTTATGCCTTGACAATGACTTTGTTTCTGTCTTCGTTGCAGATCCTGGCTGTGTCTCACTTAACAGAGATAGTAAAGAGTGGCTACAGGCAAACCTTGGCAGCTTCTCTGCTTTTGCAACCCTGCAGGATCTGCAAGCCCTCAATGCCAACTTCTCCAGTGTAAGTGGCAACTGCAGTTCTAGTATTCCTATCCCAAACTGAAATGTCTTACCTGTGATTTTCCAATTACTGCAGTTTGATTTCATATTGATTTCCCTTTTTAGGCCGAATCCTTGTCAGTGCTCACTCCTGCTCAGGTGGCGCAGTTGACACTGAGCTCAGGGGCCTTGAATGACACAGACCAAATCGACCGTGTGTTTGAGCGACTTGAGGATGGTGATGCTCTGGGAAATGTTAATGAATACCTGACACGGTTGACAGCAAATGGAATGGTAGGCTACTCTTGACACCTGGGGAAGATGGATAATGGATGGGCTTAAAACCGAGCATAGTCAGTAATTAGTTATGTATATAACCCTCTACATCACTTGTAGGGCACTCATTCATATCAAATATGTTGTTACATCCTATGATGTATGAGGTATCATGGCGTTTGAATCCTCTCATGTCGTCATTTGACAGGACCCTGATTTCCAACCTGATGTGGGAGATCGTGTGATGAATAGGACCTTCGCCATCATCAGTACCCATTTCTCAGAATTCCAGAGAGACGACTGGTTTCTTTGGTTCCATCAGTTACTGGTTCCTGTCCTCCCAAGTTTCAGCCCAATGATGCTCAAGAATGCAACCGCAAATATAAACTGCACAAACTACCATGTCGTGTGAGTAGCATTTCAAGAACAAGCTAAATTGCATTGCAAAAAGTGCAAAGTGCTAATGGTAGACAGAATAAGAATGTTTACTTGTCTCCCCTCTGCAGTGTGAGTGGGATAGCCAAAGCTTCCCCTAAAGTGCTGTCGCCTAGACGAAAAGAAATCTCAAGCGTTCTGCTGGACTACCTGAGAAATTCTGCCAGTGTCATCAACAAGCCAGGTAGGGCTGACGCAGTAAACTGTGCCCTGTGGTTGCTTGTGTGTGCTTGCCCATGGACTTGGAATTGTGAAAAAGTCTGCTGAAATGGCAGTGAGAAGAAAACTGACAAATTGACTTTTTCCATGTGTATCAATGCAAAATAATGATTGTCCATCTACATGCCTTAGTTTGCAGGCAGGGAATTCACAGTGATGCAGAATGGCTTGAAGCAAACCTGGGTCCCTTTTCCCAATACACAACATACTCTGACCTCAAAGTCTTCAACCTGTCTGTAGTAAGTCATATATTTTGCAGCCAATTGTTCTTGAAAACGGCCACACAATATTCGCAACTTGGAAAATCTGCACACAGTTGTGGCTTAGCCATATCAAAGAGAAAAGCAATTCATATATCATCTTGGTTTGTGCCATCAGGTGGCAGTTGTGGACTCCCTCTCACCAAACCAGAAGGCTGAGACAGTCCTGGATACAGACAGCGGCATTTTGGAGAATGAGACCTTCGCAAGGGAGGTGTTTACAAACTTGATAGAGTCCAGTGATGATGAGCAGTTCGATCAGTTTTTCCAGGCCTTTGGAGCGATCGCCAAGCAGGTGAATGCTTAACTTTATGTTTGCCATATTTGAACACAAAGCTGGTTGGTAAACTGACCTTTTGGAAGTTGTCCTAGGGTGGATGATTTTTTGCGGTATCTAATAAGTGGCCAAGATTTCACTCAAAAGGATACATTTCTGTTATGCTTCTTGAATGAATGGCCTCCAATGATTCCTTGATTGATGCCCCTGATGCACTAAAGTACAAAGATGTGTCACCACGCTTGCTCTCACTGTAACGATTTCAGTAATGCAAAATGTCCTCCTGAACTGAAACATGAATCCTGTTTTTTCCAGAAAAACATCACCTTCGTCAGAAATCCAGATGTACGAGATATCATCTTGAACCGGACCTTGACAGCCCTTGCTCCTAAATTTGAAGGATTTGAGCCTGAAGACTTTGAGCTGTGGTTCCAGGTCAATTTGTTTCCTGTGATGGCGAGCCTCCACCCTGGCATCTTGGTGGTGATACCCAGTAACATCAGCTGTGCATCCTACGCAGCTATGTAAGAGATGATATTTCTGCAGTCCAAAGCTGAACATTTAAAGTTTGCAGGATGATGTCAAACTTTGGCTCCTGACAAGTCACAAGAATTTCTGTTTTCTTCCTTCAGACTCACTGGTCTTCGGCAAAGTTTGGAATCCCTGCCCGTGCACATTTCACAGGGTGTGAGATCAAGCATAATGTCACTCAAGGAGACATTCCCAGGTAAGTGGCCAAATGCTCTGCTGACAAACGTTTTCAGATTTGCCCATTGCCACAACTGTGATGATAGCTGTACTGATGCCATGCTTTCATTTCAATATTTTCTTAAACAGGTTGCTCAGTTCCAGATTCCTTCATGGTGAGTTCATTTCTATGGGTGTACTGATGGGTTTTACAATGTTTGATCAAAATTCATAAGGACACAATTTTGTCACATCAACTTTGTTAATGATGCCGTTTGATATATTTTAACTTTAAGTAGCTTTTGCTACCAGACTAACAATTGTGCTTTGCTTGTCTCCAGTGCAAGGAGACCCCGGTTAATGGTAAGTCTCTAAATGACCAGATATTTCAACTTTGATGACAACATCGCATTCTGAAAGTACAATATCTGATACACGACTATTGTATTTTCACAGAAGACCTCATCTGTTATGGAGTTAATAGGTGGGTGCATTACTGTTTTGTCTGGTGCTGGGTTCGTGCAGGTAAATTTCTCTTACACAATCTAACTAGGGTGACAACAATTTACTTTTTTATTCTTCTCTTCAGATCACAACTCGAACAAACCCTGTCTGTTGGCAATTCCTCTGAAGCCCTGTGCAATGTTTCCATCACTGAGCATGCTTGTTCCTCGGTAAGACTGTTATATGTAAGCTGTGAATCCCACATAAAGATTTGGCTTTTGCTACATTACCCTCTTGATAGTAATCTCCATGAGCTCTAAAAGTGTTTGTTTTATTTCTTTTCAAATCTTTTCCAAGGCTACACATCTCACAGCCAGCAACTTGGTCACACTGATGAACTGCTCACTGGAAAGCCAAAGGACATACCCCGTAGAGGTCTGGAAGCTTTTCTTCCAAAAGGCTTCTGCGGCACTAGACCAGGCTCTTGTGACATACGCCAGCATGGTAAATCCAATCCCAAAATTTCGCACAATTGGTGTTTCCCCGTGGGCAGTCTGTGTCAAACCGGAATTTTTTTTTCCAATTCCAGGCCCCCAACAACAGCAACCCGTCCTTGTCACATGTGCTTGAGGCTATTGTGGAGGTGAAAATTGCCAACTTCAGCCAGGCACAACTGCAGAGTGATGCCTTTGTCAGCAGCTGGTTCCAGACAAAGATTCGTCCGTTTCTGGCCTCTCCATCCCCCAACGTCCTCTTCTGCCTAAGCTCCAAGAACTTCAGCTGCCATACCTACCAGACTGTGTAAGCACATGTGTGATATATTGCTCCACTGTGAACAAGATTGCAGAGGAACCTGTTGTTTTGTAATTGTTATAGTATTAAAAGTCTTCTCTCAAATTTAGCATCCAGGCATTCAGCAGCCAAAGGCCATCCATGGACAGAGAAAGACAGCAAGCAGTCTTCACTCATTTCATCAAGCCCTTCCTTTCAAGAAATGACTCATCAGGTACAGGCAAGAGCTCAGGTTCAAATTGGTAAAGTCTTGATAGCATGTGGTGGTTATGCCTTGACAATGACTTTGTTTCTGTCTTCGTTGCAGATCCTGGCTGTGTCTCACTTAACAGAGATAGTAAAGAGTGGCTACAGGCAAACCTTGGCAGCTTCTCTGCTTTTGCAACCCTGCAGGATCTGCAAGCCCTCAATGCCAACTTCTCCAGTGTAAGTGGCAACTGCAGTTCTAGTATTCCTATCCCAAACTGAAATGTCTTACCTGTGATTTTCCAATTACTGCAGTTTGATTTCATATTGATTTCCCTTTTTAGGCCGAATCCTTGTCAGTGCTCACTCCTGCTCAGGTGGCGCAGTTGACACTGAGCTCAGGGGCCTTGAATGACACAGACCAAATCGACCGTGTGTTTGAGCGACTTGAGGATGGTGATGCTCTGGGAAATGTTAATGAATACCTGACACAGTTGACAGCAAATGGAATGGTAGGCTACTCTTGACACCTGGGGAAGATGGATAATGGATGGGCTTAAAACCGAGCATAGTCAGTAATTAGTTATGTATATAACCCTCTACATCACTTGTAGGGCACTCATTCATGTCAAATATGTTGTTACATCCTATGATGTATGAGGTATCATGGCGTTTGAATCCTCTCATGTCGTCATTTGACAGGACCCTGATTTCCAACCTGTTGTGGGAGATCGTGTGATGAATAGGACCTTCGCCATCATCAGTACCCATTTCTCAGAATTCCAGAGAGACGACTGGTTTCTTTGGTTCCATCAGTTACTGGTTCCTGTCCTCCCAAGTTTCAGTCCAATGATGCTCAAGAATGCAACCGCAAATATAAACTGCACAAACTACCATGTCGTGTGAGTAGCATTTCAAGAACAAGCTAAATTGCATTGCAAAAAGTGCAAAGTGCTAATGGTAGACAGAATATGAATGTTTACTTGTCTCCCCTCTGCAGTGTGAGTGGGATAGCCAAAGCTTCCCCTAAAGTGCTGTCGCCTAGACGAAAAGAAATCTCAAGCGTTCTGCTGGACTACCTGAGAAATTCTGCCAGTGTCATCAACAAGCCAGGTAGGGCTGACGCAGTAAACTGTGCCCTGTGGTTGCTTGTGTGTGCTTGCCCATGGACTTGGAATTGTGAAAAAGTCTGCTGAAATGGCAGTGAGAAGAAAACTGACAAATTGACTTTTTCCATGTGTATCAATGCAAAATAATGATTGTCCATCTACATGCCTTAGTTTGCAGGCAGGGAATTCACAGTGATGCAGAATGGCTTGAAGCAAACCTGGGTCCCTTTTCCCAATACACAACATACTCTGACCTCAAAGTCTTCAACCTGTCTGTAGTAAGTCATATATTTTGCAGCCAATTGTTCTTGAAAACGGCCACACAATATTCGCAACTTGGAAAATCTGCACACAGTTGTGGCTTAGCCATATCAAAGAGAAAAGCAATTCATATATCATCTTGGTTTGTGCCATCAGGTGGCAGTTGTGGACTCCCTCTCACCAAACCAGAAGGCTGAGACAGTCCTGGATACAGACAGCGGCATTTTGGAGAATGAGACCTTCGCAAGGGAGGTGTTTACAAACTTGATAGAGTCCAGTGATGATGAGCAGTTCGATCAGTTTTTCCAGGCCTTTGGAGCGATCGCCAAGCAGGTGAATGCTTCACTTTATGTTTGCCATATTTTAACACAAAGCTGGTTGGTAAACTGACCTTTTGGAAGTTGTCCCAGGGTGGATGATTTTTTGCGGTATCTAATAAGTGGCCAAGATTTCACTCAAAAGGATACATTTCTGTTATGCTTCTTGAATGAATGGCCTCCAATGATTCCTTGATTGATGCCCCTGATGCACTAAAGTACAAAGATGTGTCACCACGCTTGCTCTCACTGTAACGATTTCAGTAATGCAAAATGTCCTCCTGAACTGAAACATGAATCCTTTTTTTTCCAGAAAAACATCACCTTCGTCAGAAATCCAGATGTACGAGACATCATCTTGAACCGGACCTTGACAGCCCTTGCTCCTAAATTTGAAGGATTTGAGCCTGAAGACTTTGAGCTGTGGTTCCAGGTCAATTTGTTTCCTGTGATGGCGAGCCTCCACCCTGGCATCTTGGTGGTGATACCCAGTAACATCAGCTGTGCATCCTACGCAGCTATGTAAGAGATGATATTTCTGCAGTCCAAAGCTGAACATTTAAAGTTTGCAGGATGATGTCAAACTTTGGCTCCTGACAAGTCACAAGAATTTCTGTTTTCTTCCTTCAGACTCACTGGTCTTCGGCAAAGTTTGGAATCCCTGCCCGTGCACATTTCACAGGGTGTGAGATCAAGCATAATGTCACTCAAGGAGACATTCCCAGGTAAGTGGCCAAATGCTCTGCTGACAAACGTTTTCAGATTTGCCCATTGCCACAACTGTGATGATAGCTGTACTGATGCCATGCCTTCATTTCAATATTTTCTTAAACAGGTTGCTCAGTTCCAGATTCCTTCATGGTGAGTTCATTTCTATGGGTGTACTGATGGGTTTTACAATGTTTGATCAAAATTCATAAGGACACAATTTTGTCACATCAACTTTGTTAATGATGCCGTTTGATATATTTTAACTTTAAGTAGCTTTTGCTACCAGACTAACAATTGTGCTTTGCTTGTCTCCAGTGCAAGGAGACCCCGGTTAATGGTAAGTCTCTAAATGACCAGATATTTCAACTTTGATGACAACATCGCATTCTGAAAGTACAATATCTGATACACGACTATTGTATTTTCACAGAAGACCTCATCTGTTATGGAGTTAATAGGTGGGTGCATTACTGTTTTGTCTGGTGCTGGGTTCGTGCAGGTAAATTTCTCTTACACAATCTAACTAGGGTGACAACAATTTACTTTTTTATTCTTCTCTTCAGATCACAACTCGAACAAACCCTGTCTGTTGGCAATTCCTCTGAAGCCCTGTGCAATGTTTCCATCACTGAGCATGCTTGTTCCTCGGTAAGACTGTTATATGTAAGCTGTGAATCCCACATAAAGATTTGGCTTTTGCTACATTACCCTCTTGATAGTAATCTCCATGAGCTCTAAAAGTGTTTGTTTTATTTCTTTTCAAATCTTTTCCAAGGCTACACATCTCACAGCCAGCAACTTGGTCACACTGATGAACTGCTCACTGGAAAGCCAAAGGACATACCCCGTAGAGGTCTGGAAGCTTTTCTTCCAAAAGGCTTCTGCGGCACTAGACCAGGCTCTTGTGACATACGCCAGCATGGTAAATCCAATCCCAAAATTTCGCACAATTGGTGTTTCCCCGTGGGCAGTCTGTGTCAAACCGGAATTTTTTTTTCCAATTCCAGGCCCCCAACAACAGCAACCCGTCCTTGTCACATGTGCTTGAGGCTATTGTGGAGGTGAAAATTGCCAACTTCAGCCAGGCACAACTGCAGAGTGATGCCTTTGTCAGCAGCTGGTTCCAGACAAAGATTCGTCCGTTTCTGGCCTCTCCATCCCCCAACGTCCTCTTCTGCCTAAGCTCCAAGAACTTCAGCTGCCATACCTACCAGACTGTGTAAGCACATGTGTGATATATTGCTCCACTGTGAACAAGATTGCAGAGGAACCTGTTGTTTTGTAATTGTTATAGTATTAAAAGTCTTCTCTCAAATTTAGCATCCAGGCATTCAGCAGCCAAAGGCCATCCATGGACAGAGAAAGACAGCAAGCAGTCTTCACTCATTTCATCAAGCCCTTCCTTTCAAGAAATGACTCATCAGGTACAGGCAAGAGCTCAGGTTCAAATTGGTAAAGTCTTGATAGCATGTGGTGGTTATGCCTTGACAATGACTTTGTTTCTGTCTTCGTTGCAGATCCTGGCTGTGTCTCACTTAACAGCGATAGTAAAGAGTGGCTACAGGCAAACCTTGGCAGCTTCTCTGCTTTTGCAACCCTGCAGGATCTGCAAGCCCTCAATGCCAACTTCTCCAGTGTAAGTGGCAACTGCAGTTATAGTATTCCTATCCCAAACTGAAATGTCTTACCTGTGATTTTCCAATTACTGCAGTTTGATTTCATATTGATTTCCCTTTTTAGGCCGAATCCTTGTCAGTGCTCACTCCTGCTCAGGTGGCGCAATTGACACTGAGCTCAGGGGCCTTGAATGACACAGACCAAATCGACCGTGTGTTTGAGCGACTTGAGGATGGTGATGCTCTGGGAAATGTTAATGAATACCTGACACAGTTGACAGCAAATGGAATGGTAGGCTACTCTTGACATCTGGGGAAGATGGATAATGGATGGGCTTAAAACCGAGCATAGTCAGTAATTAGTTATGTATATAACCCTCTACATCACTTGTAGGGCACTCATTCATGTCAAATATGTTGTTACATCCTATGATGTATGAGGTATCATGGCGTTTGAATCCTCTCATGTCGTCATTTGACAGGACCCTGATTTCCAACCTGTTGTGGGAGATCGTGTGATGAATAGGACCTTCGCCATCATCAGTACCCATTTCTCAGAATTCCAGAGAGACGACTGGTTTCTTTGGTTCCATCAGTTACTGGTTCCTGTCCTCCCAAGTTTCAGCCCAATGATGCTCAAGAATGCAACCGCAAATATAAACTGCACAAACTACCATGTCGTGTGAGTAGCATTTCAAGAACAAGCTAAATTGCATTGCAAAAAGTGCAAAGTGCTAATGGTAGACAGAATAAGAATGTTTACTTGTCTCCCCTCTGCAGTGTGAGTGGGATAGCCAAAGCTTCCCCTAAAGTGCTGTCGCCTAGACGAAAAGAAATCTCAAGCGTTCTGCTGGACTACCTGAGAAATTCTGCCAGTGTCATCAACAAGCCAGGTAGGGCTGACGCAGTAAACTGTGCCCTGTGGTTGCTTGTGTGTGCTTGCCCATGGACTTGGAATTGTGAAAAAGTCTGCTGAAATGGCAGTGAGAAGAAAACTGACAAATTGACTTTTTCCATGTGTATCAATGCAAAATAATGATTGTCCATCTACATGCCTTAGTTTGCAGGCAGGGAATTCACAGTGATGCAGAATGGCTTGAAGCAAACCTGGGTCCCTTTTCCCAATACACAACATACTCTGACCTCAAAGTCTTCAACCTGTCTGTAGTAAGTCATATATTTTGCAGCCAATTGTTCTTGAAAACGGCCACACAATATTCGCAACTTGGAAAATCTGCACACAGTTGTGGCTTAGCCATATCAAAGAGAAAAGCAATTCATATATCATCTTGGTTTGTGCCATCAGGTGGCAGTTGTGGACTCCCTCTCACCAAACCAGAAGGCTGAGACAGTCCTGGATACAGACAGCGGCATTTTGGAGAATGAGACCTTCGCAAGGGAGGTGTTTACAAACTTGATAGAGTCCAGTGATGATGAGCAGTTCGATCAGTTTTTCCAGGCCTTTGGAGCGATCGCCAAGCAGGTGAATGCTTAACTTTATGTTTGCCATATTTTAACACAAAGCTGGTTGGTAAACTGACCTTTTGGAAGTTGTCCTAGGGTGGATGATTTTTTGCGGTATCTAATAAGTGGCCAAGATTTCACTCAAAAGGATACATTTCTGTTATGCTTCTTGAATGAATGGCCTCCAATGATTCCTTGATTGATGCCCCTGATGCACTAAAGTACAAAGATGTGTCACCACGCTTGCTCTCACTGTAACGATTTCAGTAATGCAAAATGTCCTCCTGAACTGAATCATGAATCCTTTTTTTTCCAGAAAAACATCACCTTCGTCAGAAATCCAGATGTACGAGACATCATATTGAACCGGACCTTGACAGCCCTTGCTCCTAAATTTGAAGGATTTGAGCCTGAAGACTTTGAGCTGTGGTTCCAGGTCAATTTGTTTCCTGTGATGGCGAGCCTCCACCCTGGCATCTTGGTGGTGATACCCAGTAACATCAGCTGTGCATCCTACGCAGCTATGTAAGAGATGATATTTCTACAGTCCAAAGCTGAACATTTAAAGTTTGCAGGATGATGTCAAACTTTGGCTCCTGACAAGTCACAAGAATTTCTGTTTTCTTCCTTCAGACTCACTGGTCTTCGGCAAAGTTTGGAATCCCTGCCCGTGCACATTTCACAGGGTGTGAGATCAAGCATAATGTCACTCAAGGAGACATTCCCAGGTAAGTGGCCAAATGCTCTGCTGACAAACGTTTTCAGATTTGCCCATTGCCACAACTGTGATGATAGCTGTACTGATGCCATGCCTTCATTTCAATATTTTCTTAAACAGGTTGCTCAGTTCCAGATTCCTTCATGGTGAGTTCATTTCTATGGGTGTACTGATGGGTTTTACAATGTTTGATCAAAATTCATAAGGACACAATTTTGTCACATCAACTTTGTTAATGATGCCGTTTGATATATTTTAACTTTAAGTAGCTTTTGCTACCAGACTAACAATTGTGCTTTGCTTGTCTCCAGTGCAAGGAGACCCCGGTTAATGGTAAGTCTCTAAATGACCAGATATTTCAACTTTGATGACAACATCGCATTCTGAAAGTACAATATCTGATACACGACTATTGTATTTTCACAGAAGACCTCATCTGTTATGGAGTTAATAGGTGGGTGCATTACTGTTTTGTCTGGTGCTGGGTTCGTGCAGGTAAATTTCTCTTACACAATCTAACTAGGGTGACAACAATTTACTTTTTTATTCTTCTCTTCAGATCACAACTCGAACAAACCCTGTCTGTTGGCAATTCCTCTGAAGCCCTGTGCAATGTTTCCATCACTGAGCATGCTTGTTCCTCGGTAAGACTGTTATATGTAAGCTGTGAATCCCACATAAAGATTTGGCTTTTGCTACATTACCCTCTTGATAGTAATCTCCATGAGCTCTAAAAGTGTTTGTTTTATTTCTTTTCAAATCTTTTCCAAGGCTACACATCTCACAGCCAGCAACTTGGTCACACTGATGAACTGCTCACTGGAAAGCCAAAGGACATACCCCGTAGAGGTCTGGAAGCTTTTCTTCCAAAAGGCTTCTGCGGCACTAGACCAGGCTCTTGTGACATACGCCAGCATGGTAAATCCAATCCCAAAATTTCGCACAATTGGTGTTTCCCCGTGGGCAGTCTGTGTCAAACCGGAATTTTTTTTTCCAATTCCAGGCCCCCAACAACAGCAACCCGTCCTTGTCACATGTGCTTGAGGCTATTGTGGAGGTGAAAATTGCCAACTTCAGCCAGGCACAACTGCAGAGTGATGCCTTTGTCAGCAGCTGGTTCCAGACAAAGATTCGTCCGTTTCTGGCCTCTCCATCCCCCAACGTCCTCTTCTGCCTAAGCTCCAAGAACTTCAGCTGCCATACCTACCAGACTGTGTAAGCACATGTGTGATATATTGCTCCACTGTGAACAAGATTGCAGAGGAACCTGTTGTTTTGTAATTGTTATAGTATTAAAAGTCTTCTCTCAAATTTAGCATCCAGGCATTCAGCAGCCAAAGGCCATCCATGGACAGAGAAAGACAGCAAGCAGTCTTCACTCATTTCATCAAGCCCTTCCTTTCAAGAAATGACTCATCAGGTACAGGCAAGAGCTCAGGTTCAAATTGGTAAAGTCTTGATAGCATGTGGTGGTTATGCCTTGACAATGACTTTGTTTCTGTCTTCGTTGCAGATCCTGGCTGTGTCTCACTTAACAGCGATAGTAAAGAGTGGCTACAGGCAAACCTTGGCAGCTTCTCTGCTTTTGCAACCCTGCAGGATCTGCAAGCCCTCAATGCCAACTTCTCCAGTGTAAGTGGCAACTGCAGTTATAGTATTCCTATCCCAAACTGAAATGTCTTACCTGTGATTTTCCAATTACTGCAGTTTGATTTCATATTGATTTCCCTTTTTAGGCCGAATCCTTGTCAGTGCTCACTCCTGCTCAGGTGGCGCAATTGACACTGAGCTCAGGGGCCTTGAATGACACAGACCAAATCGACCGTGTGTTTGAGCGACTTGAGGATGGTGATGCTCTGGGAAATGTTAATGAATACCTGACACAGTTGACAGCAAATGGAATGGTAGGCTACTCTTGACATCTGGGGAAGATGGATAATGGATGGGCTTAAAACCGAGCATAGTCAGTAATTAGTTATGTATATAACCCTCTACATCACTTGTAGGGCACTCATTCATGTCAAATATGTTGTTACATCCTATGATGTATGAGGTATCATGGCGTTTGAATCCTCTCATGTCGTCATTTGACAGGACCCTGATTTCCAACCTGTTGTGGGAGATCGTGTGATGAATAGGACCTTCGCCATCATCAGTACCCATTTCTCAGAATTCCAGAGAGACGACTGGTTTCTTTGGTTCCATCAGTTACTGGTTCCTGTCCTCCCAAGTTTCAGCCCAATGATGCTCAAGAATGCAACCGCAAATATAAACTGCACAAACTACCATGTCGTGTGAGTAGCATTTCAAGAACAAGCTAAATTGCATTGCAAAAAGTGCAAAGTGCTAATGGTAGACAGAATAAGAATGTTTACTTGTCTCCCCTCTGCAGTGTGAGTGGGATAGCCAAAGCTTCCCCTAAAGTGCTGTCGCCTAGACGAAAAGAAATCTCAAGCGTTCTGCTGGACTACCTGAGAAATTCTGCCAGTGTCATCAACAAGCCAGGTAGGGCTGACGCAGTAAACTGTGCCCTGTGGTTGCTTGTGTGTGCTTGCCCATGGACTTGGAATTGTGAAAAAGTCTGCTGAAATGGCAGTGAGAAGAAAACTGACAAATTGACTTTTTCCATGTGTATCAATGCAAAATAATGATTGTCCATCTACATGCCTTAGTTTGCAGGCAGGGAATTCACAGTGATGCAGAATGGCTTGAAGCAAACCTGGGTCCCTTTTCCCAATACACAACATACTCTGACCTCAAAGTCTTCAACCTGTCTGTAGTAAGTCATATATTTTGCAGCCAATTGTTCTTGAAAACGGCCACACAATATTCGCAACTTGGAAAATCTGCACACAGTTGTGGCTTAGCCATATCAAAGAGAAAAGCAATTCATATATCATCTTGGTTTGTGCCATCAGGTGGCAGTTGTGGACTCCCTCTCACCAAACCAGAAGGCTGAGACAGTCCTGGATACAGACAGCGGCATTTTGGAGAATGAGACCTTCGCAAGGGAGGTGTTTACAAACTTGATAGAGTCCAGTGATGATGAGCAGTTCGATCAGTTTTTCCAGGCCTTTGGAGCGATCGCCAAGCAGGTGAATGCTTAACTTTATGTTTGCCATATTTTAACACAAAGCTGGTTGGTAAACTGACCTTTTGGAAGTTGTCCTAGGGTGGATGATTTTTTGCGGTATCTAATAAGTGGCCAAGATTTCACTCAAAAGGATACATTTCTGTTATGCTTCTTGAATGAATGGCCTCCAATGATTCCTTGATTGATGCCCCTGATGCACTAAAGTACAAAGATGTGTCACCACGCTTGCTCTCACTGTAACGATTTCAGTAATGCAAAATGTCCTCCTGAACTGAATCATGAATCCTTTTTTTTCCAGAAAAACATCACCTTCGTCAGAAATCCAGATGTACGAGACATCATATTGAACCGGACCTTGACAGCCCTTGCTCCTAAATTTGAAGGATTTGAGCCTGAAGACTTTGAGCTGTGGTTCCAGGTCAATTTGTTTCCTGTGATGGCGAGCCTCCACCCTGGCATCTTGGTGGTGATACCCAGTAACATCAGCTGTGCATCCTACGCAGCTATGTAAGAGATGATATTTCTACAGTCCAAAGCTGAACATTTAAAGTTTGCAGGATGATGTCAAACTTTGGCTCCTGACAAGTCACAAGAATTTCTGTTTTCTTCCTTCAGACTCACTGGTCTTCGGCAAAGTTTGGAATCCCTGCCCGTGCACATTTCACAGGGTGTGAGATCAAGCATAATGTCACTCAAGGAGACATTCCCAGGTAAGTGGCCAAATGCTCTGCTGACAAACGTTTTCAGATTTGCCCATTGCCACAACTGTGATGATAGCTGTACTGATGCCATGCCTTCATTTCAATATTTTCTTAAACAGGTTGCTCAGTTCCAGATTCCTTCATGGTGAGTTCATTTCTATGGGTGTACTGATGGGTTTTACAATGTTTGATCAAAATTCATAAGGACACAATTTTGTCACATCAACTTTGTTAATGATGCCGTTTGATATATTTTAACTTTAAGTAGCTTTTGCTACCAGACTAACAATTGTGCTTTGCTTGTCTCCAGTGCAAGGAGACCCCGGTTAATGGTAAGTCTCTAAATGACCAGATATTTCAACTTTGATGACAACATCGCATTCTGAAAGTACAATATCTGATACACGACTATTGTATTTTCACAGAAGACCTCATCTGTTATGGAGTTAATAGGTGGGTGCATTACTGTTTTGTCTGGTGCTGGGTTCGTGCAGGTAAATTTCTCTTACACAATCTAACTAGGGTGACAACAATTTACTTTTTTATTCTTCTCTTCAGATCACAACTCGAACAAACCCTGTCTGTTGGCAATTCCTCTGAAGCCCTGTGCAATGTTTCCATCACTGAGCATGCTTGTTCCTCGGTAAGACTGTTATATGTAAGCTGTGAATCCTACATAAAGATTTGGCTTTTGCTACATTACCCTCTTGATAGTAATCTCCATGAGCTCTAAAAGTGTTTGTTTTATTTCTTTTCAAATCTTTTCCAAGGCTACACATCTCACAGCCAGCAACTTGGTCACACTGATGAACTGCTCACTGGAAAGCCAAAGGACATACCCCGTAGAGGTCTGGAAGCTTTTCTTCCAAAAGGCTTCTGCGGCACTAGACCAGGCTCTTGTGACATACGCCAGCATGGTAAATCCAATCCCAAAATTTCGCACAATTGGTGTTTCCCCGTGGGCAGTCTGTGTCAAACCGGAATTTTTTTTTCCAATTCCAGGCCCCCAACAACAGCAACCCGTCCTTGTCACATGTGCTTGAGGCTATTGTGGAGGTGAAAATTGCCAACTTCAGCCAGGCACAACTGCAGAGTGATGCCTTTGTCAGCAGCTGGTTCCAGACAAAGATTCGTCCGTTTCTGGCCTCTCCATCCCCCAACGTCCTCTTCTGCCTAAGCTCCAAGAACTTCAGCTGCCATACCTACCAGACTGTGTAAGCACATGTGTGATATATTGCTCCACTGTGAACAAGATTGCAGAGGAACCTGTTGTTTTGTAATTGTTATAGTATTAAAAGTCTTCTCTCAAATTTAGCATCCAGGCATTCAGCAGCCAAAGGCCATCCATGGACAGAGAAAGACAGCAAGCAGTCTTCACTCATTTCATCAAGCCCTTCCTTTCAAGAAATGACTCATCAGGTACAGGCAAGAGCTCAGGTTCAAATTGGTAAAGTCTTGATAGCATGTGGTGGTTATGCCTTGACAATGACTTTGTTTCTGTCTTCGTTGCAGATCCTGGCTGTGTCTCACTTAACAGAGATAGTAAAGAGTGGCTACAGGCAAACCTTGGCAGCTTCTCTGCTTTTGCAACCCTGCAGGATCTGCAAGCCCTCAATGCCAACTTCTCCAGTGTAAGTGGCAACTGCAGTTATAGTATTCCTATCCCAAACTGAAATGTCTTACCTGTGATTTTCCAATTACTGCAGTTTGATTTCATATTGATTTCCCTTTTTAGGCCGAATCCTTGTCAGTGCTCACTCCTGCTCAGGTGGCGCAATTGACACTGAGCTCAGGGGCCTTGAATGACACAGACCAAATCGACCGTGTGTTTGAGCGACTTGAGGATGGTGATGCTCTGGGAAATGTTAATGAATACCTGACACAGTTGACAGCAAATGGAATGGTAGGCTACTCTTGACATCTGGGGAAGATGGATAATGGATGGGCTTAAAACCGAGCATAGTCAGTAATTAGTTATGTATATAACCCTCTACATCACTTGTAGGGCACTCATTCATGTCAAATATGTTGTTACATCCTATGATGTATGAGGTATCATGGCGTTTGAATCCTCTCATGTCGTCATTTGACAGGACCCTGATTTCCAACCTGTTGTGGGAGATCGTGTGATGAATAGGACCTTCGCCATCATCAGTACCCATTTCTCAGAATTCCAGAGAGACGACTGGTTTCTTTGGTTCCATCAGTTACTGGTTCCTGTCCTCCCAAGTTTCAGCCCAATGATGCTCAAGAATGCAACCGCAAATATAAACTGCACAAACTACCATGTCGTGTGAGTAGCATTTCAAGAACAAGCTAAATTGCATTGCAAAAAGTGCAAAGTGCTAATGGTAGACAGAATAAGAATGTTTACTTGTCTCCCCTCTGCAGTGTGAGTGGGATAGCCAAAGCTTCCCCTAAAGTGCTGTCGCCTAGACGAAAAGAAATCTCAAGCGTTCTGCTGGACTACCTGAGAAATTCTGCCAGTGTCATCAACAAGCCAGGTAGGGCTGACGCAGTAAACTGTGCCCTGTGGTTGCTTGTGTGTGCTTGCCCATGGACTTGGAATTGTGAAAAAGTCTGCTGAAATGGCAGTGAGAAGAAAACTGACAAATTGACTTTTTCCATGTGTATCAATGCAAAATAATGATTGTCCATCTACATGCCTTAGTTTGCAGGCAGGGAATTCACAGTGATGCAGAATGGCTTGAAGCAAACCTGGGTCCCTTTTCCCAATACACAACATACTCTGACCTCAAAGTCTTCAACCTGTCTGTAGTAAGTCATATATTTTGCAGCCAATTGTTCTTGAAAACGGCCACACAATATTCGCAACTTGGAAAATCTGCACACAGTTGTGGCTTAGCCATATCAAAGAGAAAAGCAATTCATATATCATCTTGGTTTGTGCCATCAGGTGGCAGTTGTGGACTCCCTCTCACCAAACCAGAAGGCTGAGACAGTCCTGGATACAGACAGCGGCATTTTGGAGAATGAGACCTTCGCAAGGGAGGTGTTTACAAACTTGATAGAGTCCAGTGATGATGAGCAGTTCGATCAGTTTTTCCAGGCCTTTGGAGCGATCGCCAAGCAGGTGAATGCTTCACTTTATGTTTGCCATATTTTAACACAAAGCTGGTTGGTAAACTGACCTTTTGGAAGTTGTCCCAGGGTGGATGATTTTTTGCGGTATCTAATAAGTGGCCAAGATTTCACTCAAAAGGATACATTTCTGTTATGCTTCTTGAATGAATGGCCTCCAATGATTCCTTGATTGATGCCCCTGATGCACTAAAGTACAAAGATGTGTCACCACGCTTGCTCTCACTGTAACGATTTCAGTAATGCAAAATGTCCTCCTGAACTGAAACATGAATCCTTTTTTTTCCAGAAAAACATCACCTTCGTCAGAAATCCAGATGTACGAGACATCATCTTGAACCGGACCTTGACAGCCCTTGCTCCTAAATTTGAAGGATTTGAGCCTGAAGACTTTGAGCTGTGGTTCCAGGTCAATTTGTTTCCTGTGATGGCGAGCCTCCACCCTGGCATCTTGGTGGTGATACCCAGTAACATCAGCTGTGCATCCTACGCAGCTATGTAAGAGATGATATTTCTGCAGTCCAAAGCTGAACATTTAAAGTTTGCAGGATGATGTCAAACTTTGGCTCCTGACAAGTCACAAGAATTTCTGTTTTCTTCCTTCAGACTCACTGGTCTTCGGCAAAGTTTGGAATCCCTGCCCGTGCACATTTCACAGGGTGTGAGATCAAGCATAATGTCACTCAAGGAGACATTCCCAGGTAAGTGGCCAAATGCTCTGCTGACAAACGTTTTCAGATTTGCCCATTGCCACAACTGTGATGATAGCTGTACTGATGCCATGCCTTCATTTCAATATTTTCTTAAACAGGTTGCTCAGTTCCAGATTCCTTCATGGTGAGTTCATTTCTATGGGTGTACTGATGGGTTTTACAATGTTTGATCAAAATTCATAAGGACACAATTTTGTCACATCAACTTTGTTAATGATGCCGTTTGATATATTTTAACTTTAAGTAGCTTTTGCTACCAGACTAACAATTGTGCTTTGCTTGTCTCCAGTGCAAGGAGACCCCGGTTAATGGTAAGTCTCTAAATGACCAGATATTTCAACTTTGATGACAACATCGCATTCTGAAAGTACAATATCTGATACACGACTATTGTATTTTCACAGAAGACCTCATCTGTTATGGAGTTAATAGGTGGGTGCATTACTGTTTTGTCTGGTGCTGGGTTCGTGCAGGTAAATTTCTCTTACACAATCTAACTAGGGTGACAACAATTTACTTTTTTATTCTTCTCTTCAGATCACAACTCGAACAAACCCTGTCTGTTGGCAATTCCTCTGAAGCCCTGTGCAATGTTTCCATCACTGAGCATGCTTGTTCCTCGGTAAGACTGTTATATGTAAGCTGTGAATCCCACATAAAGATTTGGCTTTTGCTACATTACCCTCTTGATAGTAATTTCCATGAGCTCTAAAAGTGTTTGTTTTATTTCTTTTCAAATCTTTTCCAAGGCTACACATCTCACAGCCAGCAACTTGGTCACACTGATGAACTGCTCACTGGAAAGCCAAAGGACATACCCCGTAGAGGTCTGGAAGCTTTTCTTCCAAAAGGCTTCTGCGGCACTAGACCAGGCTCTTGTGACATACGCCAGCATGGTAAATCCAATCCCAAAATTTCGCACAATTGGTGTTTCCCCGTGGGCAGTCTGTGTCAAACCGGAATTTTTTTTTCCAATTCCAGGCCCCCAACAACAGCAACCCGTCCTTGTCACATGTGCTTGAGGCTATTGTGGAGGTGAAAATTGCCAACTTCAGCCAGGCACAACTGCAGAGTGATGCCTTTGTCAGCAGCTGGTTCCAGACAAAGATTCGTCCGTTTCTGGCCTCTCCATCCCCCAACGTCCTCTTCTGCCTAAGCTCCAAGAACTTCAGCTGCCATACCTACCAGACTGTGTAAGCACATGTGTGATATATTGCTCCACTGTGAACAAGATTGCAGAGGAACCTGTTGTTTCGTAATTGTTATAGTATTAAAAGTCTTCTCTCAAATTTAGCATCCAGGCATTCAGCAGCCAAAGGCCATCCATGGACAGAGAAAGACAGCAAGCAGTCTTCACTCATTTCATCAAGCCCTTCCTTTCAAGAAATGACTCATCAGGTACAGGCAAGAGCTCAGGTTCAAATTGGTAAAGTCTTGATAGCATGTGGTGGTTATGCCTTGACAATGACTTTGTTTCTGTCTTCGTTGCAGATCCTGGCTGTGTCTCACTTAACAGAGATAGTAAAGAGTGGCTACAGGCAAACCTTGGCAGCTTCTCTGCTTTTGCAACCCTGCAGGATCTGCAAGCCCTCAATGCCAACTTCTCCAGTGTAAGTGGCAACTGCAGTTATAGTATTCCTATCCCAAACTGAAATGTCTTACCTGTGATTTTCCAATTACTGCAGTTTGATTTCATATTGATTTCCCTTTTTAGGCCGAATCCTTGTCAGTGCTCACTCCTGCTCAGGTGGCGCAGTTGACACTGAGCTCAGGGGCCTTGAATGACACAGACCAAATCGACCGTGTGTTTGAGCGACTTGAGGATGGTGATGCTCTGGGAAATGTTAATGAATACCTGACACAGTTGACAGCAAATGGAATGGTAGGCTACTCTTGACACCTGGGGAAGATGGATAATGGATGGGCTTAAAACCGAGCATAGTCAGTAATTAGTTATGTATATAACCCTCTACATCACTTGTAGGGCACTCATTCATATCAAATATGTTGTTACATCCTATGATGTATGAGGTATCATGGCGTTTGAATCCTCTCATGTCGTCATTTGACAGGACCCTGATTTCCAACCTGTTGTGGGAGATCGTGTGATGAATAGGACCTTCGCCATCATCAGTACCCATTTCTCAGAATTCCAGAGAGACGACTGGTTTCTTTGGTTCCATCAGTTACTGGTTCCTGTCCTCCCAAGTTTCAGTCCAATGATGCTCAAGAATGCAACCGCAAATATAAACTGCACAAACTACCATGTCGTGTGAGTAGCATTTCAAGAACAAGCTAAATTGCATTGCAAAAAGTGCAAAGTGCTAATGGTAGACAGAATATGAATGTTTACTTGTCTCCCCTCTGCAGTGTGAGTGGGATAGCCAAAGCTTCCCCTAAAGTGCTGTCGCCTAGACGAAAAGAAATCTCAAGCGTTCTGCTGGACTACCTGAGAAATTCTGCCAGTGTCATCAACAAGCCAGGTAGGGCTGACGCAGTAAACTGTGCCCTGTGGTTGCTTGTGTGTGCTTGCCCATGGACTTGGAATTGTGAAAAAGTCTGCTGAAATGGCAGTGAGAAGAAAACTGACAAATTGACTTTTTCCATGTGTATCAATGCAAAATAATGATTGTCCATCTACATGCCTTAGTTTGCAGGCAGGGAATTCACAGTGATGCAGAATGGCTTGAAGCAAACCTGGGTCCCTTTTCCCAATACACAACATACTCTGACCTCAAAGTCTTCAACCTGTCTGTAGTAAGTCATATATTTTGCAGCCAATTGTTCTTGAAAACGGCCACACAATATTCGCAACTTGGAAAATCTGCACACAGTTGTGGCTTAGCCATATCAAAGAGAAAAGCAATTCATATATCATCTTGGTTTGTGCCATCAGGTGGCAGTTGTGGACTCCCTCTCACCAAACCAGAAGGCTGAGACAGTCCTGGATACAGACAGCGGCATTTTGGAGAATGAGACCTTCGCAAGGGAGGTGTTTACAAACTTGATAGAGTCCAGTGATGATGAGCAGTTCGATCAGTTTTTCCAGGCCTTTGGAGCGATCGCCAAGCAGGTGAATGCTTCACTTTATGTTTGCCATATTTTAACACAAAGCTGGTTGGTAAACTGACCTTTTGGAAGTTGTCCCAGGGTGGATGATTTTTTGCGGTATCTAATAAGTGGCCAAGATTTCACTCAAAAGGATACATTTCTGTTATGCTTCTTGAATGAATGGCCTCCAATGATTCCTTGATTGATGCCCCTGATGCACTAAAGTACAAAGATGTGTCACCACGCTTGCTCTCACTGTAACGATTTCAGTAATGCAAAATGTCCTCCTGAACTGAAACATGAATCCTTTTTTTTCCAGAAAAACATCACCTTCGTCAGAAATCCAGATGTACGAGACATCATCTTGAACCGGACCTTGACAGCCCTTGCTCCTAAATTTGAAGGATTTGAGCCTGAAGACTTTGAGCTGTGGTTCCAGGTCAATTTGTTTCCTGTGATGGCGAGCCTCCACCCTGGCATCTTGGTGGTGATACCCAGTAACATCAGCTGTGCATCCTACGCAGCTATGTAAGAGATGATATTTCTGCAGTCCAAAGCTGAACATTTAAAGTTTGCAGGATGATGTCAAACTTTGGCTCCTGACAAGTCACAAGAATTTCTGTTTTCTTCCTTCAGACTCACTGGTCTTCGGCAAAGTTTGGAATCCCTGCCCGTGCACATTTCACAGGGTGTGAGATCAAGCATAATGTCACTCAAGGAGACATTCCCAGGTAAGTGGCCAAATGCTCTGCTGACAAACGTTTTCAGATTTGCCCATTGCCACAACTGTGATGATAGCTGTACTGATGCCATGCCTTCATTTCAATATTTTCTTAAACAGGTTGCTCAGTTCCAGATTCCTTCATGGTGAGTTCATTTCTATGGGTGTACTGATGGGTTTTACAATGTTTGATCAAAATTCATAAGGACACAATTTTGTCACATCAACTTTGTTAATGATGCCGTTTGATATATTTTAACTTTAAGTAGCTTTTGCTACCAGACTAACAATTGTGCTTTGCTTGTCTCCAGTGCAAGGAGACCCCGGTTAATGGTAAGTCTCTAAATGACCAGATATTTCAACTTTGATGACAACATCGCATTCTGAAAGTACAATATCTGATACACGACTATTGTATTTTCACAGAAGACCTCATCTGTTATGGAGTTAATAGGTGGGTGCATTACTGTTTTGTCTGGTGCTGGGTTCGTGCAGGTAAATTTCTCTTACACAATCTAACTAGGGTGACAACAATTTACTTTTTTATTCTTCTCTTCAGATCACAACTCGAACAAACCCTGTCTGTTGGCAATTCCTCTGAAGCCCTGTGCAATGTTTCCATCACTGAGCATGCTTGTTCCTCGGTAAGACTGTTATATGTAAGCTGTGAATCCCACATAAAGATTTGGCTTTTGCTACATTACCCTCTTGATAGTAATTTCCATGAGCTCTAAAAGTGTTTGTTTTATTTCTTTTCAAATCTTTTCCAAGGCTACACATCTCACAGCCAGCAACTTGGTCACACTGATGAACTGCTCACTGGAAAGCCAAAGGACATACCCCGTAGAGGTCTGGAAGCTTTTCTTCCAAAAGGCTTCTGCGGCACTAGACCAGGCTCTTGTGACATACGCCAGCATGGTAAATCCAATCCCAAAATTTCGCACAATTGGTGTTTCCCCGTGGGCAGTCTGTGTCAAACCGGAATTTTTTTTTCCAATTCCAGGCCCCCAACAACAGCAACCCGTCCTTGTCACATGTGCTTGAGGCTATTGTGGAGGTGAAAATTGCCAACTTCAGCCAGGCACAACTGCAGAGTGATGCCTTTGTCAGCAGCTGGTTCCAGACAAAGATTCGTCCGTTTCTGGCCTCTCCATCCCCCAACGTCCTCTTCTGCCTAAGCTCCAAGAACTTCAGCTGCCATACCTACCAGACTGTGTAAGCACATGTGTGATATATTGCTCCACTGTGAACAAGATTGCAGAGGAACCTGTTGTTTTGTAATTGTTATAGTATTAAAAGTCTTCTCTCAAATTTAGCATCCAGGCATTCAGCAGCCAAAGGCCATCCATGGACAGAGAAAGACAGCAAGCAGTCTTCACTCATTTCATCAAGCCCTTCCTTTCAAGAAATGACTCATCAGGTACAGGCAAGAGCTCAGGTTCAAATTGGTAAAGTCTTGATAGCATGTGGTGGTTATGCCTTGACAATGACTTTGTTTCTGTCTTCGTTGCAGATCCTGGCTGTGTCTCACTTAACAGAGATAGTAAAGAGTGGCTACAGGCAAACCTTGGCAGCTTCTCTGCTTTTGCAACCCTGCAGGATCTGCAAGCCCTCAATGCCAACTTCTCCAGTGTAAGTGGCAACTGCAGTTCTAGTATTCCTATCCCAAACTGAAATGTCTTACCTGTGATTTTCCAATTACTGCAGTTTGATTTCATATTGATTTCCCTTTTTAGGCCGAATCCTTGTCAGTGCTCACTCCTGCTCAGGTGGCGCAGTTGACACTGAGCTCAGGGGCCTTGAATGACACAGACCAAATCGACCGTGTGTTTGAGCGACTTGAGGATGGTGATGCTCTGGGAAATGTTAATGAATACCTGACACAGTTGACAGCAAATGGAATGGTAGGCTACTCTTGACACCTGGGGAAGATGGATAATGGATGGGCTTAAAACCGAGCATAGTCAGTAATTAGTTATGTATATAACCCTCTACATCACTTGTAGGGCACTCATTCATATCAAATATGTTGTTACATCCTATGATGTATGAGGTATCATGGCGTTTGAATCCTCTCATGTCGTCATTTGACAGGACCCTGATTTCCAACCTGTTGTGGGAGATCGTGTGATGAATAGGACCTTCGCCATCATCAGTACCCATTTCTCAGAATTCCAGAGAGACGACTGGTTTCTTTGGTTCCATCAGTTACTGGTTCCTGTCCTCCCAAGTTTCAGCCCAATGATGCTCAAGAATGCAACCGCAAATATAAACTGCACAAACTACCATGTCGTGTGAGTAGCATTTCAAGAACAAGCTAAATTGCATTGCAAAAAGTGCAAAGTGCTAATGGTAGACAGAATAAGAATGTTTACTTGTCTCCCCTCTGCAGTGTGAGTGGGATAGCCAAAGCTTCCCCTAAAGTGCTGTCGCCTAGACGAAAAGAAATCTCAAGCGTTCTGCTGGACTACCTGAGAAATTCTGCCAGTGTCATCAACAAGCCAGGTAGGGCTGACGCAGTAAACTGTGCCCTGTGGTTGCTTGTGTGTGCTTGCCCATGGACTTGGAATTGTGAAAAAGTCTGCTGAAATGGCAGTGAGAAGAAAACTGACAAATTGACTTTTTCCATGTGTATCAATGCAAAATAATGATTGTCCATCTACATGCCTTAGTTTGCAGGCAGGGAATTCACAGTGATGCAGAATGGCTTGAAGCAAACCTGGGTCCCTTTTCCCAATACACAACATACTCTGACCTCAAAGTCTTCAACCTGTCTGTAGTAAGTCATATATTTTGCAGCCAATTGTTCTTGAAAACGGCCACACAATATTCGCAACTTGGAAAATCTGCACACAGTTGTGGCTTAGCCATATCAAAGAGAAAAGCAATTCATATATCATCTTGGTTTGTGCCATCAGGTGGCAGTTGTGGACTCCCTCTCACCAAACCAGAAGGCTGAGACAGTCCTGGATACAGACAGCGGCATTTTGGAGAATGAGACCTTCGCAAGGGAGGTGTTTACAAACTTGATAGAGTCCAGTGATGATGAGCAGTTCGATCAGTTTTTCCAGGCCTTTGGAGCGATCGCCAAGCAGGTGAATGCTTAACTTTATGTTTGCCATATTTGAACACAAAGCTGGTTGGTAAACTGACCTTTTGGAAGTTGTCCTAGGGTGGATGATTTTTTGCGGTATCTAATAAATGGCCAAGATTTCACTCAAAAGGATACATTTCTGTTATGCTTCTTGAATGAATGGCCTCCAATGATTCCTTGATTGATGCCCCTGATGCACTAAAGTACAAAGATGTGTCACCACGCTTGCTCTCACTGTAACGATTTCAGTAATGCAAAATGTCCTCCTGAACTGAAACATGAATCCTTTTTTTTCCAGAAAAACATCACCTTCGTCAGAAATCCAGATGTACGAGACATCATCTTGAACCGGACCTTGACAGCCCTTGCTCCTAAATTTGAAGGATTTGAGCCTGAAGACTTTGAGCTGTGGTTCCAGGTCAATTTGTTTCCTGTGATGGCGAGCCTCCACCCTGGCATCTTGGTGGTGATAACCAGTAACATCAGCTGTGCATCCTACGCAGCTATGTAAGAGATGATATTTCTGCAGTCCAAAGCTGAACATTTAAAGTTTGCAGGATGATGTCAAACTTTGGCTCCTGACAAGTCACAAGAATTTCTGTTTTCTTCCTTCAGACTCACTGGTCTTCGGCAAAGTTTGGAATCCCTGCCCGTGCACATTTCACAGGGTGTGAGATCAAGCATAATGTCACTCAAGGAGACATTCCCAGGTAAGTGGCCAAATGCTCTGCTGACAAACGTTTTCAGATTTGCCCATTGCCACAACTGTGATGATAGCTGTACTGATGCCATGCCTTCATTTCAATATTTTCTTAAACAGGTTGCTCAGTTCCAGATTCCTTCATGGTGAGTTCATTTCTATGGGTGTACTGATGGGTTTTACAATGTTTGATCAAAATTCATAAGGACACAATTTTGTCACATCAACTTTGTTAATGATGCCGTTTGATATATTTTAACTTTAAGTAGCTTTTGCTACCAGACTAACAATTGTGCTTTGCTTGTCTCCAGTGCAAGGAGACCCCGGTTAATGGTAAGTCTCTAAATGACCAGATATTTCAACTTTGATGACAACATCGCATTCTGAAAGTACAATATCTGATACACGACTATTGTATTTTCACAGAAGACCTCATCTGTTATGGAGTTAATAGGTGGGTGCATTACTGTTTTGTCTGGTGCTGGGTTCGTGCAGGTAAATTTCTCTTACACAATCTAACTAGGGTGACAACAATTTACTTTTTTATTCTTCTCTTCAGATCACAACTCGAACAAACCCTGTCTGTTGGCAATTCCTCTGAAGCCCTGTGCAATGTTTCCATCACTGAGCATGCTTGTTCCTCGGTAAGACTGTTATATGTAAGCTGTGAATCCCACATAAAGATTTGGCTTTTGCTACATTACCCTCTTGATAGTAATCTCCATGAGCTCTGAAAGTGTTTGTTTTATTTCTTTTCAAATCTTTTCCAAGGCTACACATCTCACAGCCAGCAACTTGGTCACACTGATGAACTGCTCACTGGAAAGCCAAAGGACATACCCCGTAGAGGTCTGGAAGCTTTTCTTCCAAAAGGCTTCTGCGGCACTAGACCAGGCTCTTGTGACATACGCCAGCATGGTAAATCCAATCCCAAAATTTCACACAATTGGTGTTTCCCCGTGGGCAGTCTGTGTCAAACCGGAATTTTTTTTCCAATTCCAGGCCCCCAACAACAGCAACCCGTCCTTGTCACATGTGCTTGAGGCTATTGTGGAGGTGAAAATTGCCAACTTCAGCCAGGCACAACTGCAGAGTGATGCCTTTGTCAGCAGCTGGTTCCAGACAAAGATTCGTCCGTTTCTGGCCTCTCCATCCCCCAACGTCCTCTTCTGCCTAAGCTCCAAGAACTTCAGCTGCCATACCTACCAGACTGTGTAAGCACATGTGTGATATATTGCGCCACTGTGAACAAGATTGCAGAGGAACCTGTTGTTTTGTAATTGTTATAGTATTAAAAGTCTTCTCTCAAATTTAGCATCCAGGCATTCAGCAGCCAAAGGCCATCCATGGACAGAGAAAGACAGCAAGCAGTCTTCACTCATTTCATCAAGCCCTTCCTTTCAAGAAATGACTCATCAGGTACAGGCAAGAGCTCAGGTTCAAATTGGTAAAGTCTTGATAGCATGTGGTGGTTATGCCTTGACAATGACTTTGTTTCTGTCTTCGTTGCAGATCCTGGCTGTGTCTCACTTAACAGAGATAGTAAAGAGTGGCTACAGGCAAACCTTGGCAGCTTCTCTGCTTTTGCAACCCTGCAGGATCTGCAAGCCCTCAATGCCAACTTCTCCAGTGTAAGTGGCAACTGCAGTTATAGTATTCCTATCCCAAACTGAAATGTCTTACCTGTGATTTTCCAATTACTGCAGTTTGATTTCATATTGATTTCCCTTTTTAGGCCGAATCCTTGTCAGTGCTCACTCCTGCTCAGGTGGCGCAATTGACACTGAGCTCAGGGGCCTTGAATGACACAGACCAAATCGACCGTGTGTTTGAGCGACTTGAGGATGGTGATGCTCTGGGAAATGTTAATGAATACCTGACACAGTTGACAGCAAATGGAATGGTAGGCTACTCTTGACACCTGGGGAAGATGGATAATGGATGGGCTTAAAACCGTGCATAGTCAGTAATTAGTTATGTATATAACCCTCTACATCACTTGTAGGGCACTCATTCATATCAAATATGTTGTTACATCCTATGATGTATGAGGTATCATGGCGTTTGAATCCTCTCATGTCGTCATTTGACAGGACCCTGATTTCCAACCTGTTGTGGGAGATCGTGTGATGAATAGGACCTTCGCCATCATCAGTACCCATTTCTCAGAATTCCAGAGAGACGACTGGTTTCTTTGGTTCCATCAGTTACTGGTTCCTGTCCTCCCAAGTTTCAGCCCAATGATGCTCAAGAATGCAACCGCAAATATAAACTGCACAAACTACCATGTCGTGTGAGTAGCATTTCAAGAACAAGCTAAATTGCATTGCAAAAAGTGCAAAGTGCTAATGGTAGACAGAATAAGAATGTTTACTTGTCTCCCCTCTGCAGTGTGAGTGGGATAGCCAAAGCTTCCCCTAAAGTGCTGTCGCCTAGACGAAAAGAAATCTCAAGCGTTCTGCTGGACTACCTGAGAAATTCTGCCAGTGTCATCAACAAGCCAGGTAGGGCTGACGCAGTAAACTGTGCCCTGTGGTTGCTTGTGTGTGCTTGCCCATGGACTTGGAATTGTGAAAAAGTCTGCTGAAATGGCAGTGAGAAGAAAACTGACAAATTGACTTTTTCCATGTGTATCAATGCAAAATAATGATTGTCCATCTACATGCCTTAGTTTGCAGGCAGGGAATTCACAGTGATGCAGAATGGCTTGAAGCAAACCTGGGTCCCTTTTCCCAATACACAACATACTCTGACCTCAAAGTCTTCAACCTGTCTGTAGTAAGTCATATATTTTGCAGCCAATTGTTCTTGAAAACGGCCACACAATATTCGCAACTTGGAAAATCTGCACACAGTTGTGGCTTAGCCATATCAAAGAGAAAAGCAATTCATATATCATCTTGGTTTGTGCCATCAGGTGGCAGTTGTGGACTCCCTCTCACCAAACCAGAAGGCTGAGACAGTCCTGGATACAGACAGCGGCATTTTGGAGAATGAGACCTTCGCAAGGGAGGTGTTTACAAACTTGATAGAGTCCAGTGATGATGAGCAGTTCGATCAGTTTTTCCAGGCCTTTGGAGCGATCGCCAAGCAGGTGAATGCTTAACTTTATGTTTGCCATATTTTAACACAAAGCTGGTTGGTAAACTGACCTTTTGGAAGTTGTCCTGGGGTGGATGATTTTTTGCGGTATCTAATAAGTGGCCAAGATTTCACTCAAAAGGATACATTTCTGTTATGCTTCTTGAATGAATGGCCTCCAATGATTCCTTGATTGATGCCCCTGATGCACTAAAGTACAAAGATGTGTCACCACGCTTGCTCTCACTGTAACGATTTCAGTAATGCAAAATGTCCTCCTGAACTGAAACATGAATCCTTTTTTTTCCAGAAAAACATCACCTTCGTCAGAAATCCAGATGTACGAGACATCATCTTGAACCGGACCTTGACAGCCCTTGCTCCTAAATTTGAAGGATTTGAGCCTGAAGACTTTGAGCTGTGGTTCCAGGTCAATTTGTTTCCTGTGATGGCGAGCCTCCACCCTGGCATCTTGGTGGTGATACCCAGTAACATCAGCTGTGCATCCTACGCAGCTATGTAAGAGATGATATTTCTGCAGTCCAAAGCTGAACATTTAAAGTTTGCAGGATGATGTCAAACTTTGGCTCCTGACAAGTCACAAGAATTTCTGTTTTCTTCCTTCAGACTCACTGGTCTTCGGCAAAGTTTGGAATCCCTGCCCGTGCACATTTCACAGGGTGTGAGATCAAGCATAATGTCACTCAAGGAGACATTCCCAGGTAAGTGGCCAAATGCTCTGCTGACAAACGTTTTCAGATTTGCCCATTGCCACAACTGTGATGATAGCTGTACTGATGCCATGCCTTCATTTCAATATTTTCTTAAACAGGTTGCTCAGTTCCAGATTCCTTCATGGTGAGTTCATTTCTATGGGTGTACTGATGGGTTTTACAATGTTTGATCAAAATTCATAAGGACACAATTTTGTCACATCAACTTTGTTAATGATGCCGTTTGATATATTTTAACTTTAAGTAGCTTTTGCTACCAGACTAACAATTGTGCTTTGCTTGTCTCCAGTGCAAGGAGACCCCGGTTAATGGTAAGTCTCTAAATGACCAGATATTTCAACTTTGATGACAACATCGCATTCTGAAAGTACAATATCTGATACACGACTATTGTATTTTCACAGAAGACCTCATCTGTTATGGAGTTAATAGGTGGGTGCATTACTGTTTTGTCTGGTGCTGGGTTCGTGCAGGTAAATTTCTCTTACACAATCTAACAAGGTGACAACAATTTACTTTTTTATTCTTCTCTTCAGATCACAACTCGAACAAACCCTGTCTGTTGGCAATTCCTCTGAAGCCCTGTGCAATGTTTCCATCACTGAGCATGCTTGTTCCTCGGTAAGACTGTTATATGTAAGCTGTGAATCCTACATAAAGATTTGGCTTTTGCTACATTACCCTCTTGATAGTAATCTCCATGAGCTCTGAAAGTGTTTGTTTTATTTCTTTTCAAATCTTTTCCAAGGCTACACATCTCACAGCCAGCAACTTGGTCACACTGATGAACTGCTCACTGGAAAGCCAAAGGACATACCCCGTAGAGGTCTGGAAGCTTTTCTTCCAAAAGGCTTCTGCGGCACTAGACCAGGCTCTTGTGACATACGCCAGCATGGTAAATCCAATCCCAAAATTTCACACAATTGGTGTTTCCCCGTGGGCAGTCTGTGTCAAACCGGAATTTTTTTTTTCAATTCCAGGCCCCCAACAACAGCAACCCGTCCTTGTCACATGTGCTTGAGGCTATTGTGGAGGTGAAAATTGCCAACTTCAGCCAGGCACAACTGCAGAGTGATGCCTTTGTCAGCAGCTGGTTCCAGACAAAGATTCGTCCGTTTCTGGCCTCTCCATCCCCCAACGTCCTCTTCTGCCTAAGCTCCAAGAACTTCAGCTGCCATACCTACCAGACTGTGTAAGCACATGTGTGATATATTGCTCCACTGTGAACAAGATTGCAGAGGAACCTGTTGTTTTGTAATTGTTATAGTATTAAAAGTCTTCTCTCAAATTTAGCATCCAGGCATTCAGCAGCCAAAGGCCATCCATGGACAGAGAAAGACAGCAAGCAGTCTTCACTCATTTCATCAAGCCCTTCCTTTCAAGAAATGACTCATCAGGTACAGGCAAGAGCTCAGGTTCAAATTGGTAAAGTCTTGATAGCATGTGGTGGTTATGCCTTGACAATGACTTTGTTTCTGTCTTCGTTGCAGATCCTGGCTGTGTCTCACTTAACAGAGATAGTAAAGAGTGGCTACAGGCAAACCTTGGCAGCTTCTCTGCTTTTGCAACCCTGCAGGATCTGCAAGCCCTCAATGCCAACTTCTCCAGTGTAAGTGGCAACTGCAGTTCTAGTATTCCTATCCCAAACTGAAATGTCTTACCTGTGATTTTCCAATTACTGCTGTTTGATTTCATATTGATTTCCCTTTTTAGGCCGAATCCTTGTCAGTGCTCACTCCTGCTCAGGTGGCGCAATTGACACTGAGCTCAGGGGCCTTGAATGACACAGACCAAATCGACCGTGTGTTTGAGCGACTTGAGGATGGTGATGCTCTGGGAAATGTTAATGAATACCTGACACAGTTGACAGCAAATGGAATGGTAGGCTACTCTTGACACCTGGGGAAGATGGATAATGGATGGGCTTAAAACCGAGCATAGTCAGTAATTAGTTATGTATATAACCCTCTACATCACTTGTAGGGCACTCATTCATATCAAATATGTTGTTACATCCTATGATGTATGAGGTATCATGGCGTTTGAATCCTCTCATGTCGTCATTTGACAGGACCCTGATTTCCAACCTGTTGTGGGAGATCGTGTGATGAATAGGACCTTCGCCATCATCAGTACCCATTTCTCAGAATTCCAGAGAGACGACTGGTTTCTTTGGTTCCATCAGTTACTGGTTCCTGTCCTCCCAAGTTTCAGCCCAATGATGCTCAAGAATGCAACCGCAAATATAAACTGCACAAACTACCATGTCGTGTGAGTAGCATTTCAAGAACAAGCTAAATTGCATTGCAAAAAGTGCAAAGTGCTAATGGTAGACAGAATAAGAATGTTTACTTGTCTCCCCTCTGCAGTGTGAGTGGGATAGCCAAAGCTTCCCCTAAAGTGCTGTCGCCTAGACGAAAAGAAATCTCAAGCGTTCTGCTGGACTACCTGAGAAATTCTGCCAGTGTCATCAACAAGCCAGGTAGGGCTGACGCAGTAAACTGTGCCCTGTGGTTGCTTGTGTGTGCTTGCCCATGGACTTGGAATTGTGAAAAAGTCTGCTGAAATGGCAGTGAGAAGAAAACTGACAAATTGACTTTTTCCATGTGTATCAATGCAAAATAATGATTGTCCATCTACATGCCTTAGTTTGCAGGCAGGGAATTCACAGTGATGCAGAATGGCTTGAAGCAAACCTGGGTCCCTTTTCCCAATACACAACATACTCTGACCTCAAAGTCTTCAACCTGTCTGTAGTAAGTCATATATTTTGCAGCCAATTGTTCTTGAAAACGGCCACACAATATTCGCAACTTGGAAAATCTGCACACAGTTGTGGCTTAGCCATATCAAAGAGAAAAGCAATTCATATATCATCTTGGTTTGTGCCATCAGGTGGCAGTTGTGGACTCCCTCTCACCAAACCAGAAGGCTGAGACAGTCCTGGATACAGACAGCGGCATTTTGGAGAATGAGACCTTCGCAAGGGAGGTGTTTACAAACTTGATAGAGTCCAGTGATGATGAGCAGTTCGATCAGTTTTTCCAGGCCTTTGGAGCGATCGCCAAGCAGGTGAATGCTTAACTTTATGTTTGCCATATTTTAACACAAAGCTGGTTGGTAAACTGACCTTTTGGAAGTTGTCCTGGGGTGGATGATTTTTTGCGGTATCTAATAAGTGGCCAAGATTTCACTCAAAAGGATACATTTCTGTTATGCTTCTTGAATGAATGGCCTCCAATGATTCCTTGATTGATGCCCCTGATGCACTAAAGTACAAAGATGTGTCACCACGCTTGCTCTCACTGTAACGATTTCAGTAATGCAAAATGTCCTCCTGAACTGAAACATGAATCCTTTTTTTTCCAGAAAAACATCACCTTCGTCAGAAATCCAGATGTACGAGACATCATCTTGAACCGGACCTTGACAGCCCTTGCTCCTAAATTTGAAGGATTTGAGCCTGAAGACTTTGAGCTGTGGTTCCAGGTCAATTTGTTTCCTGTGATGGCGAGCCTCCACCCTGGCATCTTGGTGGTGATACCCAGTAACATCAGCTGTGCATCCTACGCAGCTATGTAAGAGATGATATTTCTGCAGTCCAAAGCTGAACATTTAAAGTTTGCAGGATGATGTCAAACTTTGGCTCCTGACAAGTCACAAGAATTTCTGTTTTCTTCCTTCAGACTCACTGGTCTTCGGCAAAGTTTGGAATCCCTGCCCGTGCACATTTCACAGGGTGTGAGATCAAGCATAATGTCACTCAAGGAGACATTCCCAGGTAAGTGGCCAAATGCTCTGCTGACAAACGTTTTCAGATTTGCCCATTGCCACAACTGTGATGATAGCTGTACTGATGCCATGCCTTCATTTCAATATTTTCTTAAACAGGTTGCTCAGTTCCAGATTCCTTCATGGTGAGTTCATTTCTATGGGTGTACTGATGGGTTTTACAATGTTTGATCAAAATTCATAAGGACACAATTTTGTCACATCAACTTTGTTAATGATGCCGTTTGATATATTTTAACTTTAAGTAGCTTTTGCTACCAGACTAACAATTGTGCTTTGCTTGTCTCCAGTGCAAGGAGACCCCGGTTAATGGTAAGTCTCTAAATGACCAGATATTTCAACTTTGATGACAACATCGCATTCTGAAAGTACAATATCTGATACACGACTATTGTATTTTCACAGAAGACCTCATCTGTTATGGAGTTAATAGGTGGGTGCATTACTGTTTTGTCTGGTGCTGGGTTCGTGCAGGTAAATTTCTCTTACACAATCTAACAAGGTGACAACAATTTACTTTTTTATTCTTCTCTTCAGATCACAACTCGAACAAACCCTGTCTGTTGGCAATTCCTCTGAAGCCCTGTGCAATGTTTCCATCACTGAGCATGCTTGTTCCTCGGTAAGACTGTTATATGTAAGCTGTGAATCCTACATAAAGATTTGGCTTTTGCTACATTACCCTCTTGATAGTAATCTCCATGAGCTCTGAAAGTGTTTGTTTTATTTCTTTTCAAATCTTTTCCAAGGCTACACATCTCACAGCCAGCAACTTGGTCACACTGATGAACTGCTCACTGGAAAGCCAAAGGACATACCCCGTAGAGGTCTGGAAGCTTTTCTTCCAAAAGGCTTCTGCGGCACTAGACCAGGCTCTTGTGACATACGCCAGCATGGTAAATCCAATCCCAAAATTTCACACAATTGGTGTTTCCCCGTGGGCAGTCTGTGTCAAACCGGATTTTTTTTTTTCAATTCCAGGCCCCCAACAACAGCAACCCGTCCTTGTCACATGTGCTTGAGGCTATTGTGGAGGTGAAAATTGCCAACTTCAGCCAGGCACAACTGCAGAGTGATGCCTTTGTCAGCAGCTGGTTCCAGACAAAGATTCGTCCGTTTCTGGCCTCTCCATCCCCCAACGTCCTCTTCTGCCTAAGCTCCAAGAACTTCAGCTGCCATACCTACCAGACTGTGTAAGCACATGTGTGATATATTGCTCCACTGTGAACAAGATTGCAGAGGAACCTGTTGTTTTGTAATTGTTATAGTATTAAAAGTCTTCTCTCAAATTTAGCATCCAGGCATTCAGCAGCCAAAGGCCATCCATGGACAGAGAAAGACAGCAAGCAGTCTTCACTCATTTCATCAAGCCCTTCCTTTCAAGAAATGACTCATCAGGTACAGGCAAGAGCTCAGGTTCAAATTGGTAAAGTCTTGATAGCATGTGGTGGTTATGCCTTGACAATGACTTTGTTTCTGTCTTCGTTGCAGATCCTGGCTGTGTCTCACTTAACAGAGATAGTAAAGAGTGGCTACAGGCAAACCTTGGCAGCTTCTCTGCTTTTGCAACCCTGCAGGATCTGCAAGCCCTCAATGCCAACTTCTCCAGTGTAAGTGGCAACTGCAGTTCTAGTATTCCTATCCCAAACTGAAATGTCTTACCTGTGATTTTCCAATTACTGCTGTTTGATTTCATATTGATTTCCCTTTTTAGGCCGAATCCTTGTCAGTGCTCACTCCTGCTCAGGTGGCGCAATTGACACTGAGCTCAGGGGCCTTGAATGACACAGACCAAATCGACCGTGTGTTTGAGCGACTTGAGGATGGTGATGCTCTGGGAAATGTTAATGAATACCTGACACAGTTGACAGCAAATGGAATGGTAGGCTACTCTTGACACCTGGGGAAGATGGATAATGGATGGGCTTAAAACCGAGCATAGTCAGTAATTAGTTATGTATATAACCCTCTACATCACTTGTAGGGCACTCATTCATATCAAATATGTTGTTACATCCTATGATGTATGAGGTATCATGGCGTTTGAATCCTCTCATGTCGTCATTTGACAGGACCCTGATTTCCAACCTGTTGTGGGAGATCGTGTGATGAATAGGACCTTCGCCATCATCAGTACCCATTTCTCAGAATTCCAGAGAGACGACTGGTTTCTTTGGTTCCATCAGTTACTGGTTCCTGTCCTCCCAAGTTTCAGCCCAATGATGCTCAAGAATGCAACCGCAAATATAAACTGCACAAACTACCATGTCGTGTGAGTAGCATTTCAAGAACAAGCTAAATTGCATTGCAAAAAGTGCAAAGTGCTAATGGTAGACAGAATAAGAATGTTTACTTGTCTCCCCTCTGCAGTGTGAGTGGGATAGCCAAAGCTTCCCCTAAAGTGCTGTCGCCTAGACGAAAAGAAATCTCAAGCGTTCTGCTGGACTACCTGAGAAATTCTGCCAGTGTCATCAACAAGCCAGGTAGGGCTGACGCAGTAAACTGTGCCCTGTGGTTGCTTGTGTGTGCTTGCCCATGGACTTGGAATTGTGAAAAAGTCTGCTGAAATGGCAGTGAGAAGAAAACTGACAAATTGACTTTTTCCATGTGTATCAATGCAAAATAATGATTGTCCATCTACATGCCTTAGTTTGCAGGCAGGGAATTCACAGTGATGCAGAATGGCTTGAAGCAAACCTGGGTCCCTTTTCCCAATACACAACATACTCTGACCTCAAAGTCTTCAACCTGTCTGTAGTAAGTTATATATTTTGCAGCCAATTGTTCTTGAAAACGGCCACACAATATTCGCAACTTGGAAAATCTGCACACAGTTGTGGCTTAGCCATATCAAAGAGAAAAGCAATTCATATATCATCTTGGTTTGTGCCATCAGGTGGCAGTTGTGGACTCCCTCTCACCAAACCAGAAGGCTGAGACAGTCCTGGATACAGACAGCGGCATTTTGGAGAATGAGACCTTCGCAAGGGAGGTGTTTACAAACTTGATAGTGTCCAGTGATGATGAGCAGTTCGATCAGTTTTTCCAGGCCTTTGGAGCGATCGCCAAGCAGGTGAATGCTTAACTTTATGTTTGCCATATTTTAACACAAAGCTGGTTGGTAAACTGACCTTTTGGAAGTTGTCCTAGGGTGGATGATTTTTTGCGGTATCTAATAAGTGGCCAAGATTTCACTCAAAAGGATACATTTCTGTTATGCTTCTTGAATGAATGGCCTCCAATGATTCCTTGATTGATGCCCCTGATGCACTAAAGTACAAAGATGTGTCACCACGCTTGCTCTCACTGTAACGATTTCAGTAATGCAAAATGTCCTCCTGAACTGAAACATGAATCCTTTTTTTTCCAGAAAAACATCACCTTCGTCAGAAATCCAGATGTACGAGACATCATCTTGAACCGGACCTTGACAGCCCTTGCTCCTAAATTTGAAGGATTTGAGCCTGAAGACTTTGAGCTGTGGTTCCAGGTCAATTTGTTTCCTGTGATGGCGAGCCTCCACCCTGGCATCTTGGTGGTGATACCCAGTAACATCAGCTGTGCATCCTACGCAGCTATGTAAGAGATGATATTTCTGCAGTCCAAAGCTGAACATTTAAAGTTTGCAGGATGATGTCAAACTTTGGCTCCTGACAAGTCACAAGAATTTCTGTTTTCTTCCTTCAGACTCACTGGTCTTCGGCAAAGTTTGGAATCCCTGCCCGTGCACATTTCACAGGGTGTGAGATCAAGCATAATGTCACTCAAGGAGACATTCCCAGGTAAGTGGCCAAATGCTCTGCTGACAAACGTTTTCAGATTTGCCCATTGCCACAACTGTGATGATAGCTGTACTGATGCCATGCCTTCATTTCAATATTTTCTTAAACAGGTTGCTCAGTTCCAGATTCCTTCATGGTGAGTTCATTTCTATGGGTGTACTGATGGGTTTTACAATGTTTGATCAAAATTCATAAGGACACAATTTTGTCACATCAACTTTGTTAATGATGCCGTTTGATATATTTTAACTTTAAGTAGCTTTTGCTACCAGACTAACAATTGTGCTTTGCTTGTCTCCAGTGCAAGGAGACCCCGGTTAATGGTAAGTCTCTAAATGACCAGATATTTCAACTTTGATGACAACATCGCATTCTGAAAGTACAATATCTGATACACGACTATTGTATTTTCACAGAAGACCTCATCTGTTATGGAGTTAATAGGTGGGTGCATTACTGTTTTGTCTGGTGCTGGGTTCGTGCAGGTAAATTTCTCTTACACAATCTAACAAGGTGACAACAATTTACTTTTTTATTCTTCTCTTCAGATCACAACTCGAACAAACCCTGTCTGTTGGCAATTCCTCTGAAGCCCTGTGCAATGTTTCCATCACTGAGCATGCTTGTTCCTCGGTAAGACTGTTATATGTAAGCTGTGAATCCTACATAAAGATTTGGCTTTTGCTACATTACCCTCTTGATAGTAATCTCCATGAGCTCTGAAAGTGTTTGTTTTATTTCTTTTCAAATCTTTTCCAAGGCTACACATCTCACAGCCAGCAACTTGGTCACACTGATGAACTGCTCACTGGAAAGCCAAAGGACATACCCCGTAGAGGTCTGGAAGCTTTTCTTCCAAAAGGCTTCTGCGGCACTAGACCAGGCTCTTGTGACATACGCCAGCATGGTAAATCCAATCCCAAAATTTCACACAATTGGTGTTTCCCCGTGGGCAGTCTGTGTCAAACCGGAATTTTTTTTTTCAATTCCAGGCCCCCAACAACAGCAACCCGTCCTTGTCACATGTGCTTGAGGCTATTGTGGAGGTGAAAATTGCCAACTTCAGCCAGGCACAACTGCAGAGTGATGCCTTTGTCAGCAGCTGGTTCCAGACAAAGATTCGTCCGTTTCTGGCCTCTCCATCCCCCAACGTCCTCTTCTGCCTAAGCTCCAAGAACTTCAGCTGCCATACCTACCAGACTGTGTAAGCACATGTGTGATATATTGCTCCACTGTGAACAAGATTGCAGAGGAACCTGTTGTTTTGTAATTGTTATAGTATTAAAAGTCTTCTCTCAAATTTAGCATCCAGGCATTCAGCAGCCAAAGGCCATCCATGGACAGAGAAAGACAGCAAGCAGTCTTCACTCATTTCATCAAGCCCTTCCTTTCAAGAAATGACTCATCAGGTACAGGCAAGAGCTCAGGTTCAAATTGGTAAAGTCTTGATAGCATGTGGTGGTTATGCCTTGACAATGACTTTGTTTCTGTCTTCGTTGCAGATCCTGGCTGTGTCTCACTTAACAGAGATAGTAAAGAGTGGCTACAGGCAAACCTTGGCAGCTTCTCTGCTTTTGCAACCCTGCAGGATCTGCAAGCCCTCAATGCCAACTTCTCCAGTGTAAGTGGCAACTGCAGTTCTAGTATTCCTATCCCAAACTGAAATGTCTTACCTGTGATTTTCCAATTACTGCTGTTTGATTTCATATTGATTTCCCTTTTTAGGCCGAATCCTTGTCAGTGCTCACTCCTGCTCAGGTGGCGCAATTGACACTGAGCTCAGGGGCCTTGAATGACACAGACCAAATCGACCGTGTGTTTGAGCGACTTGAGGATGGTGATGCTCTGGGAAATGTTAATGAATACCTGACACAGTTGACAGCAAATGGAATGGTAGGCTACTCTTGACACCTGGGGAAGATGGATAATGGATGGGCTTAAAACCGAGCATAGTCAGTAATTAGTTATGTATATAACCCTCTACATCACTTGTAGGGCACTCATTCATATCAAATATGTTGTTACATCCTATGATGTATGAGGTATCATGGCGTTTGAATCCTCTCATGTCGTCATTTGACAGGACCCTGATTTCCAACCTGTTGTGGGAGATCGTGTGATGAATAGGACCTTCGCCATCATCAGTACCCATTTCTCAGAATTCCAGAGAGACGACTGGTTTCTTTGGTTCCATCAGTTACTGGTTCCTGTCCTCCCAAGTTTCAGCCCAATGATGCTCAAGAATGCAACCGCAAATATAAACTGCACAAACTACCATGTCGTGTGAGTAGCATTTCAAGAACAAGCTAAATTGCATTGCAAAAAGTGCAAAGTGCTAATGGTAGACAGAATAAGAATGTTTACTTGTCTCCCCTCTGCAGTGTGAGTGGGATAGCCAAAGCTTCCCCTAAAGTGCTGTCGCCTAGACGAAAAGAAATCTCAAGCGTTCTGCTGGACTACCTGAGAAATTCTGCCAGTGTCATCAACAAGCCAGGTAGGGCTGACGCAGTAAACTGTGCCCTGTGGTTGCTTGTGTGTGCTTGCCCATGGACTTGGAATTGTGAAAAAGTCTGCTGAAATGGCAGTGAGAAGAAAACTGACAAATTGACTTTTTCCATGTGTATCAATGCAAAATAATGATTGTCCATCTACATGCCTTAGTTTGCAGGCAGGGAATTCACAGTGATGCAGAATGGCTTGAAGCAAACCTGGGTCCCTTTTCCCAATACACAACATACTCTGACCTCAAAGTCTTCAACCTGTCTGTAGTAAGTCATATATTTTGAAGCCAATTGTTCTTGAAAACGGCCACACAATATTCGCAACTTGGAAATCTGCACACAGTTGTGGCTTAGCCATATCAAAGAGAAAAGCAATTCATATATCATCTTGGTTTGTGCCATCAGGTGGCAGTTGTGGACTCCCTCTCACCAAACCAGAAGGCTGAGACAGTCCTGGATACAGACAGCGGCATTTTGGAGAATGAGACCTTCGCAAGGGAGGTGTTTACAAACTTGATAGTGTCCAGTGATGATGAGCAGTTCGATCAGTTTTTCCAGGCCTTTGGAGCGATCGCCAAGCAGGTGAATGCTTAACTTTATGTTTGCCATATTTTAACACAAAGCTGGTTGGTAAACTGACCTTTTGGAAGTTGTCCTAGGGTGGATGATTTTTTGCGGTATCTAATAAGTGGCCAAGATTTCACTCAAAAGGATACATTTCTGTTATGCTTCTTGAATGAATGGCCTCCAATGATTCCTTGATTGATGCCCCTGATGCACTAAAGTACAAAGATGTGTCACCACGCTTGCTCTCACTGTAACGATTTCAGTAATGCAAAATGTCCTCCTGAACTGAAACATGAATCCTTTTTTTTCCAGAAAAACATCACCTTCGTCAGAAATCCAGATGTACGAGACATCATCTTGAACCGGACCTTGACAGCCCTTGCTCCTAAATTTGAAGGATTTGAGCCTGAAGACTTTGAGCTGTGGTTCCAGGTCAATTTGTTTCCTGTGATGGCGAGCCTCCACCCTGGCATCTTGGTGGTGATACCCAGTAACATCAGCTGTGCATCCTACGCAGCTATGTAAGAGATGATATTTCTGCAGTCCAAAGCTGAACATTTAAAGTTTGCAGGATGATGTCAAACTTTGGCTCCTGACAAGTCACAAGAATTTCTGTTTTCTTCCTTCAGACTCACTGGTCTTCGGCAAAGTTTGGAATCCCTGCCCGTGCACATTTCACAGGGTGTGAGATCAAGCATAATGTCACTCAAGGAGACATTCCCAGGTAAGTGGCCAAATGCTCTGCTGACAAACGTTTTCAGATTTGCCCATTGCCACAACTGTGATGATAGCTGTACTGATGCCATGCCTTCATTTCAATATTTTCTTAAACAGGTTGCTCAGTTCCAGATTCCTTCATGGTGAGTTCATTTCTATGGGTGTACTGATGGGTTTTACAATGTTTGATCAAAATTCATAAGGACACAATTTTGTCACATCAACTTTGTTAATGATGCCGTTTGATATATTTTAACTTTAAGTAGCTTTTGCTACCAGACTAACAATTGTGCTTTGCTTGTCTCCAGTGCAAGGAGACCCCGGTTAATGGTAAGTCTCTAAATGACCAGATATTTCAACTTTGATGACAACATCGCATTCTGAAAGTACAATATCTGATACACGACTATTGTATTTTCACAGAAGACCTCATCTGTTATGGAGTTAATAGGTGGGTGCATTACTGTTTTGTCTGGTGCTGGGTTCGTGCAGGTAAATTTCTCTTACACAATCTAACAAGGTGACAACAATTTACTTTTTTATTCTTCTCTTCAGATCACAACTCGAACAAACCCTGTCTGTTGGCAATTCCTCTGAAGCCCTGTGCAATGTTTCCATCACTGAGCATGCTTGTTCCTCGGTAAGACTGTTATATGTAAGCTGTGAATCCTACATAAAGATTTGGCTTTTGCTACATTACCCTCTTGATAGTAATCTCCATGAGCTCTGAAAGTGTTTGTTTTATTTCTTTTCAAATCTTTTCCAAGGCTACACATCTCACAGCCAGCAACTTGGTCACACTGATGAACTGCTCACTGGAAAGCCAAAGGACATACCCCGTAGAGGTCTGGAAGCTTTTCTTCCAAAAGGCTTCTGCGGCACTAGACCAGGCTCTTGTGACATACGCCAGCATGGTAAATCCAATCCCAAAATTTCACACAATTGGTGTTTCCCCGTGGGCAGTCTGTGTCAAACCGGATTTTTTTTTTTCAATTCCAGGCCCCCAACAACAGCAACCCGTCCGTGTCACATGTGCTTGAGGCTATTGTGGAGGTGAAAATTGCCAACTTCAGCCAGGCACAACTGCAGAGTGATGCCTTTGTCAGCAGCTGGTTCCAGACAAAGATTCGTCCGTTTCTGGCCTCTCCATCCCCCAACGTCCTCTTCTGCCTAAGCTCCAAGAACTTCAGCTGCCATACCTACCAGACTGTGTAAGCACATGTGTGATATATTGCTCCACTGTGAACAAGATTGCAGAGGAACCTGTTGTTTTGTAATTGTTATAGTATTAAAAGTCTTCTCTCAAATTTAGCATCCAGGCATTCAGCAGCCAAAGGCCATCCATGGACAGAGAAAGACAGCAAGCAGTCTTCACTCATTTCATCAAGCCCTTCCTTTCAAGAAATGACTCATCAGGTACAGGCAAGAGCTCAGGTTCAAATTGGTAAAGTCTTGATAGCATGTGGTGGTTATGCCTTGACAATGACTTTGTTTCTGTCTTCGTTGCAGATCCTGGCTGTGTCTCACTGAACAGAGATAGTAAAGAGTGGCTACAGGCAAACCTTGGCAGCTTCTCTGCTTTTGCAACCCTGCAAGATCTGCAAGCCCTCAATGCCAACTTCTCCAGTGTAAGTGGCAACTGCAGTTATAGTATTCCTATCCCAAACTGAAATGTCTTACCTGTGATTTTCCAATTACTGCTGTTTGATTTCATATTGATTTCCCTTTTTAGGCCGAATCCTTGTCAGTGCTCACTCCTGCTCAGGTGGCGCAATTGACACTGAGCTCAGGGGCCTTGAATGACACAGACCAAATCGACCGTGTGTTTGAGCGACTTGAGGATGGTGATGCTCTGGGAAATGTTAATGAATACCTGACACAGTTGACAGCAAATGGAATGGTAGGCTACTCTTGACACCTGGGGAAGATGGATAATGGATGGGCTTAAAACCGAGCATAGTCAGTAATTAGTTATGTATATAACCCTCTACATCACTTGTAGGGCACTCATTCATATCAAATATGTTGTTACATCCTATGATGTATGAGGTATCATGGCGTTTGAATCCTCTCATGTCGTCATTTGACAGGACCCTGATTTCCAACCTGTTGTGGGAGATCGTGTGATGAATAGGACCTTCGCCATCATCAGTACCCATTTCTCAGAATTCCAGAGAGACGACTGGTTTCTTTGGTTCCATCAGTTACTGGTTCCTGTCCTCCCAAGTTTCAGCCCAATGATGCTCAAGAATGCAACCGCAAATATAAACTGCACAAACTACCATGTCGTGTGAGTAGCATTTCAAGAACAAGCTAAATTGCATTGCAAAAAGTGCAAAGTGCTAATGGTAGACAGAATAAGAATGTTTACTTGTCTCCCCTCTGCAGTGTGAGTGGGATAGCCAAAGCTTCCCCTAAAGTGCTGTCGCCTAGACGAAAAGAAATCTCAAGCGTTCTGCTGGACTACCTGAGAAATTCTGCCAGTGTCATCAACAAGCCAGGTAGGGCTGACGCAGTAAACTGTGCCCTGTGGTTGCTTGTGTGTGCTTGCCCATGGACTTGGAATTGTGAAAAAGTCTGCTGAAATGGCAGTGAGAAGAAAACTGACAAATTGACTTTTTCCATGTGTATCAATGCAAAATAATGATTGTCCATCTACATGCCTTAGTTTGCAGGCAGGGAATTCACAGTGATGCAGAATGGCTTGAAGCAAACCTGGGTCCCTTTTCCCAATACACAACATACTCTGACCTCAAAGTCTTCAACCTGTCTGTAGTAAGTTATATATTTTGCAGCCAATTGTTCTTGAAAACGGCCACACAATATTCGCAACTTGGAAAATCTGCACACAGTTGTGGCTTAGCCATATCAAAGAGAAAAGCAATTCATATATCATCTTGGTTTGTGCCATCAGGTGGCAGTTGTGGACTCCCTCTCACCAAACCAGAAGGCTGAGACAGTCCTGGATACAGACAGCGGCATTTTGGAGAATGAGACCTTCGCAAGGGAGGTGTTTACAAACTTGATAGTGTCCAGTGATGATGAGCAGTTCGATCAGTTTTTCCAGGCCTTTGGAGCGATCGCCAAGCAGGTGAATGCTTAACTTTATGTTTGCCATATTTTAACACAAAGCTGGTTGGTAAACTGACCTTTTGGAAGTTGTCCTAGGGTGGATGATTTTTTGCGGTATCTAATAAGTGGCCAAGATTTCACTCAAAAGGATACATTTCTGTTATGCTTCTTGAATGAATGGCCTCCAATGATTCCTTGATTGATGCCCCTGATGCACTAAAGTACAAAGATGTGTCACCACGCTTGCTCTCACTGTAACGATTTCAGTAATGCAAAATGTCCTCCTGAACTGAAACATGAATCCTTTTTTTTCCAGAAAAACATCACCTTCGTCAGAAATCCAGATGTACGAGACATCATCTTGAACCGGACCTTGACAGCCCTTGCTCCTAAATTTGAAGGATTTGAGCCTGAAGACTTTGAGCTGTGGTTCCAGGTCAATTTGTTTCCTGTGATGGCGAGCCTCCACCCTGGCATCTTGGTGGTGATACCCAGTAACATCAGCTGTGCATCCTACGCAGCTATGTAAGAGATGATATTTCTGCAGTCCAAAGCTGAACATTTAAAGTTTGCAGGATGATGTCAAACTTTGGCTCCTGACAAGTCACAAGAATTTCTGTTTTCTTCCTTCAGACTCACTGGTCTTCGGCAAAGTTTGGAATCCCTGCCCGTGCACATTTCACAGGGTGTGAGATCAAGCATAATGTCACTCAAGGAGACATTCCCAGGTAAGTGGCCAAATGCTCTGCTGACAAACGTTTTCAGATTTGCCCATTGCCACAACTGTGATGATAGCTGTACTGATGCCATGCCTTCATTTCAATATTTTCTTAAACAGGTTGCTCAGTTCCAGATTCCTTCATGGTGAGTTCATTTCTATGGGTGTACTGATGGGTTTTACAATGTTTGATCAAAATTCATAAGGACACAATTTTGTCACATCAACTTTGTTAATGATGCCGTTTGATATATTTTAACTTTAAGTAGCTTTTGCTACCAGACTAACAATTGTGCTTTGCTTGTCTCCAGTGCAAGGAGACCCCGGTTAATGGTAAGTCTCTAAATGACCAGATATTTCAACTTTGATGACAACATCGCATTCTGAAAGTACAATATCTGATACACGACTATTGTATTTTCACAGAAGACCTCATCTGTTATGGAGTTAATAGGTGGGTGCATTACTGTTTTGTCTGGTGCTGGGTTCGTGCAGGTAAATTTCTCTTACACAATCTAACAAGGTGACAACAATTTACTTTTTTATTCTTCTCTTCAGATCACAACTCGAACAAACCCTGTCTGTTGGCAATTCCTCTGAAGCCCTGTGCAATGTTTCCATCACTGAGCATGCTTGTTCCTCGGTAAGACTGTTATATGTAAGCTGTGAATCCTACATAAAGATTTGGCTTTTGCTACATTACCCTCTTGATAGTAATCTCCATGAGCTCTGAAAGTGTTTGTTTTATTTCTTTTCAAATCTTTTCCAAGGCTACACATCTCACAGCCAGCAACTTGGTCACACTGATGAACTGCTCACTGGAAAGCCAAAGGACATACCCCGTAGAGGTCTGGAAGCTTTTCTTCCAAAAGGCTTCTGCGGCACTAGACCAGGCTCTTGTGACATACGCCAGCATGGTAAATCCAATCCCAAAATTTCACACAATTGGTGTTTCCCCGTGGGCAGTCTGTGTCAAACCGGAATTTTTTTTTTCAATTCCAGGCCCCCAACAACAGCAACCCGTCCTTGTCACATGTGCTTGAGGCTATTGTGGAGGTGAAAATTGCCAACTTCAGCCAGGCACAACTGCAGAGTGATGCCTTTGTCAGCAGCTGGTTCCAGACAAAGATTCGTCCGTTTCTGGCCTCTCCATCCCCCAACGTCCTCTTCTGCCTAAGCTCCAAGAACTTCAGCTGCCATACCTACCAGACTGTGTAAGCACATGTGTGATATATTGCTCCACTGTGAACAAGATTGCAGAGGAACCTGTTGTTTTGTAATTGTTATAGTATTAAAAGTCTTCTCTCAAATTTAGCATCCAGGCATTCAGCAGCCAAAGGCCATCCATGGACAGAGAAAGACAGCAAGCAGTCTTCACTCATTTCATCAAGCCCTTCCTTTCAAGAAATGACTCATCAGGTACAGGCAAGAGCTCAGGTTCAAATTGGTAAAGTCTTGATAGCATGTGGTGGTTATGCCTTGACAATGACTTTGTTTCTGTCTTCGTTGCAGATCCTGGCTGTGTCTCACTTAACAGAGATAGTAAAGAGTGGCTACAGGCAAACCTTGGCAGCTTCTCTGCTTTTGCAACCCTGCAGGATCTGCAAGCCCTCAATGCCAACTTCTCCAGTGTAAGTGGCAACTGCAGTTCTAGTATTCCTATCCCAAACTGAAATGTCTTACCTGTGATTTTCCAATTACTGCTGTTTGATTTCATATTGATTTCCCTTTTTAGGCCGAATCCTTGTCAGTGCTCACTCCTGCTCAGGTGGCGCAATTGACACTGAGCTCAGGGGCCTTGAATGACACAGACCAAATCGACCGTGTGTTTGAGCGACTTGAGGATGGTGATGCTCTGGGAAATGTTAATGAATACCTGACACAGTTGACAGCAAATGGAATGGTAGGCTACTCTTGACACCTGGGGAAGATGGATAATGGATGGGCTTAAAACCGAGCATAGTCAGTAATTAGTTATGTATATAACCCTCTACATCACTTGTAGGGCACTCATTCATATCAAATATGTTGTTACATCCTATGATGTATGAGGTATCATGGCGTTTGAATCCTCTCATGTCGTCATTTGACAGGACCCTGATTTCCAACCTGTTGTGGGAGATCGTGTGATGAATAGGACCTTCGCCATCATCAGTACCCATTTCTCAGAATTCCAGAGAGACGACTGGTTTCTTTGGTTCCATCAGTTACTGGTTCCTGTCCTCCCAAGTTTCAGCCCAATGATGCTCAAGAATGCAACCGCAAATATAAACTGCACAAACTACCATGTCGTGTGAGTAGCATTTCAAGAACAAGCTAAATTGCATTGCAAAAAGTGCAAAGTGCTAATGGTAGACAGAATAAGAATGTTTACTTGTCTCCCCTCTGCAGTGTGAGTGGGATAGCCAAAGCTTCCCCTAAAGTGCTGTCGCCTAGACGAAAAGAAATCTCAAGCGTTCTGCTGGACTACCTGAGAAATTCTGCCAGTGTCATCAACAAGCCAGGTAGGGCTGACGCAGTAAACTGTGCCCTGTGGTTGCTTGTGTGTGCTTGCCCATGGACTTGGAATTGTGAAAAAGTCTGCTGAAATGGCAGTGAGAAGAAAACTGACAAATTGACTTTTTCCATGTGTATCAATGCAAAATAATGATTGTCCATCTACATGCCTTAGTTTGCAGGCAGGGAATTCACAGTGATGCAGAATGGCTTGAAGCAAACCTGGGTCCCTTTTCCCAATACACAACATACTCTGACCTCAAAGTCTTCAACCTGTCTGTAGTAAGTCATATATTTTGAAGCCAATTGTTCTTGAAAACGGCCACACAATATTCGCAACTTGGAAATCTGCACACAGTTGTGGCTTAGCCATATCAAAGAGAAAAGCAATTCATATATCATCTTGGTTTGTGCCATCAGGTGGCAGTTGTGGACTCCCTCTCACCAAACCAGAAGGCTGAGACAGTCCTGGATACAGACAGCGGCATTTTGGAGAATGAGACCTTCGCAAGGGAGGTGTTTACAAACTTGATAGTGTCCAGTGATGATGAGCAGTTCGATCAGTTTTTCCAGGCCTTTGGAGCGATCGCCAAGCAGGTGAATGCTTAACTTTATGTTTGCCATATTTTAACACAAAGCTGGTTGGTAAACTGACCTTTTGGAAGTTGTCCTAGGGTGGATGATTTTTTGCGGTATCTAATAAGTGGCCAAGATTTCACTCAAAAGGATACATTTCTGTTATGCTTCTTGAATGAATGGCCTCCAATGATTCCTTGATTGATGCCCCTGATGCACTAAAGTACAAAGATGTGTCACCACGCTTGCTCTCACTGTAACGATTTCAGTAATGCAAAATGTCCTCCTGAACTGAAACATGAATCCTTTTTTTTCCAGAAAAACATCACCTTCGTCAGAAATCCAGATGTACGAGACATCATCTTGAACCGGACCTTGACAGCCCTTGCTCCTAAATTTGAAGGATTTGAGCCTGAAGACTTTGAGCTGTGGTTCCAGGTCAATTTGTTTCCTGTGATGGCGAGCCTCCACCCTGGCATCTTGGTGGTGATACCCAGTAACATCAGCTGTGCATCCTACGCAGCTATGTAAGAGATGATATTTCTGCAGTCCAAAGCTGAACATTTAAAGTTTGCAGGATGATGTCAAACTTTGGCTCCTGACAAGTCACAAGAATTTCTGTTTTCTTCCTTCAGACTCACTGGTCTTCGGCAAAGTTTGGAATCCCTGCCCGTGCACATTTCACAGGGTGTGAGATCAAGCATAATGTCACTCAAGGAGACATTCCCAGGTAAGTGGCCAAATGCTCTGCTGACAAACGTTTTCAGATTTGCCCATTGCCACAACTGTGATGATAGCTGTACTGATGCCATGCCTTCATTTCAATATTTTCTTAAACAGGTTGCTCAGTTCCAGATTCCTTCATGGTGAGTTCATTTCTATGGGTGTACTGATGGGTTTTACAATGTTTGATCAAAATTCATAAGGACACAATTTTGTCACATCAACTTTGTTAATGATGCCGTTTGATATATTTTAACTTTAAGTAGCTTTTGCTACCAGACTAACAATTGTGCTTTGCTTGTCTCCAGTGCAAGGAGACCCCGGTTAATGGTAAGTCTCTAAATGACCAGATATTTCAACTTTGATGACAACATCGCATTCTGAAAGTACAATATCTGATACACGACTATTGTATTTTCACAGAAGACCTCATCTGTTATGGAGTTAATAGGTGGGTGCATTACTGTTTTGTCTGGTGCTGGGTTCGTGCAGGTAAATTTCTCTTACACAATCTAACAAGGTGACAACAATTTACTTTTTTATTCTTCTCTTCAGATCACAACTCGAACAAACCCTGTCTGTTGGCAATTCCTCTGAAGCCCTGTGCAATGTTTCCATCACTGAGCATGCTTGTTCCTCGGTAAGACTGTTATATGTAAGCTGTGAATCCCACATAAAGATTTGGCTTTTGCTACATTACCCTCTTGATAGTAATCTCCATGAGCTCTGAAAGTGTTTGTTTTATTTCTTTTCAAATCTTTTCCAAGGCTACACATCTCACAGCCAGCAACTTGGTCACACTGATGAACTGCTCACTGGAAAGCCAAAGGACATACCCCGTAGAGGTCTGGAAGCTTTTCTTCCAAAAGGCTTCTGCGGCACTAGACCAGGCTCTTGTGACATACGCCAGCATGGTAAATCCAATCCCAAAATTTCACACAATTGGTGTTTCCCCGTGGGCAGTCTGTGTCAAACCGGAATGTTTTTTTTCCAATTCCAGGCCCCCAACAACAGCAACCCGTCCTTGTCACATGTGCTTGAGGCTATTGTGGAGGTGAAAATTGCCAACTTCAGCCAGGCACAACTGCAGAGTGATGCCTTTGTCAGCAGCTGGTTCCAGACAAAGATTCGTCCGTTTCTGGCCTCTCCATCCCCCAACGTCCTCTTCTGCCTAAGCTCCAAGAACTTCAGCTGCCATACCTACCAGACTGTGTAAGCACATGTGTGATATATTGCTCCACTGTGAACAAGATTGCAGAGGAACCTGTTGTTTTGTAATTGTTATAGTATTAAAAGTCTTCTCTCAAATTTAGCATCCAGGCATTCAGCAGCCAAAGGCCATCCATGGACAGAGAAAGACAGCAAGCAGTCTTCACTCATTTCATCAAGCCCTTCCTTTCAAGAAATGACTCATCAGGTACAGGCAAGAGCTCAGGTTCAAATTGGTAAAGTCTTGATAGCATGTGGTGGTTATGCCTTGACGATGACTTTGTTTCTGTCTTCGTTGCAGATCCTGGCTGTGTCTCACTTAACAGAGATAGTAAAGAGTGGCTACAGGTAAACCTTGGCAGCTTCTCTGCTTTTGCAACCCTGCAGGATCTGCAAGCCCTCAATGCCAACTTCTCCAGTGTAAGTAGCGACCATTGGCCAGAGACCACGTACTTATCCTTTCCCTCTCTTCACAATATACCACTGCAAAATTATTACAGCACCCTCTGTCGATTGACAACAACAAATTGACGGAATGCCCTCCTTGCAGCCGGTCTGCCTTTCAAAGGGAATATGAGTTGACTCTCTGATTGTTTTGAATCATGTAATTGCCAAAACCCTTTCTCCCTTGGTTCTTACTAGCCTTTCATTAGATCTTACACTAGTGTGTAAGATCTAAGGGGATTTATTTCCAGAGAGAGCCTTTCATGATTTTACATTACCTGAGGGCCACTGTAGTTCTCCAACATTATTGGAAAGGGAGGGTTGTGGGGGATGGGTATTTATTTTCCTTCAATTCTGCAACATCACCACTAGATGCTACTAAGTCCAACACACTGTTTTTTTAATGTGCAAAAGTGGAGTTGAACGAGCCCGAAATGCACGTGCGCAATGCACTTTAGTCCATGTGCTATAGATTGTTTAAATATGGCCCAAAGTCTTTAAAGTCTATTAAATCTGTCCCTTTCACCATAGTACTGGTTTCAAATACCTGCTGTTGTATTGTATTTATAAATGCATCCTCACCATACTTTTTTTTTTATTTGATTTATTTGGCCCTGAGCACCGATTATTATTATTATTATTATTATTATTATTATTATTATTATTGTGTCATGCTTAAATAATATGCCCAGCCCAAACAGGCCTACAAGACACAATTATTTATCAATAAAGATAGAAAACAGATCAGAAACATCCATTACAAATACTACCAAACAAATACACCATATGTGCATCTCTTACATTATACATATGCCCAAAGCATAATTCTATATGGGGAGACATTTGGATTTATTAACAACCTCCATCTATAACACCAGGTATTTAACAAACTTAAAAGATTTGACATCCTCCTCAGATTCAGCCAGTACAGCAATATGTACCAGAAATAGCCCAGATAATACAAGGCATGTTCCTTTTAGTTATCCAACAGGTGATAATGTTTTAATTATGTGGACATATGTGGTGATGGTACAAAATACCTTAAACATGTCCTGCTTTCATCCTGGAGCTAAAAAAGAACCAGAACCCAATCCCCAAACCGGAGTAAATTTCTCCCACAATCGCTAATCTCCAATGTGCAATGAAGACACCTATACTCTGCTGCTGTATCACCCAATACATCATGATTAAGTAAATAGTGAGGCAGACTGCTAATAGTAAGACAAACAGTGGTAATGTTATACCTCTAACTAAGCATTGACCTAAACAGCTAACATAACAACAAATCAGCAAGCAACTAAGAGTGTATTCTAATAGTTACCCAAAGAACAAAACTCCAAATATTTGTGGGCTAAATCCTCAAACAGCAGAAGCCAACAATATTTCCAAATTATTTCCATATTATATTTTTCTACAGAGCAACCAAACGGCTTATTGATAAGTTGCAACCTGTTAGATATCAATCACGTGTGTGAGTATGTGTGTGTATTTATGTACGTAGATCAGGTGGGTGGACAGGAATTCTGCTGCAGTCAGAGTGGTTCATGTGTGTAATGATAATAAATAGAAAAATAATAATGAAATAACCAAAGCTAAATTCATTATATATTAAACACTAAATAATTCTACAGGTCAGCTGCAACCAGTACCAGTATTACTATTTAATCAGGTCTGCAAAATAACCGAAAGCGTGAAACACATTTATTAATTTGGCAGGTAAACAAGCTATTATTTGTGCTTTGTCAATAGATATCACTTGCCTTTATTCCTTTAAGACAAATTCTATTTTACACTATTAAAAAGGTTTAAATTGGCAGACTGGGAGGTCCACTGTTTAACCTAAGTATACAACTTCATGCCCTTCCACTGTAAGTGTTCGCTTACTGATATGCTGCTTGTCACTTTTAGGCGGAGGTTGAAGATCTTCTCACTCTCAAACAGCTGGCCCAGCTTGCAGCGACTCCCTCACAGCTGAAGACAGCGCTAGATGTGACAAAAATCATGACAGTCATCGATCCTGTTGACTTTGGTGCTTTCTTTGACATAGTCTCACCAGCCATTGAGGTAAACATCTGTATAGTTGACACTTTCTTTTTTGCCTTATAATACTTAAATTGTTTCTACACACAAACACATGGCATAATAATTTTTTTAAATGTTATATTTTCGAATAGTAACTTTAAAATCCAACTGAAATGCATTCTATGCAACATTGAAATGCCAGTTTATTGGGCACACCTAGCTAAAACCAATGCAGTCAAGTAATTCAACAACTCTGCAATGAATTATACCTTCGTTAAGGTTATGATGGACGATTACTGTGGTCCAGAGTTTGTGGTCCAGATTTTGTCAAAATCTTATCAGTCTAAGTTTATCCTTCACCAAGCATGGACATATCTTGTCTTGCATCATGGCTTAAGATAGTGAAAATTGACCAAAAACATTTTTACTCACTAACAAAAGTTTGCAGGCTAATGTTAAGAAGCAATTTATCTAACGTTAGCCGGCTTCTGTAGCAAGTTAAACGGTTTTGAAAAGACAAATACAAACTCTTCTTTTTTTGCAACATTAAAACCTTATAAACCCGAGGGTCCCCCATTTGGACGCAGAGTACATAAACACTTAGAGAGTTTTGTGTTAAAAGTAACTGGCAGAGAACCCACGAAGAACGAATATAATGATGTTATAGTTCTGCTGAAACCTCAGCGTCCTGGGAACAACATGAACTCGGTCACTTCTACATGAGACAAACACATCTCCCATCAGCCAAGCAAACAAATAACAAAATATCATAAATCATACTCGATATGACTGGAAAAGACCGGAGAAAACAGCTGCTACACTCCGTTAGCAACGTGCTACCTACAAACATGCAGCATGAAAAAGCATATCTTCCATTTCTCTCTCCGGTAAACCATCGCAGAGATATTCAGCTTCGAACACAAAAAGTCACACAGCTTTCATCGAATATTGTACTCACTTTTAGTCGAATCTCAGCGAAAAAATGAAATATCTCCGTACTTCCACTGCTTGGTATGTCCAGCTGCATGTGCTCCGTGTGAATCCGTTCGATTCGTGTCTCTCCGACACTCCTCGGCTTCATGGGAGGGTTGGAAGCTCAGCAAATTAGATTTCAGATCTGCCATCAGATGGGACGTTTATCATTCCCATTGGCTAATAGTGCTGTCAATCATCTAGCTTTCAATTCCAGGCAATTCTATTGGCTCCTACGGTTCGAAGGCGGTCTCAATGGTGAAAATCGGAGAAAGGGGGGCTGAGATACAGCCCTAAGCAGAGAGAGTGGGCTGAATCTGAAGCAGTATGTGACCATAAACTAAACAACTAAAAAGGGCTTAGAAAGAGCTTAAAACACTCAAAAAAGGTCCAATCTTCTGTCTTTTGATTAATTGAACATCAGGAGTGATATATAGAAGTGATATAGAGTGTTTTTGAATTTAAAAAATATTTTTTTATTCAAATATTGGAATATTTAATCAGTTTTTTTATTTTATATGCTCTATATTTTATAAATGTTTCACTGTATCGATGTATAACTGTGTATAGAGAGCCTTTATCAGTTGTTATAAGAGCTGGGAATATTTAAAATCTTGGATTTCCATACTTTCCAAAAAACAATATCCTGAAATTGCTGTTTTTCCAGAGCGAGCTTTTGAATTTTCCAAGTTGTGCTGTGTTCCATCCTTATCTTATGTAAACCTGTAACATGTATACTGATATTTCCATGACTTTTCACATCTCAAAAATATATAATTTTTTTTTTTTTTTTTTTTTTTTTTATTTAATTATACACTTAATTAGGTATTTCTTATCTTTATTCGAGCTGAGGCCTGCAAATAGGCCTCGTTTAGAAAAGGTTTTAAAACACTGAAATGTCTACATAGCTAAAATAATGTAGTGTAATACAACAGCTCTGCAATAAATCCTCACTTCATTAAGGTTATGATAAACTGTTTTAGAGAGGTGTTGAATCCACGTAATGATAATTTTGGAGGCTGAAGTTTGTGGTAATGATAAGTTGTATAGCCCATAAAGTCCTGTCAGGGGCTATTTTTAAAAAAAATCTTTTTAGCGCAATTATCTTGCGGGGAAAAGTTATTATCTTGTACACACAAGATAAAAAATATACAGCCATGTTTACAATGTTTGCTGAGGTAGTAAATAAAGTGAGAAGTAGGGTAATTTTCTCACTGACCTCTATACAATCTGACTTATTTTTGCAACCAGAGGAGACTCCCCTGCTGGCCATTTAAAAGAATACAAGTTGAGGTAGTTTCGCATTGGCTTAATTTTTCCGACCTAGAGGTCATTGCCTGCTTCCCAGAGGCTTAAAGGCATGACTGGATATTCGCAAAAAGGAGTTCTGTACAGTATCTCCAGTTGGATTTCAAAAGCAACAAGAGAAAACATATATTTGCTTTTTATAGAGAGTTAGATAATTTATGAATGGTAACATGATTCCTAACATTTTTACTATCATGTACACAATTTAGTTCAAACTCTTATAAATGCTGTGTTAAATTCCCCCAGATCCACCCAGCCAACTACACAGTGGAGGTGAAATCTGCCTTTCTCCAGGCAGTGTTTGACAGAGGGAATCTGTCCTCTCCAGCTATCAATGACACCGAGTTCTTGCTGTGGCTCAGGGTTCGACTGAGACCTCTCTTGGTTAACCTCTCTCCCATCTTGGTGACACCATTATTTGACATTGTGAACAAGAGGAGTTGCAACAGCAGCCAAGAGTTGTAAGAAATTATTTTGTTGGGGTTATGATCTATGATTGTTATGATGTGCGTAATGGCATAAGACTGATTTTAATCTGAATTTAGGATTACATTGCTGGACACACAACACTTGACATTAAGCAACAACACCCAACAGGAGATCTACAAAAGAACCCTCCTCTTCCTACAAGGTTTGCGTGAGACATCATGACAAAAGAACATTTCTTTCAGAATATTTGTTTTCTCTGGCAATATGTTCCCAAAGTTAAAATTGTAATTATTATTTTAATTAAGATTATCCTGTATTCCGGTACACAGTAATTTCATTTGTGTTTAAAACAGATTCAACGCCCCTCAAGTGTTACAGTGGTGGAAGCTTCTACATCTATCTGAGAAGCACTTTCCTCAGCTTTGGTTTTCCAGATTTGTCCACGTTCACATCACTTCTACCACAGACACGCGAGTCAGAGGTAATAACATTACAAAACAACACTTCTATTTATATTCCCACAAAGAGGGCTACATTAGAGTCACCACCTGGTGATAGCTTTAATGCAAATTCCCACAGATGTTGTGCTAATCCAGCAGTAATATTCACGTTTCTTTTTATTCTTTTAGCTCCTAAGTACCATCAGCACCTCAGAGCTGCGTCAGTTCCTCAGCCAACCCAATGTGATTGGTAACAACTCTGACATCTGTGTCATCTTCAACAACTACAACAACACTCCTGCCTTCCTAGAAAATGTATGTCCCTTATCTGAATGGTGCCATATAACATTATTACTGATGAAACATGCCACATGTTGCTGTTAGCAGCATTCATATGATGATTGATTCACCATAGACAGTATTTTGATGTAATACTTAATTTGATCATCTGTAAATGACAGATTTTACACCAGTCTTTCATTCAACATGTAAATACATATATGTGCCATAGGAGGATGTTCCAGATGATGTGAAGATGGTGACCCTTCCCTGTGTTTGGCCTTTGGCGCTGAGCAGCACCAGCAAATCTGAAGTGGATTCCTGGTTTGACCTGCGGTTGAGAAACTATCTTAGATTCCTCAGCAAGAGCCTCATCAGCCCCAACACAGTGCAGAATGCTTCATGTCTTGCCTTCCAGAAACTGTAAGTCTCATCTTTTCACAGTGTCAGAAAGCTCATGGCCATCATTAAATTTGTGCTATTTTCCTTTCAATAGGGTCACTGTAATGGGAAATAACTTCACATACAACTCTGAGTTTGGACAGGGTGATGTATACACCACCATCAGCACCTACTTGAAAACTGGTAAGATGCATTTTTTAGCAAATGTATAATGTACAATGGATGTGGATCTAAATGATCTGACTATCCATGCTGAGTCTAACTTTCTCTAAGTGCAGTGCACGCAGCTAAAAAAATATATATATTTTTAAATCGTAAATGATTTGTCATTTGGTGTAGGTGGAGAAGTGTCCATACCCAACTGTACAAAATCACTTGGGCAAATAGTGTGATTCTAGAGAACATTAATTAATAGGGATGTGATACTTGCAATTTAGACGGATAAGACAACTGGATTTTTATACAAAATATTGCCTGTGCAGCATTTTCTAAAACAAACTTTTCATCACAAATAATTTTTGTCATTACCAGTCTGTCATTCAATTTTATGAAAATTGTATTGTCAGAATGATACCTCAAGCATCCCTAACTTCCTCGATACATGCAAAATTAATGGCACTCCCATCAGCCTTAGCTGTACTTTGTGTTTAGTGCTAATTGGCAAATGCATGCTAACATGCTTAACTAAGATGGTTAACATTATATCTACTAAACATATGCCGCTAGAATTTAGCTAAAAGCACCACTGTGCCCAAGTTCAGCCTCACAGAGTCACTTGCAAGGCTGTACACTCATTTCAGTGTAGGCACCATTGGTCTTTAAATATTTGAGCCATCATATGTCATATAAAGAGATTACAGTGATTGTTATATTATATTAGTGTTACATATATTACGTTATTTGTTGGCAATGTTCTGTGTTTTCCCTTTTTCGCAGGCTCTGAAACCAGATGCTACAATGCCACTGATGCAGAACTAAATTCTACCGCCTGGTTTGTCAATTACATCGGGGTCTTTGTGACATTTATCACTGTGGATGATCTCACCACCTTCATCGCCACCAGTGAAGTATGTCCTGATATCCAGTCTATACAACTTATTTCAAGTTAATGCTTTCACAATGTATAGAAGTTGTTTATTTAATCAGACCAGCCATAGCTTTCACATTTGTAATCTAGTTTTGTTTAAATCTATTTATTGTTTTATTTTCAATACCTTTTAGTTAAGGCTGAGAAAACCAAAGGCAATAATAAAAATGTATTCACGTATGTGTTGATATATTTTTAAAGGCTGAAGTTTTCTTGGTGGACCAAGCCAACCTGGAGCTCTTCAACAACACAGAAATCCCACAAAATGTAACAGACTACTACGTCTCACAACTTTTTGAATTCCACCCAACCTTTAGCCCTCTGAAGTGAGTATCCACCAATTTGATAAAATATGTAATTGTGTGACATATGCAGTATATCTTATATATATAATATTTAGTGGGTGAATATATGTATCCATGAATTAAAACGTCTATATTTATTTTTCATCTAGGGTTCCAGGCCTTTTCATATGCTCTTCTGAGGTCCCAAGTGCGACATATTCTTCTTTGAATGAATCTGATACCATACTCATCTTGAAGGAGCTGAGGGAATTCTGTAATGGAACAGAGGATCCTGAGGTACCAGCTCTGATTATTTCTACACAGAAACACAGATTGATTTTTTTTGAGAACTCTTTTTATGGCTAAAACCCCAAAACAACTCTTGGTCTATGTCTTTCTGATAATTGTGCATGATTCTCTTCACATCTTTCTTTGACATATCATTTCAACTAAAGTAAAATGTCTTCAGATGATGTTTCTCGTAACCGGGTGTGTTTTATTCTAAAGGTGTCTGCTGCTCTGGCATCCAACATCCAGACACTCACAGCAGAGACGATTGTGACCCTGGGCAGTGCCTCCGCAGGCCTGACCAGCAGCCAGATCACGTCAGTTCCCCCGTCAGTGCTGATTTCCTCTTTGTCCACCCTGATGTCAGTCAGCACCTGGAACCAGGAGCAGTCCATCACAATCATCCAAGCCATGACTGCCTCAGGCTTCCTGGTAAAGGCCTTACTGTCCGCTTAACATGGCTGATAATCATGAGATGTCTTCAATGCTTTGAAGCATTTTTAACAAGCAATGTTCTGTGTTTGGTTCAGCGTGGTTTCATGAAATGGCCCTGACGTATGCCACTTTGCTGACCATGACTTTGATAAATGCAAATGTGTCCAACAGATCAACAGTGGATCCTCCCTGGAATCCCTCGGCACACTCATTGCTGGAGTTCCTTCAGGCTCAATTAAACAAATCCCAGCGTCTGAGCTATCCACCCTCTCCCAGAGCAGCACCTTTGTTTCCAACATGCTGACAGCCCCCACAGTCGTCCAACAGACCTTTGTCCAAAAGGTACAAGTTAACTTTTGATTCTATCCCAGCATTGCAGCCGTTGCTGATATAAGATTAAGATGAAAACACATATGATAGGATGCCTATTTTACGGTATTTTTATACAGAGCGCATACAAGTAAACCAGAGTGTACATTTTTCTTCCCCCGCCAGCAAGCGCTGCAGATATTGTTCAGTACTCACAGTGCTCTCATTTTTGTGGATTTTATGTGTAATTTTATTATAATGTGTTACACATGCCCGGTTGATATAAATGTGTGTAAATGCAGAAATAGCATTCAAGAACCCCAGAACGTAGTACATGTTTTATATGTATTCACTTTCAGGAGTTTTGACATGATTTCTGATCGGGATTTTAACTCTTAACTATTTAATTCCCTGGTAGATAATTTCTTTGAACTCAAGTGCAGCCAGCGTGGTGCGGAATGTCCCTGATGCTATGGCAACTGAGATTCCACCATCCCTGCTAATACTGTCTGCGGAGACTGTGGACATCAGTGTGATTAACAGAAAGCAGTGGACGGCAGATCAGGTCAGTATGTGGCTATAAACACAGAACAGAGTAAATTGGAGACACGTTTTTGCAGATATATTCAGACTGAAGCTACAGATATTACATTATAGTGAATTTACATTTAGCACGCAGTGTGACTTCTCACTGAAAGTAAAAATCCTTTCGAATTACCCGCAAACTTCAACAACAATATTCTGCCAGTGGGGAAAAAATATGTACGTCGAAGTCTATTCCAGGGTCGCAGCGCCTCAGTAGCCGAAAGGTTACCGTGCATGCAACATATAACTGCAGTGTCCCCGGTCAATTCCAGTTGCAAGACTTTTGTTGCATTTCATACCCCTCTCTCTCTCCCCATTTCCAGTCTACCTCTACACTTTCATCTGTCACTTAAGGGTGAAAAAAAATTATCTTAAAAAAAGTCTAATTGAGGGTCGATTTAAGGTCAGTTTTAAAACACACAGCCCACAGGGACTGTCCTCATGGTCCTATGTTTTTTTCCCCAAAGTCTGTGCTGTTTACAATTATCAGGTTAAAGCTGTAGGTAGACGAAAAACACTTACATTTTCCTCACACAATATATCAACACCAACACTGTCAATCACACCACAATCACTATCACAGTTATAGAGTGTTGCTGTGAAGAGTTAAATAATTAAGTTTTAATCTGTCTGTCTTCTAGGCCGCCATGTTTTTTGGAACACTGGATGGAACAAACCTTGACGTCGAAGAGTAAGTCAATAAGCTCCACAACATTTATTTTCCCCATGGAAGATTTTTCACAATCTATTAACCTGTTTTGTGGATTTTCCATTATCCCCAAAGGTTTAATCCGTCTGTTCTGCAAGGCTTCACGTGCACATCAGTTTCCAGAATGAAAAAAACCAGAATCCAAAAGCTGGTCCGTGCCTGTAGGCCGAGGAGAAGCAGGGCCAAGGTGCAGCTGAAAGAATCACAGGTATATTAAAATTAAATCTATCTGAAACTAAGATTAATTGAATTTTATAATTAAGATGAATTGGATATATAATGCCAGAGTCATACATTTAAAAAAAGTACGTTGTGTTATGGAGTCGTTTAAAAGTATGTGTAATTCCGTGTCTTTGCATCCTTTTTTACAGCTTACATGCATGTACAACCTGGTCCAAGACAACCTCTCCCAGAACTTCACAGATTATCCCTCAGACATGCTTCTCTACTTAAAGTGAGTCTGTCTCCATGCATTTCTTTTGGAATGGTCTCACAATGTGCCTGCGATTTCAAATGGTATACATGTGCTCATTGATGTTCCTTCTATACCTGCTTATTACAGCAGCAAAGATGTCACGAGTGCCAACTGCAGGTCATACTTTTCCGCAGTGGGTGCTGCAGACTTCTCTGTGGCCTCCAGTATTTTGAACAAGCCATCGCTGCTACTCAGTGAAGCCAGGACCTGCTTGGTGAGTGTCATTCAAATTAAGGTTTGCTTTGGTTTAGCTAAGGGTGACAGGGTAGGCTGCAGCTTGTTATAACTGGAAGAATTCATTGCAAACATATAACTTTTATTGGAAAAAAGTCCATTTAATGCAGCTTGAATCACCATTGTATGGCAACAGTAAGCGATTGGGATGTACCAAAAAAATGTATACATGCATCGTTGAAAAAGTTTTAGATAAGTACTGTTAAAATGTATGAGGGAATAAAAAGTATTCTCTGTATGGAAGGAAAAGGAATGTACATTTCCCTTATACTGTAAGTGGTACCATACCAATGTATATCACAAGTTAGACTGTCATGGTATACTTTGGCCCATTTTTAAATAAATAATGTGTTTTTAACCATCTAGGGTATAAGTGGTGTGAATCTGAACAGAGACAATCTGGAGGTCCTAGGGAACATGGCCTGCACTCTGGACGGTTCTTACATTCAGAACGCTGATCCTCTAATTCTGGAAAAACTGAAAGCCTGCACCGACTTCTCTGACAGCCAGGTGGCTGCCATGGAGATGCAGCTGCTGTCTGGGCAAACAAAATACGGGTACAATAATTAGATTAATAAATAGCTATTTAGACTGCAAATTAAAGGATAATGATTGTGATATTCTATATTCTTCTTATTGTTATCAACGTCAGCAAATCCTATTAAAACGACCAACAATATTGATTTGACCAAAAAAGTGTATGTGGCCAAAACCTGATAGCTCTGTGCCATCGAGCTCCATTGTCATCCAGGAAATGCTGAAAATATATTTTGTATACCTTTTGTTAAAAACTACAGTGCCTAGCTGTTGGCAATAAGAAGCCTAACCAGGCTGTTTTTGTCCAAAGTCAATTTTTACTGCACCCAATATTTCTTTTATGAGTAATTGTCAAACAATAATAATAATAATAATAATAATAAGACTAAAGTTAATTGTCATGTTTAATCTTCATATAAGTAAATTGATCTGGAGTGTCTCTTACATCTTCTCACACCACCCAGCTCAACTCTTTTCACCAAGTGGGTATCAAGTTCGAAAGCCAAACTATATGAACGTATCATTTGTTTTTCAGGAATGTCAACACCTGGAACAAGCAAACACTGCTAAACCTTGGTGACCTGCCTCTATATTTAACAGGAAACATTTGGGGCCAGATCAAAACTGTATGTGTTTCACCTTTACCTGTTTCTTGATGCTAATTAAATCAATAATATGTATTTAATTATGTGATTTTAAAAGTACTTTCTAAGAGACACCTTATTAAAAAACACTTTGTTTGTGCAGAGAACAAAGAAAAGGTTCCTTAAGACCTTCATGTTACGACTGAGGCAAAAAAAGACAAAGAAGAGAAAGCTCAAGAGGCTGTTTCGACAGATCAGCGCTCTCAGGATGAAACGAGGAGCAGGTAAAGATGAAAGAGGCAGAAAGCCACAGGTTTCTTTTTTCTTACTTTGCAAATGTTGATACAGTTCAATAGTTTCCAAAATTGGTGAGCATTTGCATGTGTTTGTGTGAATTTTATAAAATGACATAAAGCAAATTGATAGACTCGTGTGTCTAACACCACTTACTTTTTTTCCCCTCACATTGGTCAATTATCCTCAAGGCTGCACTGCAGGCAACATCACCCAGGTGACAGTCAGCGACAATTCCTTCCCCTTTGGTTACGACCAGACGCAGTTTGACCTCTGCCTGGACATCTCCGTTCTGAAGGACAACCTCAACTCTATCTGCGAGAAAGTGGACGACGATGACTTCCAGAAAATAATTCTGAAGAAACTCAACCAGGTCATTTTTGTGTATGAAATGGTTGCTTAGTATGAGGTTTATCAATATAGAGGGTATTATGGTACAGCCGCCGTCATGTCATGTGGCACTGGCAAAAGTTGTTTGGATGCATTTATTGATAGGGAAATACGGTGCAATTTTTATGTACATGATTTAATTTTCAATTCCACTCATCACCATGTGTTATTCCCCATTCTCTATTCTTCCAGGCATTCCCAGCAGGTGTTTCTGATGAGAAAGTTCAGGTGCTCGGTTCAGTGTCTCGTGTGGCGTCACTTGATGACATCTCCAAGTGGAACATCACCAAAGTTGACACCCTGGCAGCACTCATGGAAGCTGATGATGGCTCATGGGAGGCAGCAAAGGTACAATGTAGAGGGAATATCAAGACATCAAAATGTCTGAATTTTGAATTGTAAAACTGTCTTATGTCAAATAGTATTAAATATATTCATACTTGTATACATTTGTTCACTTTCTGTGTTATCTTTAATGTTATTTAGAGCAAAGCAATCATCACCAAGTATCTAAATACTTCTGGGAACTCCCTGGGAAGCACTGAGCTGAACAGTATTGACTCCAACGTGTGCTCGTTGGACACCAGTACACTGCGGACCATCACCCCAGATAGTATCAGGTGGGTTGTAGCATGCAGCTTAAAGATGCCTTAACATGACCCCTGAGATTGATGATGCAGATTAAACACTTTATGTTACTTTCTCCTTGAACCTTGTCAGAAATGCCAAACCCCTCAATGTGGCGTCATGTTCATCGGAGCAGAAGAGAGTCCTGTATGGGATCAGTAACACTTCCTTCAGCTCACAGAATTACAGCTCCACTACCTATTACAATTTGATACGTCCCTATCTAGGTAAGAATTCATGCTACCTGTCTTTCCGTCTCTTTCTCTCTCTCTCTCTCTCTCTCTCTCTCTCTCTCTCTCTCTCTCTCTCTCTCTCTCGTGAAACTGCTCTCTAATCTCCTGTATTCCTCTCTACCATGATAGGTGGGGCACCTCTGTCAGACGTAGTAGCACTATCAACCCTGAACATCAGCATGGACGTAAATACTTTCCAGAGTCTGGATCCTAACGTGATCGCTGTAAGGATACTAGAGTTGACAACAGAACGGGTTTTGGACATGCATCATCTATGTAGTAGTTTTATTGAGAATACACGGCAATTGAGCCAAGACGATGCATTAGCATAACTTAACTCTTAAAACTGTATCGATTTGGGAGGGTCTGAGGCTCAGTAGAACCCATTAAGGGATTGTATGGTTTTGAATCAAAGACTTAAAGGAATAGTTTGACATTTAAAGAAATGTGTATATTTAGTTTTTTGTTGGACATCAGATGAAAATAAAGAGGGTGGTATTGATCTTCTCATCTATCTATTCCAAGAATGGTTGTGAAGAACAAACACCCATCACTGGCAGATGTTCATGAAATGGTCAATAACTCCTAAAATTTAGAACATAAACTATACTGAGACTTTTTCAAGATTAATATACTTTACTTTCAGTTTACAAATCTTAAATCTTGTCTTCTGTAGTTACTGTAGGTCTTCAAAATGAACATAGGCTACTAGGTTATAGGTTAAATAAGTATCCCAAAGTACAGTATGTGATCCTTTGCCATCTGTCATCCTTTCTATTGAACATAACATACTATATGTACTTGCACAGTGCAAAATAATTTGTAAAATTTGTGATTCCTTTTATTGTGAGTACTTTTCCTTTGGGCCAGCTGTGAGGTGCTAGGGTAAAAAGAAACAGTTTCTAAATCCGTACTGGATTTTGAAAATGTTATGAAAATTGTTTATACCAAAAGTGTCTAGGAAAAGAAATGAAGCAACTTTCTCTGAAATCAATATTTTCACGGTTGCTTATATGTTAAAACTTCAGACCAATCTCCACACTGTTTCATTTGTAATGTGCAGGGTTTGACTGTGACCGATGTGAAACGCCTCGTGGCTAACCAAGTACAAGACCTGAAGTTGTTTGAGAACGCTACCCAAGTTGAGATCTGGAGAAACATGCAAACGCAATCAGACCTGGACATACTGGGTGTGGGCCTAACCACCAGCAGAGCCACAGCCACTACACCATCCAGCTCCAACAGCGGCACAAACGCTACCACATCAGTTGGAACCAGCAACGTGACAGCAACACAGGGTAAAAATATCTACCTTTTGTGTGTATTGACACAGAGAAGGTTTTCTGATTTCACTTAAAGCTACTAACAGGAACTTTAATTTTCTGTTGATTTGGCGGTACCTGTGGACTAAAGCGTTAGTGTTTCCGAGCACCATATTCCCTTTAGAAAAAACCCTAACTTTACTGTAGCAGGGTCTGAAAGTCTACATTGAATCTTATTCACAGGAAACCCAAGCAGCTCAAGTGCAAACCTGACCACAGTGATGACAACACAAGGTGAGCGACTATGACCTAATTTCCAGTACCAGTTTATCCACTGTAAATTAAACATGTATATATTGCTTTAAATTCTCAGTATGTTTTGTGATAGTGTAATTGCTTGGTTAGTGTTATGGTTCTCACCCTGAATGGTTTTCAGCTTCAGGAGGACACCAGTCAGCAATCATAACATAGTATTTTTTTGTAAATGGCACTATTTTGATTCACATCCAGTTAATGATATCCAACAAAATGGATTTACAGCAGATGAAGTAACACAGCTGCCATCTGACTGATTTTACAATGCGCCATCTGACTACATTGAATCTTATTCGCAGGAAACCTAAGCAGCTCAAGTGCAAACCTGACCACAGTGATGACAACACAAGGTGAGCGACTACAACCTAATTTCAAGTACCAGTTTATCCACTGTAAATTAAACATGTATGTATTGCTTTAAATTCTCAGTATGTTTTTTGATGGTGTAATTGCTTGGGAAGTGTTATGGTCCTCACCCTGATTGGTTTACAGCCTCAGGAGGACACCAGTATGCAATCATAATATAGTAGTTTATTGTTGATGGCACTATTTTGATTCACATCCGGTTAATGATATGCGACAAAATGGATTTACAGCAGATGAAGTAACACTGCTGCCATCTGACTGATTTTACAATGCGCCAGCTGACAACATTGAATCTTATCCACAGGAAACTCAAGCAGCTCAAGTGCAAACCTGACCACAGTGATGACAACACAAGGTGAGCGACTACGACTTATTTTCCAGTAACAGTTTACCCACTGTAAATTAAACGTGTATATATTGCTTATCTATTTTGCTATTTTAGTTCCATAATCTTTGCTTTATCAGATTTTTTAACCATGTGAAAAATGACAAGAACTGTTGAGAATAGAATTCTGCATCTGTGATAAAAGTACTCACAGTATAAATGTTTGTTTTTGTCTTTTATTTCTAGCTGATGCCACAAGTGAAGGATCTCAGCTTGCAAGACACCCAATGTCCATACTTGTGGCTGCTCTGCTGACAACTGTGCTGCAAATGCTACAACCAGTCTAAATTGACTTACTAATCATATCAATCAATAATCAGTAACTATTAAATACATTTTTCAGTAATGTTAACACCTCGGAAATGTGATTCATTCATATTTTTGTAAGTTATGTAATCATGCTTCAAGAATTGTTTTATTGCAACTGTTTAACTTCTGATTCACTCTACCCCTTCATGTTGTAAAACTATGTCATTGAACAATCACAGCAAATTGTTTTATTTTAAGTGGTGATCTGGATTATACTATGGGATTTTTTTAATTAAGCACTGTCAATAATAACATGTTTGTTAAATTGTTATCAAAATCAAATTTAAAATGAATTGTAATGTCACTGTATTATCTATTATTACAATTTAAACTGCCTTTCTATTCTTCAAATCAATAAACACATACTAGTAAATATCTAATGTTTGTGTTTCTCTCTCTTGGAGCAGATGTAAAGAAATTTAACATATGACATGTCCTGATTGTTATTCATTTTACCTACCACTATCAAATCCAACAGTACTGTTGAATGATCCCCAAAGTGGCAGAGTACATTGAAAAAGAAAAATATTGTTATTCTTGTTACGTTTAGACCTAAGTAACAAATAAAAAGTGTTTAGTACTGACCTTTATGTGAAAAATTAACTATACGTCTCCAAAACCGTGGTTCTGTGTATGACAGATTTATGTAGCTCTAAAGAAAATATGTTTCAAGATATCTGCAAGGCATTTATAAGTTATGAAAGACATTGATATACCACAGTTTGGATAATGTATTTATTTTGTAAAATACAAAGTAATTTGTCTATTCCTACCTAATGTGTCTTACTAAAATGCATAAACCCACTTAATACGTTGTAGTATCCCATCAAAGAAAACTATGTTTTAAACATAACAGTCTGCATCAATGCTAGCAGCTGTGTGAGGCTGTACTTAGACACAGTAGTTCTTTAAGCTAAATGCTAATGTCAGCATGCCAATATACTCACAATGTCCACGGTAACATTTAGCAGGTATATCCTTTACAGGTGACGTAGTACAAATAGCGGTCCAAGTCCATTTTTGGAGGAGGTCGTACTTACGTAAAGTCACTTTGTAGTGATTTTAACCCAAACTTTTCCTAAACCTAACCAAGTAGTTAGGGGCTTGTACAAGGGCACTGATCACTTGCGTTGCAAGACATTCGTAGGACATCCTTCATCCTTCATCTTCAACCGCTTATCTGGGATCGGGTCGCGGGGGCAACAGCTCCAGCAGGGGACCCCAAACTTCCCTTTCCCGGGCCACATCAGCCAGCTCTGATTGGGGGATCCCGAGGCGCTCCCAGGCCAGTTTGGAGATATAGTCCCTCCACCTGGTCCTGGGCCTCCCTCGTAGGACAACGCGTGAAAAACAAAAGAATACCTTTGGCAATTACGTACATTGAATTGCAAATGAAAAAAAAATATGTATTGAATTGTACAACACATTTTACATTATCACGAGGCCAGATGAAAAGTTGTGGAATCAGCAAAGTGACTACAATTCATCCTGAAGGGAACATGCATCCCCATGTGTGAATTTTATGGCAAAATAGTCGTTGGCACAAAACACTCAGAAACACAACATTCAACCTCCTGATAGCCCTCGAGAAAAGCTCAGGGGATCACTGAAGTCAGTATCCTCTGGGCATGATGAATATATGTAACGAATATCACGTGGCAATCGATTCACATGGCAAAAAAAGGAAAAAAAGCCCACTTTACAGTAATACAGAAAATACAGTAACCCACAAAAATAAAACTTGCATGTAGACACAGTTTTTGTTATACCACTAACATTAGCAAACCCTTTTGTTGGCATACCACATAAAAGCTCATTTGCAGAACAACACCTTGTGTATTCATTTTATTTCACATCATCTGCTGCTGTAATTCCAAATGAATCCTGCAGTCCATCTTCTCTGTCAGATTAGGTGTACATCGAAAGGTACAGCCACTGTAAATTAAGGAGGGATAGATTATCAATATGCTTCAGTGTATCTGTAGCAGTGGTTAAACGCATGATCATTTCATCACAGGAAACAAACTATTTAATCCAAGAATGACTTATAGTGCAACACACTAGGGGAATGGTATGAAACACACTTCTTTTCTCCAATAAAACAATTCCCTTTCTTTGTTTCTAATAAACAGCAGTGCACATTTTTAAATGTTAAAAACTTAAATTACCAAAATATTACAAAAATTCACAACACTTCTGTTACTTTTCTTAGCCTACCTCTGATTCGAGAAGAGTCAATTTCATTCCATTGGACAACTGGCTGAAGATTTCTATTGAGAAAGACACAAATATGTATTACTCTAGAAACTGAGGGCAAGAAGTGGGAGTCAGACAACAGAAGGCAATTTATGCCAACATCAACATACTAACAATATGAGACAGACACTATCTCCATGTTTTGTCTACGTTGTCTATGTTCATATTACAAATAAATGTAAATGTAGCCCAAATCCACATTATACTTCACTACTCAGGTGCAGATCACTCACCTTTTAGTGTCAGAGCAAGATGGTTGTCAGACACTGATAATGTTTGTTACCTGACATTTTCTACATTACTTTAGATCGGCTAAATTTGGTGTAAGGTTTCACTCTGTAGAACTATGATTTAATAAATCAGTTATAAAAACTGTGTTGTTACAAGAAGAGCTGCCGAAATCAGTATCAGCCAAAATGAAAATTCTTTCAAGTCATACATCATGATTTAAGTGTGTAAGGGAAAAGGGAATTCAGATCTGTTAAATTTAGCAAGATGTTAACAGTCTGTCAGTCACTGGACTCCAACAACTCCAGTGTGTATTTGCAAAACAGCAGGCTTTAATTTTCAGGATAATGGGCTGTTGGACTAATGGGTCATCGGACCAATGGACAGTCCCCCTTTGTGTGATGTTGCATGTAAGGCGTTTCAGGGCAGAGATCAGTTCACAGGAATGTGAGATATAACGTGAATGTGAACATTCTAGGCTGATAGATCGGATCTGGGGAATCAATCTCAATTGAACATTAAGCCCTCTAATGTGATTATTGCTAAAAAAAAAAAAAAAAGAAGAAGAATGTAATGACTTATTGTCTGGATCCACAAGCATCCATGTATCATGACATATTCACATGACTTTTCTTTTGCAACACTTTTCACTAATCAATGTAGCACAATCATCATGGTGACAGCTGCAGCTAATTTAGCTTCTCCTCACTCCTCTACGTCCAGATCTTCACAGTCTTGCACACATGTCCTGTTCTCCGCTGGTCTTTATACCACTAGCAGCCCCCATTGAGTTTTTTAGCCCCTGACCTGGGCACTGAGGTGATTAGGTCAGGTGCATTTAATCACCTCGCTACCCAGCTGCGCCTCATCACCAATTAGCCTCAGTCTATATAGAGAACAGTTCATGCATAGTTTTGACCAGATCATGTATGTAAGATCACTCGTCAAGTGCATTTTCTGCTTTAGTCCTTTTGCTTTGTGTGCCTGATCTGACTGTTTCAGATAAACCTACCTAAATGCAGAGAATAGACTCTAAACTATCGAATTTGAATTGAAAATTATTTTCTTGTATGTGAGACTTTTGCATTTGCTGTTGGGGGGGGGGGGGACAACTTGATATTCTGCAGCTCTTTCATGGTAAATTTGATTTACACATTTAAAATAAGCAAAAATAGTTTACTGATCACACTGAAAGGATACTTAAAGTCAAGGATAACATTTTGAGAAAAGTTTTTATGTAGATTTACTGTCGTTAAGTATACTTACGGTTCATGCAGTCAAAGCGAAGGAATAGACTGATGAAGCTCTCCAGTGTTATGTGTCCAGAGGAGGCACCGTAGCGCAGAGCCAACAAATTCAGAATGTCATCGTTGATCCTCTTTCCTGAACAACATAAATAGGGCAAAACTTTAGCTATGATTTATATGGGCATGATTAATCTGAAGATTATTGTACATTTCATTAAGCTGTCATGGCCTGCTAGGATACATGAATAGAACAGACCCATAGTTGGTGTGATGAGTAACACCTGTGCTTTTCCTACTACGACAAAGTGAAAATGTGTGCTGTGAAAAAGGGGTTCTGTGCTTGGACTCCCACTTTAAGATTTCCTGCTACATACCTCAGCAAAAGAAAATGTGCATACATCAAATGCATCATTTAATACATTATAGCCCCAAGACTTACACCCTGAACAAAGGCAGTCGTTATACCACCCTTATATAAATGTGGTCATCTCTGTGTGGGTTTTTGTGGCATGATTAGCATTGGTGATATAAATAGATCATTTCTAGATGGGATCAGCACAGACTGCTATTCTGCTTCTGTGGTTGTTAAATGTTTTTGTTTATGCACAGTGAGTGCTAACATGCATGCGTGGATGACCACACATTATCATGATAGAAATCTTCATGAACTCCCATTGGTGGGAAATGTGTGTATTCTTGTCACTTATGTGGAGACATTATACAGCATATCTGACAACTGGTTTCATAGCATTGTTTTCCAGAAGAAGAAGAATAAAAACAGTTTAAGGGTAAGCATTAGAAACAATTTGCGTCGGCGAGATTTCAATCTGTGAGATTTACAGAGGAAAAATCCCTGGATGGTTTAGTTCTGTCTGTAGTAGACAAATGGAAGTGGCTGATCATCTACCTGAAGCCATGAATGCGTTCCTCAGCTCACTCAGTGACAGTGTTCCTGTTTGTGATACATCACAACGGAAGAAAATGTCCTGGGGAAGGAGAAGACGGTTATGTAAAATTCTGAGCTTGACACAGCAAGAAAACAAAAACCCTATGAACTTTAAAATAGGACGCAGCCTAAGCCTGCGTTTGCGGTTGAATGAACTCATACAGTCATGTCCGTAATTACTAGGAAGCCTCCAGTCATCTTTCTTTTGTTATGGAATGTTTAAACCTTCACTGATCCCTTTTTACCTTGTACGTGACGACCTTCTTCCACAGACGAACAAATTCCTCACCATTCAGTTTGCCGCTGATTGATGTCTAGCCCAACATTAAGGTATCAGAGCTGCACGTGTTGTTTCATGTCATAAGATGACCTTTTTCATCTAATTGTGTGTGTGAAAACACCCAAAGGGCAGGCAGGTTTTGGCATGTGCACTACTTATGTGTATTATGCAACTACATTGACTGCGAGAAAGTCTTCTTTAAGCAAACTGACAGCTGACATGGAGAAAAGAACCCCGATTGACAATGAATGCGACCAAAGAGGATACATCCATCAGAGCAACCATGCTGCGACAGGCATCAATGCTGAAGCCTCCAGATTTCAAGTCTCCTAAATGAAGAAAAAAATTATAAATTGCAGGGCACTTAATTTGACATAGCAGTGTTATATAAGATTATTTGAATATTTTGTTGGCTCATATGCTGTTGGAGTTTTTACAGTCCAAACCTTTCAGGATGCGTTCATTTAGAAGCTTCTGGAGCTGCTCAGCCTCCACTTCGTCATACTAGAAATGAAAGGAAAACAAGGAATGACTCATATTCGGCTCACACTTGGTTGTCAGAATGTTGGTAACCTTTATATTAATTAAGGGGAAATAATAGCATGCTACACATCATGAGATTGATATAAATCACATAGGTGCAGATTCCTGATGCAATGGAGCAGTAACCCCAAAGAAGAAAAGAAAACACCAACATGACTTAGCTCAAATATAGAAAACACAGTGCAGACATATATTTCGTGGTTAGGACCAATAACTCTTCAGAGTCTACACCGGCGGATAATGCAACAAAGCAAGATGCATATTTTCCAGAATGTTGAACTATTGCTTTAAGACACACAAATTACCTTGTCAGAGTACTGACGGAACACTGTTCTCTTGTTTTCGTCCCCCTCTCCATTCTCGCTTTGCATGGGCTGCAAAAAAATTGTGAATTGCTTTCAGCTCCACATGAATTAATGCGCTGTTCAATATGTTTCTGTCATATTCTGTCTATGCAATCAATGCAGTAACCAGCATACCAAAATGATATGAACATTGTCAATATATTTCAAATCTTGCTCACCTCTTCTGCATTGTCATGTGGTTGGTCATGGCCACCAGAATTCTCACTAAGAGGAAAGAGGAAGAGACATCAGTAGATGACTTGAGGCAGTGTTGAGCAGTAACTCATTACTTAGTAACACATTACAGTAACAAGTAGTGTAAGGTATTCCTATTTTAAATTCAGTATTGACATTACCGTTGCTAATCCCAGTAACGCTCTGTTAATTCAACGTTTTGGGGATCGGCTCGTTGATCTTTGACACTACTTCTGCTGCTGAGTATTTAGTAAAAATAATGTTGTTGTTTTTTGAATAAGGAATGTGAGTAATTGTAGTAATCTTTGTTTTTTGTTAATAAAAGGTTGGTCATATGCGATGTGTGGCATATAGATTAGCTGCACAAGCTTTTTTTAAAGATTTATTTGTGAGTTGCGAGTGACTCACTGGACGTGGGTCTCTGCCTTGGAGATGATGGTCAGGATGAAGGAGGCCGTCTCATTGGGATTGAAGGTGGAAGGCACAATCAGGTATTCGCCAGGCTTCAGCAGGAGGAACTCCATCACCTCGCGCCCATTCATGTAGGTTTTAGTTTGGGCAACAGGTGAGTTGCTTTGGAAGAAAGAGGCTGGGAACTTCCCCTTCTTTGCCTTGAACTGTGATGAATACATATTTCAGTTCATATCATAGCTGCACAATGTAATCGGTCATGTACTGTGTATGAGGATTAGAATGAAAATGTTACTTACTTCTTCAGTCACCTTAGAAAAAAACAGAAGAAAAGCTTTTAGGAACAAAAAATGTGTGAATACTTGAGACTTTGAATATGCTGCATTCAAAATGTTTCATGGTGTTTTTTCTTTGTGAATCAGCCCAGATATTTGTTTACTATGATGGCACAGAGTGACTGATTCTAAAGAACAGTTTAATTTTTGCTTTCGTTTAATGTGAATACTTTCAACAGCCACCTCCAATGTGAATGATACATCCATAATAGTCGTCGCACTGTGAGAAGAACAATGAAGGGTCATATTTACCTCAAATACAGAGAATCCAATGTGGAGATTTTGGACTAGGCGTCTGTTTCTCTTGTCAGGCTTTTGCATGAGAGACACCAGCATGTTTTTCTCACCCTGTTTCTTAGAACAGTCACTGAGCATTTCATCAATCTTGACACGATACTGTGGATTAGTCCAGAAACTGTCTGGAAAGCAAAGAGGGAAACATTTTAGCATTCTATTCATTTTCTCTCAATGAAAATCTCTATATTCTCAAATTGGCACGCTCCAGTCTCCGTATACTGCTTTTGAAAGGACAGTTTTGCACCACATATTTTGGAAGTACCGAAGTTATTCATGCATCCTCCAGCAGTTGTTCCTGCAACCCATCGGCCATCATAAAAGGCGGTCTTCCAATGGCATGAAGAATTTTCATCAAGGAAGTCAGGACACAGGCAGCAGATGTCAAGATCTGAGTAGAACTTACAGAAGTCCTCCAGGGTCATCCTGTTGACGTAGGGGATTCATTTAGATCACACATTGTTGCTTTAGCCTGAGATTCACTTCAATCTATCTATGATCTATGATCTATGATCTATCTAAAAAATGATCTATCTAAAAAAATCTATTTCAAGTTAAATTAAATTCCAATGTAAATCAGGATTAAATTATGATGCCTCTCTTGGCCACATGTGTCCTTAATGAAAAAAATATGTAGATATAGAGTTACTGAGTATACTGTATGTACCTACTAACATTTTACTTTTTGTATGTAAAGCTGTGGTTTCAAAATACAAACTAGTTTTTAAATCCCTTTTAAGTATACATGTTGTATCAGTTTTAATTAAAGAATATTTTTACACAAAATTTGTTGAGAAAACAAATGAAAAAAAATGTGGCAGTTGCTGCTTTATATTTGCATAAGTATGTCACAATTTTTTTTGCATTTGGAATTTTTAGAAATATCACCAAATTTAGATTTTAGCATACTTACCAAAACTCCCCTTCATCACGCACTGAAAGGCACATCTCACGATCTTGAGGACTCACAGTTTGCCAACAAGGTGACCTTTCAGATGCAATTTGTCAGGGAAGAAAGAGGAGAAGCAACATTGTTATAAAGAGATGCAAGTAACTTTTCTACAAGGGGCGCACAATCTCATTTTGTAGCTTGAAACATACTAAGCACTAATCGCCAGGGTATCTCAGCCTATTCTATGTTGATTTTATTTATTTTTTCCATTTGTCTTTTAGGAAACCCCTAACTATGTAAGTGCAGTACTAAATCACTGGACTAAGACACTTAACTCCCAACTCCTCCAGTAGAGCTGCTGAGTGACCCATGGATCACACTGTGGTTGAACTGGGCAGATGAATTTGTGTGACTACTAACAATAGTGCCCATGGCATCATGACATTAAATTGAAAAAGCTAACAAATATTCTGCTGGCAAAATGTCATCAAGCTGCATTTGCAGTCCAACAAAACGTGGCTTACAGAGACCTAAAACTTGCAAAACCAGTTGTGTGCAAACTGCAAAGGCCAAAGAGTTCTCATGGCTCTGTTCCAAACATCAACAGTATGCTTGGCCCTGTCACGCAAGCATGAAACCACACATAACTGAGGGGATTATACTTCAAAATGCGCACCAATCATCTAGTATAACTTTATAACTTTATGAGACTCCAGAAACCCTTTTGGCTCGGGTTTGGACTAACAATAATTTGGTGAGGAAAATAGGAAACTTTTGATTGATTTAGGTTATGTGAAAAGAAATGCCATTGTACTGTGTGCATGTAGAAGACCTGTCAAAACTTGACTTCCCTGTTCATGCTTCGCACAATCGGTTTATGACAATGAGAAGGTTATTATAAGACAACTACAGAAAGGCTTCTCATGGCTCTGTGCAGAACGTCCTCAACCCCTTTACACATGAATCACACAAAAATAATTTACAACTATAGAGGTTATAATCAAGAAGCAGACATAAATTGCATTTGCATTCCCACAAAAATGTGCCATTGTGGGACAATAAATACATTTGGCATGTACAATTTTGTCATTGGAAAATAATCTCAGTGTTTATTTTCCTGAGGTAGCATATCCGAGCCCTTGCTCTGTGTAAAACAGTCACTGTACTCGGGGTCATTCTTACCCATCACTCCAGTCTCCTTTCCACTCTCCTGTGCCCCAGGGGTTCAACAAACGTATCAGTCTCATCAGTTGCCCTTGGCTCATCATCTTACCAGAAAAAACACAATTGTTATTTTCCAATAAACAATAGAGGCCAACTTAAGGCCTTTATAACTCTAAATCTCTATAAATGAACCAAATCACTAAGAGACGTAAGCTTCAAACTTAAAATCCTGACTGTTTTTATATATATATATATATATATATATATATATATATATATAAAATGCCTTTTTAAAAGTAATTCACCTGCTTCACACCGGTGACAGTGTAGGCATGGCCTTGGACCAATCCATTTGGTAACACAGTGTTGGCAGATGTCTCCTACAAGATATAGATACTGTATATGTTATCATTGCAGGTAGTCTTGTCCAACATAGTTTTCTACAACCATGAAACGCTTTCATTCATCATTAGAGTGCAACCATTCAAAACCTTGATTTCACCCTATCTTCTATCACATATTTTCAATGTCTAACATGTCACTAGCCTCAAGCACTTTTCATTTAGGGACAAGCTGTTTCTCTCACCATTCATGAAAGGAGCATGAACTATTACACAATCATGATGGTGCTTAATTCACAAAGTTTACCAGACCAGACTTAGAGTAGTGAGATTCTACGGAGCCATTTAGGGATCAGTTTGGAAGATTGAAATGAACAATGTTCACAGGGACAAATAACCAGTACAAACAAACTACTAATGAATTGAATTACAACAAGACTGATGGTTTTAATCATAGCATGTATTTATATTTAGTTTTCTCATCGTAGTTTTACTTTAATCTTCCAGCACATACTGAAATATCAGGTATTTGACATAATACTTTCAGCAAAGCACTTTGGACCATTTGTTTTCCTTTTCTCATTGTACCACTAATACATGTAGGCTTAGTCATAGTGCTATATGATATTGTGAATCTTTGTTTTTTTAGACTTGTGACCTGCAGCAGCATTCATCTTTGAATGCAGCTTTGATGGAATTTCCCTGAATTTTCCCTTGTCATACTTGCCTTACAATTAATAATGCTAATATTTAAAGCGGCAGGATGTCTCCCTCCCTATTGTGAGTCTGTAACTTTAAGGCATGCTCAGCACTGAGTATGTAAAGTACATGACAAGTTGAAGCTGCTATACTGGAATGCAAAACATTTAAAGACATTTTTTTATTTGGATAAGATCATCTAAGCCTTAGGGTACTTTTATGAAACGTTTCAGCACATAAAATCAAGAAGAACCAGCTTATGCGAGGTTCTGTGTGGAACATTCGTGCTTACCCCCTGCGGCGTACCACAGCCCATCAGTGACTTGGATTGGCCAGCTCTACACATCAGTTCCCAAAGGTCTTTGGGAGGATCTTTCAGTTCAATACAAATATGAACACCACCGGTGAAGTCCACCAAAGCCTCGGCAGGGGTTCCAGCATTCATGTCCGAGTAGGAACCACACACCCTGACACAATTGGGTGTAAAAATACTTTCACAAATATTCCAAAAAAAGGCAAATATCACTATGTGAAAATGCATTTTATGACACAATACATTGTTTTTTCATACTTGGCATAGGCTTTCTCCAGCAAAGCAGGCCAGAACTCATTTGGATCTTTGGAATGAACGAAGATTAGCTTGCCGTTAAGTGTTGGTAGCTTGTCATCGATGACAACATCCACCCATCTTCCAAATCTCCAGAACTGAGTGGTTGAGAAAGGAGAGAATATAAAGAGATTCATAGCAAAATGCAATATTTACTATTTAGCAGAACCTACTTCTTGACCAACACTTCTAGCAATGATTTACCCTGAAGTGGAACACCCCGCAGTAGTTGTCATCAAATTTTTGCTCAAGAGGAACAACTTGCTGAAGGATGAAATTCTGGAACGTCAGAGCTCCGATAGACGCGAGAAACCAGCAGTTTCCTGTGTGGAAAATGGTCATTGAGTCGGCAGGAAGGTAAGAGGGGTTTCCAGATTACAAACCATTAATAATACTAACACAATGGAGAAGGAAGAAAATGCATTGCTACAATATCTTCTCTGCCCTACTTTCTGTTTTCTGCCCAATGTCTGCCCTTTCTTCTAAAAATTAAGTTTTACGCATAATTATGAATGAAGCAATTTTCTTACCAACCATGCCTTGTCCAAAGTCAAACCTGGAGATCCCGGCAAGTTCAAAAGATGGATTTTGAACCATTTTCTTAAACAGAGCAATTGTTGACATCACTTGTTAAAGGTTTAATATGTTCCTAAATGTCAGATAGCAATACAACAATGCACTACATCAGTGGCTTAGCTTTGTGAGGTTCGTCTTTGACCTCTGCTGTTTATCCTTAACCATGCATGAAGCAATATTTCTTATATCAATACTGAACCAAATGATCGACTGATGGTTATGTGAAAAGTTTTTTTAGTACTGCAGATATAACTGAGAATCAACAACAAATATTTTTACTCTAAGCAGCTTTCAACAATCTCACTTTGAATGAAATAATAAGAAGCAGCTGCTAGCACATGACACAAGCTAAGTGTACTGACCTGCCAAACATTGACAAAGATTCAAATTAAACACTCACTGATGGTCTCAGCCACACCACTCGCTGCAGGTCAGAAGGACTCAGTATCCCTTCGCCGATGGACCTTCTGTCAGGGGGGAACATGTCGTCGATGTACCTCACCCGTTTGATGAGACAGTACTGTTTCAGCTGCTCAAAGTCTTGGTTGAGATACGGCTCGGGGTTGGTGAAGGTGCCACGGCCATCTTTTAAGTTACGGGCATTAACAATGTTCATACACACACCCGGTGGAGCCATTGCTACTGTCTTTGAACTCTGTTCAGAAAGGAGATCAAAAACAATTTCGGCATTAAAAGGTTTGTTTTTTAAGAAGTTAGCTTTTAAGATTCTATGAATACTATAGACTGAGTTAACACATCAATCTTCATCAATACCTGTTTGATTTCCTTAAATAACTGGACTTTTGGGTGACACAAACAGCAGATTCAACCACATAATTACAAACAAGGGACAGTACGAAAAAATATGCGTGGACACTATAATAATAATAATTATATATAATAATTTGCATGCAAAGAAGCTTCAGTTTAAGGATTCATTAACTTGTCAAAGCTGACACGTATCGTTTGGACTACACAGTTGAAAGAGAAATTCAATTAAGTTTTATATATAAAACTTAAAATTCGTAATTAGTAATAAAAATGAATACAGTAAAAAATGCATTCATAGAGTGCGGCTGCTTTAAGCTTTTGTGGTCAAGGTACTATTTTCCTCAACATAGCTGCATTTTATTGTCTGCACATTTCAGTTCCTCCTTTTTTAGAAAGGAGAATTAAGTCAGTGTTTATGTTTAGTTACAATATTTTTTTGACATACCTGTTTGCTTTTATTCTCACAGTTACACAGTTATACTACTAGTGTTGGTAGTCATAGAAGTATGCTTCACAAATATAATTTAAAAAAGGAAATCAATTTAGCGATTTAAGTTTTAGGTCTATACCACTTATTCATCCGTGTGCTGAAAGAAATCACATTTATTTGGATTCAAACACAACATGATTCAAAACAAATGGACTTTTAATTTCCTGACCCTCTGCCAGCAGCAGAAGCAATAGTATTAAAAGTGTTAATCAGCTTAGGAACAGAAAAAACGTTTTACTCTGTTACCTATCTCTGTGGATGGAGACTGTGATTGCTCAACATCTAAAGAAGGAACCACAGTATAATTGTTGGAATGCTGATTCAGCATTCCAAGTATTGTTCTTCGAATCTTTATTCAACTATTTCTTCCGTACGTATTTTGGCACTTAATAACTTCCACATTTCTTAAGCTACAGAAACCATTCAACTATATAAATGTTCAGCTTTTTCAGGAGAGGGGTGCTATTTCTCATAATTTTTCTAATCTTTCAACTTTTTGAATTATTAAGCTTTTTGCAACTTATTTTTTGAATGGGATGTCTATGGAGAATATTTTTAAATCCTCTTAAACTTGTTCAACTTTCAGATCCTTCTACTTCCTCATACTTTCAGCTACAGACACCATTTAAACTTTCAAATGTTGAGAAAACCCTGACCAATGATTGTATGTTATAATCATTTTGATATCTTTTACACTTTTTGAATAGTAGCATTTTTGCTTTCATGTGTTTTTCAGTCCTTTTCTGCTTTTATAATGGGTGTGTATTGCGCAGCTTAGAGTGCGTGATGTCATCGCTAGAGTGAAGAGAAGCCTGAGATTCCTGTGAAAAAAATATTTGTCTTTTGCGACTGACTCCTCAATTTTCACTCTACATGCATAATTTTTGGATGGAAACGTAGCTAATCTTGTCCTTGTCGTAGACATATGACTTTGGAATCCCACAGGTTTACACATTTGGCTCAAGAGCCTTTACTTGAGAGGAAAACCAACTTTCTCCTCCATAGACCCCAATGTTAAAACGTACTTCAAAAAAGTCTTGCACAGACAAACGTACCCCATTTCTAAATCGCCATTGAAGCCACTTTTTTTTACACTACAGATCCAATATTCGCATGATCTGTTCTTCAAGTCATATCGGAGCAATAGGGGCTATGGTTATGGGAGTTTTGTGGTTTTGTTTGACAGGTGTTTTCCAGTTTTTTTCTCATGAAAAGGCGGCAGGCTCACAGGTGTTCGTGCTTGAGCTAATTACTAATGTTTTAAACTCACAGACTCTCCAACTGCTGCGTCGTCACCATGGGAACCAATGACACACACACACACACACACACACACACACACACACACACACACACACACACACACACACACACACACACACACACACACACACACACACACACACACACTCTCTCTCTCTTTCTCTGTCTGTCTGTCTCTCTCTACACACTCAGTACATATAACTGTCTGTCTGCCTCACTCACTCACTCAGTACATATAACTGTCTGTCTGCCTCACTCACTCACTCCATATAACTGTCTGTCTGCCTGTCTCTCTCTCCCACACAGTCAGTCCATCTGACTGTCTGCCTGTCTCTCTCTCCCACTCACTCAGTGTCTGTCTGCTCTTCTCACTCAATCCAGATGACTGTCTGTCCACCTGTCTCACTCACTCACTCAGTACATATAACTGTCTGTTTCCCTGTCTCACTCACTCACTCACTCAGTTCATATAACTGTCTGTCTGCCTGTCTCTTTCTCCCAAACACTCAGTCCATCTGACTGTCTCTCTGCCTGTCTCTCTCTCCAAATCACTCAGTCAATGTAACTGTCTGTCTCCCTGTCTCTCTCTCCAAATCACTCAGTCAATGTAACTGTCTGTCTGCCTGTCTCTCTCTCCCTCTCACTCAGTACATATAACTGTCTGTCTGCTCTTCTCACTCAATCCAGATGACTGTCTGTCCACCTGTCTCACTCACTCACTCACTCACTCAGTACATATAACTGTCTGTCTGCCTGTCTCACTCACTCACTCAGTACATATAACTGTCTGTCTGCCTGTCTCTCTCTCCCACACACTCAGTCCATCTGACTGTCTGTCTGCTCTTCTCACTCAATCCAGATGACTGTCTGTCCACCTGTCTCACTCACTCACTCACTCAGTACATATAACTGTCTGTCTGCCTGTCTCACTCACTCACTCACTCAGTACAAATAACTGTCTGTCTGCCTTTCTCACTCTCTCACTCATTCATTCAGTCTCTCTATCTCTGTCTTCCTGTCATTCTGTGTTTCTCTCTCTGTCTTTCTTTCTGTCTCTCCCTCTCTCCCTCTGGCTCTCTCTCTGCTACCACTACTGCTGCTATTCATGCTACTACCAGTACCAATACTACTACAGCTATTAGTACGATTGCTACTAGTACTAATACTACTGCTATCACTTCAAATACTGCCATTACTATTACTACTTCTTCTACTACTACTACTGTTATATTAAATACTACGACCACTACTACAGCTATTACTACGACTACTGATACTACTACTTATACTGCTTCTTCTAATTACTAATACTTCTACTACTAATAATACTACTACAAATACAACTTCTACTACTACAAATATCACTACTGCTGACATTTTTTAAGCCACAGAAGCTGTTCAAATATCAAAATATTCAGCTTTTTCAGGAGAGGGGTGATATTTTTCATATTTGTAATCTTTAAACTTTTTGAATTATTAAGCTTTTTGCAATTTGTTTTGAATGGGATATCTATGGAGAAAATCTTCAAATCCTGTTAAACTTCTTCAACTTTCAAAGCCTTCTTTCTCATACGTTCAGCTACAGACACCATAGTTAGACATTTCAACTAGAAGGGTTTTCAGCACTGCAGTTTAAATGCTTTCGGGTTTCAACATTTTTCAGACAGGTAGTCTCTCATTTCTGTATTTTCAACAATGTTTTTGCAATTCATTTCAGCTTTCAGCTTTCAGCATTCCAACGCATTTTCAGCAGAAAATGCATTTTCTAGTTTGTTGTTGTTTCCCAGTTTAACCTTGCCGATAATGGAAATGCATAAGTTGCATGTGAAAGAATGCATGTTGCAGCCATAACATGCAGTCAAGAGGTGAAATTCATCCACTGACTGTGCAGGTATAGTAAAAAAAATATTACACTGAGGCTTTTTTTGTGAAATTCGACTTCATCCTGGACCACAAGTATCAAAATAACCCATTAGAAGTAAAAGAGTGCAAGCCCCCTATACCGTTTTCAGTGTCTCAAAAGAAACAACATCAATTACACAATAGGAACTTGGCCTTCGACTCGGACAATACCACAAGAAGCAGAAGTGTACGCAAAAGTGTAAATTAGCCTGATTGAAGTGTTACTCGCATATGAAGATCTCTATCTTACCTCTCCAGCCGGAAAGAGAACGATTTGAGTGTCAGTGGAAGAGCAAAATGCTCCAGTTCTTATAAATACCTACAAATGCCTGAGGCTACTGCTGTCAGCGTGAGATGTTCTTTCATGAAACCTTACCTGCCACACCTTATGTACTTTATATTATACAAGAGCTGTCTGTCTACATAAATACATTTCGATTAGCTTTCTTTTTTTTCATTAGTTCATGCTGCCCCGCTTTGTTCAAACGTTCAGGATCTGTATCTTTAACAGCAGTTAGTTAAGACATAATACTGTCAGATGAACAATGCTGGCTGTGTGCAGTATAGGCCTACAAATCTGACAGCATTGTCTATGCATGCAAAAGACAGCGACCTCATCTCTCAGGGCTGTTGGTTACCTCGCAGTGGCGAAATTGCTATTTCATGAGGCCAACAATGTCTTTTACTCAAGAAAGTTACAAAATGTCACACTTTTGTAATGAAGATCTATCAGTTTTGTTTACCTTATCCTTTTGGTGATGATGGATGGAAGGAGTGTATCCAGCCGTGCATCGGGTGAGAGGTGGGGTACACTGTTACAGACGTGCACATGCAAAACAACTTTTTTTGTTAATGTACAAGTTCCAACTCGCCTAACCTTTATGTCTTTAGAGGAGGAAACCTTTGCAAGCACAGGAAGAACACGCAAGCTCTCTCACAGATATACAAATATGTCATAGAGGTTACTGAAAAAGACAGTGTTTTGTTCATTTTCTTTCCCAAAGTCTGCGTTGACGCAGCCTAAACAAGATATTGGGGCACTATTTTTGTGAATTAAGATGCCGACAGCAAAACAATGTTGTTTGTAGCAGGCCAAATGTATTTTCATGTCTTGTGATACTTGCCAGAGCTTAGTGCAAAAGGTTTAGACAAGGTGGAATCTATTATCAGACAGAAAAAGAGAACACAAACACTCATGATATAATATCACAAGGATCTATACTGGCTTAAATGACAGTAGAACAAGAATAATATGTGCAATGCAACATCTGTAAAATTATTGAATGTATTAATAATACAACAACAAAACACAGTACGGCAAAACAGCTGGACACAAAAGCAAGCATCTACTGGACCTGTAAATAATATATGTTATAGTTGTATTACACACTGTGTTTTAACATGTAAATATCATCACTACCAATATAATTCCAAGCATGCCATATATACTATATATACTGTGTATGCTGTCATATCAATCTACCTCATTTATACAAAGCAACCTGTTACATTATTCATTTATTCTAGTACTCTTTGCGCTCTGCACCAAAGTTACTATACTTGGCCAATAAAGCTGTGATTCTGTAAATCCTCAGATTGCACCTTGTACTGTTTTCAGCCACAAGGGGGCAGTAGTGCAACATAAATCTGTGAACATTTGTCATTCTTCCTGAAAGCTTTAATAATGCACATTGTTTATCCTAACAAAGCTGGCTTCCCTTTTTAAAATGGTGCATCATTAATGGTACATTTGAGTATACACTAATTTTGTAGTAATAATTGAAACGGGATTGAAATTTGCAATTAACAAGCGGTTCATATACGAAAAAGTTGCCCAACCCGAATCACCAGGTTACAATCACATTCTTACAGAGTTTTTAATTTAATTTTTTTAAGAAAATGGTGGTCAAGAAAATTTGCCCATGTCATGTGCTGAAATCTGAAATGTGTTTGTATAATGTCTTTATTTTGTAAAGCAGAGTGAAAACATAAGCATACATTGTAATTCTACTAATAATACAAAAAAGAAAAGTTCAGTAGTCTGTCATTGACACGTAATAATATTCCATCTCCAGTCTTACACAAAGTCTACGAAGGTGTTTCGGCCTTATGTCAGAGGATTGGTTGTGTTATTTCTTCACATTATTGTGTAATTCTCTTTAGTTAAAGTATATACTGTGTAATGGCTCATTCGCAGAGGAATACATCTTTTATCAAGTAGCGTTAAAACGCTTTGAATGTTCAGAAGACTAGAAAGGGGCTATGTGAGAACAAGTACTTTTACCATTTGCCCTTCACCCTTCCCATCATGCAATTTTGTAAATGAAAGAAAACACTCTACTCCTGTATTTCCGAGTGAATTGTGCCGTTCATCTTCCTTGTTGAGTTAAGTGTACATTGAAATGTACATCCACTGAAAGTGATGGAGAGACAAGCAATTAATTAAATGAAACGTGAGCAAGAATGCACCTTTTGTCACAGAATGCATACCTATTATTAAGTTACATAATGTAATTTTATCTGAGATGAGTATTTCTTGTAATAAAAGTTCTAGCATGAACTTCTGACAAGAAGAGTATGTTTACCTCTGACTCTTTAAGATTCATGTCTTTTCCATCAGACAATTGTTTGAAGATTTCTGTTGAGAAACATTGTATCAGCTTAAGCATTACCAATCGTATTTCAAAAGACGAACTTTCAATATCTCCAATATGTATTTTAGCATATATACCAGGCAAGAGTGGTAGACAGTTACTTTGTATGTTGCGTTATCATTTGTCCCACTTGACTTCACTTACTGTGCATGCAGTCCAATCGAAGGATGAGACTGATGAAACTCTCCAGGGTCATGTGTCCAGCGGAAGCACCGTAGCGCAGCGCCATCAAGCTGAGCATGTCATCCTTGATCCTCATTCCTGTTCAACATACACAGAGCAGGAGCTTAGGAGGAGTTTGGGGAATTTAGGTTATTCTCCTAACATCTTGGTGTGATATCGCTCGTCTTGCAAAATCCAAATTCCCACTTAAACAATTAGCCATCGGCTACACGTTTGACCTTATTTGAACGAGCATCATACTTATTCTGTCTGTCTGTTCAAATTATTGGATTGATTGGAACTAAATGCTTGCCGATTTCCCAAACAACTGCAGTTTTTCCGCATACAAATTATCAGCTTGAACACGTTTACAAGCCGAAGTCAAATACAAATCAGGTTTTAATCTTCATTGTAAAACGCGGGAAAGGACTTTGTTTCCTTACAGTAGCCCTAGTGTCATGCATGTCATTGACTATCGACTATGATCAGTTCCTTTTGAGTATTGGCAACCAGGGGGCAGCTTATATATGGCAAACTTGTATAGCAAACAGTGCCTCCACATCAAGCGGATACGAAGCAACTTTAGCGGCTATTTGGGGTCTAGTTTCTGGCCACCTAGCACATGCAAATCCGTTATTCAACCTGATCTCTGTTTTTGGACCCCACCAACTTCTGGTGGCAAAATCTGTCTCTTAATGTTTCTAACTTTGTACGTCTGCTATTTGGTGCTGTGCTTGTGTTGTTCAGTGGGTTCGTTAGAGATTTTGTTCTGCTGAAAACAGCTGGCTACTGTGATGATGTTCCTATGGTGGTGAGACTGAGCCAAAACGTTTACGCTGCATGCCATAAAACTTTTCTTAGCTGATGTCATGCTTCCAATCAGACTCAGCTGATCTGCCTCAGTCTATGTGAGCATTTAGTAAAAGAGGTAGAGTTAGAAGTATCACAACACTTCTTCTTTGTAATTAATTTATTATCAGTTTTATTTATTGAATATGTACTTTTTTTCGCGTGTGCACACACACTTCCCCTTTTTAATATGTTTCCCTGTGTAGTTTGGTAATGACTTTTAAATGGCACAATGATATTTTTCTGTTGTTGAGCACCATTCAATACATTTATAATCAAGGGAATGAATGTATGGTCTACCTGAAGCTTCGAAAGCATTCCTTAGCTCGCTCAGTGACAGTGTTCCAGTTCGTGAAACATCAGTGAGGAAGAAAATGTCCTGTTGAAATGAAGAAAACACCAACAATGATCAGGTTAATCCTCCATATATATATATATATATATATATATATATATATATATATATATATATATATATATATATATATATATATATATATATATATATATATATATATATATATATATATATATATATATATATATATATATTTTTAGATGCACATGTATGAATGGTAGAACGAAAGAGGCAATATTGTCAATATAAAAAAGAATTCATGTTCAGTTTAACCTGTAATTTTTACCTTGTACGTGACGACCTTCTTCCACAGACGAACAAATTCCTCACCATTCAGTTTGCCGCTGATTGATGTCTAACCCAGCATTAAGGTATCAGAGCTGTTCATGTGTGTTAAACAAACGAAAGAGCGAGCACATTTTTGTACTCTTTTTAATTATGTGCATTACTTTTTTATGTAACTGCAAGAGGATACATCCATCAGAGCAACCAGGCTGCGGCAGGCATCAATGCTGAAGCCTCCAGATTTGAAGTCTCCTAATAACAATAAAAAAAAGACGAAAAATCAGCTTGAGACATACTTTAGATATATCATTCACAATTATAACACAATGTCATTTTTACACTTTTAATATTATTTTACAGTCCAAACCTTTCAGGATTTTTTCATTTAGAAGCATCTGGAGCTGCTCAGCATCTACTTCTTCATACTGGAAATGAAATGAAAGCAAGATGTAAAATACTTTGGTAAACTTTCTCTCAACCTTAAAAGGGGAGTGGCTTTGGAGGGCGGCCTGAAGGGGCTGTGTTTTTCGATTGGATGATTTTTAAAATCTACTGGACTCTTCTGAGGTAAATAAGTGCTCCACATTATGTTCACCAGCTATCCGCTAACCTTGTTTGTCTGCTTTATTTTTGTCTGCTTTTGGAAATGATGTTGATGAGGGTGGCAAGACCCAAAAGTTGTGGTCCGTTTAACTAAAATAAGCTGAAATAAAAATTTAAAAAAAACTTAAAATGCTCCATAAAGCTGAGGGGAACTGTGCAGTCAGGTGATAATTATCTGTTATGTTGCTACAAATGACCCCTCTCACTCTATAGTCTACATAGTTATTTGACCCATTGTTCATATTAAAAGAATGTTGATTGCTACATCTTTTAAGTATTGAAAATTGTGGATGTTTTATTTCATTTTAATAAGAGGTAAGTAGTATAAAACTCAATACAATGATGAAGGTTTGCGACTATAAATATTACCCTGTCGGAGTTCTGGCGGAAAAGGGTTTTCCTCTTCTTGTCGTCTTCCACATTTGCAGTCTTTTTGAGCTGGGAATTAAAAGAAGAGAGAATCATTTAATCCCAAATGAAATTCGTCAAAACATATCTCACATTAAGTACAGTTAAGAACACCAATAACGTGATATTAATAAAGCTTGCACACCATTACTGGCTCATCTTTTTGGTCACCAGAATTCTCACTGTCGGGGAAAGGTCAAAGACATTCGACATGAGATTAGTGTGTTTTAAATACCAGTAATGTTGGACATATGCCATGCAGAATACTTTGGGATGATTGAGTGAGCATACTAGCTATGAGTCTCTGCCTTGGTGATGATGGTCAGCATGAAGGAGGCTGTGTCATTGGTTTTGAAGGTGGACGGCACAATCAGGTATTCAGCAGGCTTCAGCATAAGGTACTCCACAACCTCACGAGCATTCATGTAGGTTTTAGTTTGGGCAACAGGTACCTGGTTGAAGAAAGATGGCGGGAACTTCCCCTTCTGCGCCTTGTGCTGTAGTGATAAATATATATACTTCAGTTCCTTTGCAGTTCATGTCTTTTACCTGAGCTGCAGAATGTGAATGGAAAAGATTTATTGAGTATTGATGTGAAATTGCTATAAAGTTGTTTCTTACTTGTTCCTTCACCTTGAGGGAAATCAGTGGAAGATGAGTTCATGTTGGGGACACAAAACCAATTCAATAAATGAGTGTTCACTTTTCAGTTCAAATAATGCATTATTGCAATCATACATTGAAATTAATTAAAAGGCGACTCTGACCAAGACTTAAACCTGCCTTAATATCATGTTGTCTAACCTGGAAACAGGTTGCATGGACTTTGACTGTGGTCGTCCATTTATCGTGTTTACATTTGATTTACTGCAACCTTCCTTTGACTCCTCGCACTAGGATTCCTTGGAAAACCTGAGATGTTCTGTCAATGATTAAGTCACTTGTTCATCCTCTTTATTGTTTACATTCTTCTTAAATTCTCACAACCCACAATTATTCTTAGCGCACTGACTCACACGTACAGAATCGTACAAGCTGACGTTTTGTGCCAGGCAAATATTGTGGTCCTTCCCTCATTGGACCTAGCTTTGTGTCCTCATTGCGTTACTTTTGAATGGGCAACGTCAGCTTCACCAATGGGGATATAACAAAGAAGGAGAAGGGGCATACCAAACAGGCTATGGTGAAAATATACATGTTTAGGGCAATCAGAGAGAATAGATTGCTGAGATACTATATTGGTGTCGTTTAAGTAAAGGATAATGCCCGACGCTCTGCATTGGCCGGTTCTGGCCAACGTCGCCATGTCGTCCATTAAGTCATGGTTATGGTCACCTTGACAACAATAGTTGTACCGCATACAACTATACTTGTCAAAGAAAAATAATTCATATTTGTATGCGTTTTGCAACCAAAATCTGCTTCCGTGGTAACACCTGAAGGTTTGCTTCATACATCAAACAATCATTACCATCACATAATATGCTTAGGCAATGGAAATGTTGTTCACTACTCCAACACATACCACACTCTTTAGATATGACTTGGCAACAGGAGCTATTTCTAATCCGTTCAGCTCATAGAACTCTTTGGCTCAGCTGTGAGCCAGAAAGCTAACGTTATGCTAGCAAGATCTAAAGTCAATAACTTTGCTACAGTTGGCAAACAGAAGATATAATTTGAGAGCACATGTAACAGCGAGACTAGCGAGCAACCAAGTCATGTTATTTTCCCCCAGATCATTATCAAAATGTTCACAAAGGAATGTGTACTGTCTGCAGCAGCCTGACGTAGAGATTTGAAAAGCGATGTGAGACAACCGCTTACATGTGTCAGTAAGTTCACAGGGGCAGTGCTACTTCGTGCACAAGCTGCAAGCATGTGTGTTAAAGTCATCACCCTTTGGTGTTCAGAGAACGATGCATTGAAGGACTAACGTCACATTCAGTTACACAATTATTTGTATTTTTTTCATTTAATTTAGCAAGCACCTTAATTTAATTTAATTAATTAACAGTGAACAGACCGTTACACTGGATCATTTACTGTAATCATTTAGATTTTCACAAAATAAAACCTTATTTGTACACTATTTATGGTCAGAGTTTTTATCAGTAACATCCATTCATTATATTTAGATTCCTAAAATTCCTCTACATGTAGGTTTTTCATATATTTTCTACATTTGAATAGTCAGTAGTCAACTAGCCATCTAACCGATAGGCAATATAGACAAAGGGAAAGTTGACAATTAAACTTGTTTGCCCAGTATTCCATGTTACAGGGGATATAATTAAAATACTTTAGATTTTTATTTGTAGACATTTTGTGTTGCTGTAGCAGTGTTATTCCAGTATATTCAGAGACATGGCACTAAATGCCTCGTGGTCAACAGCAATATTCTATTGTAATTTGCTCTTAGTCTGACAACTAACTCCCACATCTACTGCTTGCATGACATATCCATAATAGTCGTCATAGTGTGACAGAAACAACAAAGAGGGATATTTACCTCAAATACAGAGATTCCAATGTGGAGATTTTCAACCAGGTGTCTGTTCCTCTTGTCAGGCTTTTGCATGAGAGATAACAGCACATTTTTCTCGCCATCTCTCCCCGAATATTCACCGCCAATCTTGAACCGATACTGTGGATTAGTCCAGTAACTGTCTGGAAGATAGAGAGAGGACACAATTTATTTGCATTGTATCATTTTGCAAAGAGTAGGGTGAGTGATTTGATTATCAACATTAAAATCAAATGCTATTGGGTATTACTAAAGTAAAAAAAATTAAGGCCAGTTCAACAGTCAGCAATCTCATTAAGTTGGAATCTACAGCTTGTAAAAATAAAGCATTTGTGTGTCAAGTAGTTGCATTAGTGTAATATAGTTATAGAAGCATGACACAATTCTTTTTATTGCAGATTTTAACTGTCCTGCTTTTACTGCGGGATGTTTATTGGTGTGAACAAGATAAGGGACTGTGTGTAAAATAATGTTGCAGACAAGACTTCTCGTAATCACACTTTGTGGGGCTCTAGTGGCTATGTGCCTTATGTTTCCCAGTAAGAGCTTTGCCCTCGCTGGAAGTGGTAATGTGACGCACTAGTTTGCTTGACTTTTGTTGCTTGTTACCTTGTGCTTGAATTTTAGCAAATGTATTTCCAAAAGACGTTCTTCCGCAGCGGTCTTACAAACATCGACAGCAGATGATGGCGTTTTAGCTTAACACTTTAAAACACGTTTAAAAGTCAATTGTGATACACACCCTCAGTACAGCGGTTATCTCTATAAACAGTCACATCAACCTCACCATTCATGCAGAACACATTCACAAAAGATCCTTTTGGGTTTATTTCAATTCATTGAGATTTAAACACAGATTTAATGTTCATCATTTATTATTAAAGGCGTTCAATACGAGATTCAGAGCACTTCTATTGCCTCCATTCAGCTCTCAGCATGGCGACATTGTTTAAATAGGACCATATCACTCCACTATGTCTTTAGATTAGATAGAACATAGTTGTTTGCTTCTAATGCTGTGAGGATTTTATAGAGGACCTTCAACAAACCAAATTATGTAAATAATCATTATTTTTATTAACAACAATTCTTTCAACTAATTTAAACTATGGTTTATTCCAGTGTATAGTTATTTATTTGTTTGATGGTTTGCAAGGACCGATTCTTATATATGACGTGGTGAAAAATAATATCGTGGTTTTATTAGATTCAAGTTCAGATATCCTAGAAGTACCTCTATTATTCATGCATCCCCCGGCAGTTGTTCCTGCAACCCATCTGCCTTCGTACAAGGTGGTCTTCCAGTGACAAGAGTTTCCATCAAGGAAGTCGGGATTTAGGGAGCAGATGTCCAGATCTGTGTAGAACTTGCAGAAGTCCTCCATACTCATCCTGATGACATTAGTGATACATTTTGATACAGTAGTATGAATGTTTCCTTTGGATGTGATGCTGAAACTATGAAACCCTAACCTTGAGAAATACAGTGGATTCTCATCAAGAAAATGATATTCCTTCTTTATCAGGTTGGATAGGAAGTATTTATTAATCCCTCTTGAGAGGTGCAGATGAAATCTTGTATATTCACAAACACAGCAAACGTACACGTACCTGTCTACTACGCAACGACTTAACAGCTCCCTCTGTGTATTTGGGAATTAGCAAGTTTGCGAAGTGAAGACAAACAGACGAGTTTCACAGGAAGCTTTGTGTCTGAAAATATGTTTACAGTCCTGTAACGGACATTCTTTTCAACATAATGGCCCAAACCCAATGTCCCCCCTAAGGCCTTAAACCCTGAACCCTCAGGGACTTTGCAGCACTTTGTTGCAACATATCACGTTACCGTGACGTCAAAAACATTATGTACAATAATATTAATTTCATTCTTTTTACTCCCTGATTGATCGTCTTTCAGGCTCTTTCCTTACGAGACGAGAGGTAATTTCAAATAATCTATTTACTTGTTTTTGGCGAAACAGCGTCAATGACAAAATTCAATGTTTGAATGTTTCCATTCCTCTGATTTCATGTGTTTTTATGTTCCATGTTCAACCCTTAATGTATCTGAGCAAATGTAATTGGCCTAGCTGAACAGCCATATGCCGTCCTCTTTGTTTACCTTTTTTGAGTCTTCATGCTTCCGCTGCTAACCCCGTGTTTAACTTCACATTGCTATGAATTGTGGGTAATTCCCTTGGGAAAACTCTGCAGAAACGCGAAACTTCCGGGAAGGGTTCATAAAGGGCTCAAAATGTCTGTGATAGAGCCCTCAAACACCCAATCTGTGAGTGTGTGAGTGTGGAGATCGTGTTTCACCTTGCATCCCACTAAAATCACAAGTACTGTATGTCCTAACCACCACAGTGTAATGTATTTAAAATATAATATGCATCTCAATTTCTTTCATTTTCAAATATGTAATACGTTACATTTTATAATGCTGCACATGGTAGTTTTTTATTGGTTGCCATTATTCAGCATAGTTGTGAATATCTTCTGTTTGAACTATATTCTACTTAAAGTATATGCACTGTTTTGTAGTTGTTACTGGAGCTGCTGCTGTGTAAGCATGAGTGGGACAGAAAAACGCTAAATGCTTAGAAAAGTTAGAAAAGATTGAATTTGCTTACCAAAACTCTCCATCATCAGCAACTGAAAGGCACATGTCACGATCTTTCCCACTCAGGGTTTGCCACAGAGATGACCTTGAAGACAGTTTGTTAAGTTGGAGTGGGTATCAGTCAGTTTCAGGGCTTTCAGAGACGAGTTGTAATACATGTCCTCGGGCTCAGAAAGGGGGCCTCTCAATGTTCTATTCAACTCATATGCAAATACAGAGCAGGTGGTGATATAACTTGCCTTTTTAAGACCGGAAAGTACAGAGGCTTACTTCACAGTAACTGGCAAAACCAGTATAGGATAAACTGGGGATCTTTTTACATGTTTTCACAGGCTTCTCACGCATCTTTTCCAAATGACCTTTTAAAGCCTTTTATGTGTTACCTACAGGAACATACCACAAAGACCACCGAAGTGATTATATTTTATAAAAGCAAAAGGCCCCTGGCTCTCATGCTCCTTTTCCAGATGCCCTTTTAAAGTATTTCAGTATTACCTACAGGAGGTAGTCTAGGTGGTCTATCCGCACTGAAGTGGTTATATTTTGAAAAAACACAAGACCAACCTGTTGGCTTTCAGCAAAAAAGTAGATGTGAAAAGTGGTGAAATGCATCCTTTAAAAATGTGTGTTTGTGCGTCTGACAATAATTAAGTCTTTACTTATCTTGTCATTGGACAATGATCTCAATATTACTGCAAATCAGAGCTGGGTCTCTGTGAAATAGTCACTTATAGGAAGTCCTTCTCACCCATCACTCCAGTCTCCAGTCCACTCTCCTTTGCCCCAGGGGTTCCACAAACGCACCAGGTTTACTTGCTTCCCTCGGCTCATCGTCTGACCAGCAATCATCATGGGAGACAGCACCATAGTTAGGTTCCATAAATTAAGAAAATGCAATAAATCATTCCATAAATCATTTGCTCAAGTGCTTAAACACCTAATTTCTAGCCATTAGTAATATAATCTTTATGATCACGAATAGACAAGTGTTTGTTGTGTTATTACTTCCAATTCCAAGTGCAATGTCTTATATGAGCAGTGTGTAGGACTGAGGGGGAGTTACTGGCTGACATAGAATATAATATTCATAACTCTGTTATTATTAAGTCGTTTATACCTAGCGTGTGGGTCCTTTTCACGGTGTATGACATGTTGCATAGTTGACAAAACAAACACTGGCACTAGAGAAGGCCTTTCATGTTTTTACATTACCTAAAGGTCACCGTAGTTCTTCAAAATGCTTGGAAAAGGAGGGGTGAGCAGAGGGGTTTCATAAATACCAATAAATCCTACACACTGCTCCTTTAAGTGCAATTCTTCACCTGTTTCACACCTGTGACCGTGTAGGCATGGCCTTCCACCAATCCATTTGACAATAAGTTGTTGGCAGGTGTCTCCTGCAATCAAAACAAAACATTGGTACAAAAGCATTTATCAATGATAAACGCTGACTGACCTATAAAAACAAAGTTTGTGAAGACTTGTCCTAGAGGAACTGGATTATCAGTCATGTGTCCGTAACAATGAATGAGGATGAAAGTTAGTTAAAGGCTAAAATACAAACAACTTTGGGTTGGTTTAAACAAAATTTCTCCATTTTGGGAAATTGAATAATTTAATTGTCCTGTAAACAGTTTTAGAGACACTGAAGGACAACGGTAGCCGACTGGCTGTTGCTTTGACACTTGCGGCAGTCCGTTTACAGTTAGCTTTCATGCCAAAGACAGAGTTAGTCTATTCTAAAGAGCACCAGGAGGCTTTCTTACAGTCGAATCTGACTGTTTCATTACTCATATTAATGTAATAAATATTACAATATGCATAAAAAAAGTGATAATAATCATTCGCTTATAGAGATAATTTGACCTGGATAGGCGTCCTCACTATAGAGGTTTCCACTGTAAAACATTTCTCCATATTTCAAGATATCAGGCTTGCTCTGTTTATGTGGATGCACTGAATCTTTTTTTTTTGCCTCTTCCTTTTTGCTCAAATGTAGTTTATTGTTCAGCATCTCTCTAAACAGCATGTGTGCAGTCTACAACATAGATGGAAAGGAACCAGCCAGAGTTGGTTTTGTGTGGTATATTTGTATACTTACCCCTTGAGGCGTGCCACAGCCCATCAGTGACGAGGATTGGCCAGCTCTGCACATCAGCTCCCACAGGTTGGCAGGGGGATCTGACAGCTGGATGCACATGTGAACACCACCTGTGAAGTCCATCATGGCCTCTGAGGGAGTCCCAGCGATCATGTCGGTATAGGAGCCACACACTCTGGCACAAGAATGTAATAATATTGTTACAGATTCTCCAGACACAAGAGAAAACACATGCGAACAAAACACATTTATGCCTGAGAAACGATGTACTTTTTTTTTTTCATACTTGGCATATGCTTTCTCCATCAAAGCGGGCCAGAACTCATTTTGGTCTTTGGAGTGAACGAAGATTAGTCTCCCATCGATTGTTGGTAGCTTATCATCAATGACGACATCCACCCATTTTCCAAATCTCCAGAACTGAATAGTTAACAAAATAAGAGAAGGGAATTAAAAATAATAATTATATAATGAGATCCATTTACTACCAAGAAAAAATAAATAAATAAATAAATAAAATTTTTTTTATATATATATAGATATATATATATATCTATATATATATATATATATATCTATATATAGATATATATAGATATATATATATATAGATAAATAAGTAAGTATTCCTTTTTTTCATTGTTATTCACAGGAAAAGATAAAATTTCAGGAAATTATATTGCCAAAAACAGAAAGTGCAGTCTACAACAATTGGCATCATGCACTCAGCACATTAACTTTTCAATAATAATATAGCAATAACAAACAATAACCAGTTGTGCTGTCAGTATTTACCCTGAAGTGGAACAGCCCGCAGTATTTTGCATCAAATGTTTGGTCAATAGGGACAACCATTTCAAGGATGTGTTGCTGGAACGTCAGAGCTCCGATAGACGCAAGAAACCAGCAGTTTCCTGGTTAAAAAAATGGTCATTGAGTTGATACAGGCCCAACAACAAAAGAATTATGAATGATGAAATGTTCCTACCAAGTACTCCTTGACCAAAGTCAAACCTTGAGATGCCGTCAAGTATGAAGTCTGGATGAGGAGCAATTTTCTGAAATGGGAGAGTAAACAAGTCAAAAACAAAGACTAAAATGTTTTTAATAACCTTTAATTGCACCTTCCTGCACGCCGGTGGTACTGGTGCATTGTGTTGCATTGTATATGAAGTGTAAACCACACACACAACATAAATTTCAACTTCTGTTGCCGGTAGGTGTTGCTGTTACTATAACTCAATATGAACATAGATGTCCTCAGGCCATGCCTCTTATCAAGCATTTCAAATTTGGGCCAGATTTGACAATTTACAGTAGTGTTACAACAGTTTCCTGTTTAATGGCATAACACGTAAATGTTCCGCCTCCCCACCACAACTCCATTCCATGAAAGCTCAAAAGCTTCGCAATTTAGCATCTTGAACGTCTTTAGACCAAGGATTCAATAAAATACACATAAAATTCCAAATGGCGACTTCCCGTTGGCTTTAGAGCATGGTCCGTGGTTCTTAAGTATGTAATACATGTGCCCACCAAATGTCGTACATCAAGGTGAAACATACTTCGTGGGCTGCTACATTGAAATTGAATAGCAAATACGTTCATAAATTACACGTGAATATTGAATTTAGATTAAATAAAATCTGAACCTGTCATCTAATATTGAAAATGTTACATATCATTACAGTAACGGATTGTACAAAACGTATTACGATGGGATGTTTGGGTTCCTTGTGAGGTTGTTTTTTTTGCGAAGCTAATAGAGCTGAATGTGAAGTTATGATATATGCATAAAGTAATCAAACATGATTGCACATTACTGTATTTGTACAGTATTTTTAGTTATTAATTAATCGATTTTAATATTGTTATACTGTAGTTGTTTTTGGCTACTTAAATGGAAGGTTGTTTCTGTTTTTTCTAAGCCAGAGGAGGGTCCAAAGAAAATGTAATAATCCAAGGGACGGCCAGGACTTTTAAAAAATGTAAATATAAGGTTTAGTTCCCCTAACAACCATAAACATACACCATCAAAATGGTGTGTTAAGAATTGTCAGGTTTTTGTTACATCTGTTTGTGAATTACAAAAGAATTCAAGTAACTGTACGTATAGCCTCAACCAGCAGCCAAGTATGGCGGACTTTCAAAAATGTAAAAAATAAACTTGCACATGTGCTGTTGCACACATAACCAGACACTTAACATACCATTTGAACTGTAACCTGTCAGTCAGGTTGAGTTTGGTCACAAAACAGCATTGAGAGTTGAAAGTGAATGCAGTGAATCACTGCAAGACGATGAATCGGTTTAGCTGTCTGCTGCTAACAGACCACTATAAATTACATGCTTGATCAAACATTATCATTTTCTGTCATACAGGTTCTCTTCTGCTTCTGACTAACCCTTCCAAAACACCCACCATTGGTCTCAGCCACTCCACGCGGGCCAGGTCAGAGGGGCTCAGTATCCCTTCGCCGATGGAGATGCTGTCAGGGGGGAACATGTCATCGATGTACCTTACTCCTCGGATGACGCAGTATTGTTTCAGCTGCTGGTAGTCTTGGTTGAAGAACTTGTCAGGGTTGGCGAAGCTCCCGTAACCTTTTTGCTTTTGACGAGCCTCCATAATGTTCAGACACACACCGGGAGGAGGCATTGCTGCAGTGTTTAGTGCTCTGTTAACAAAAGTGAGATCCAGAACCATTTTTGCAATAATTTTTGCACACACATTTGAGAGATTTAGATGAGTGAGAAATTTAAGGCAATCAAACAGTAAAAGTTTTGGTCCTCCACATGAGGCCAGAACAGCTTCAATGGTTGTTGTGGCATAGCATCGGCTATACAAGTCTCTGGATCTTTGCTTTGAAGGGTGAACGAAAGATACTCCCTCATTTGCGGTCTAACACGTTGGCCCAAAATCTCCCATGGGTGCTCAGTTAGGTTGAGATCAATGCAATTAGAATGCAACTTCTAAGAATTACACTTTAGAATGCTCAAAACATTCTTATTTTTTTTCACTTGTACAAAATCCCTAATGTCTCTAGCAGCAGTTCATGTGAAATAAACAATATATAAATAGGGATCAAATAAAGGTGTATTGGCTGAAATTGAATCAAAAAGAAAAGTAAACTGTTGCAGGAAATTAAATTCTGCTGTTGGAAGATCAAGTACCCCAAAGTTTGCAAATTAGGTCAATGCTTTCCTATATAAAAATAATAATGATAAAGACAAGAGAAATGGTGCAACATCATCTACAAATCATAGACAAATGATAGGCTAATTGCCGAATTTGGAACTTTCAAACCAGTATTTATATTATGATCAATATAATGTAAAATATATTATGAACAATAATAATATTGTATATATGTTATTATGATGGCATGGTATGGGCTCACCTCCTTTTTTTGTACAGCAGCTTTTTTAAACAACTCCAGTCAAGTCATAAGATATTTGATCCATTTTAAGGTTATACCTTTCTTTTTTATCTTTCACTTTTGTTAAAGATTTCACTCTTAACAGTTAGATGAATATATGTCCTGGCAATTGTAAACCCCATAGCACATGAGTCATATTATTTTAATACCCAAACCATTCAGTGACCCTTTGTGCCCTACATGGAAGCATCTGCTTTCAATGTCTTTCTCCACTCATTCATTCAGGTTTATCTTTCAGATACATCAGACTATGAGCTATACAAGTAGTAATAGTGTATCTAGGAGGTCCAAAAATATCTTCATAGCATATCACCATACAGTATAAAGCACTATGCTCTGCATTTATTCTTTAGACAACTCTCACTAGAGACCATGAGTACACTTCAGTCTCTTAAAATGTGAAATAGAACGTGTTAAAATGGGCTTGCTGGTTTCCTGCAGTAAAAGTCATTGCACTAGGCTATGTGTCAATATGCAGCAATATGCTACAAGGGAAATCTGAATAAACCTGTTTAAAATACAATCGGAATATGAAGATCTTACCTCAACAGTTCGAGTGAGGAAACAGGTGAGTGGATCTGCAGGTGAGAGCCAGAGAGGTCTCGTTACTTTTAAAGCGCCTGTAAAAGCCTGAGGCTACCAGGGACAGGCAACGTGTACTTTTCTTAACAAGGTATGTCATTCATTTGGTTGACATTTGTGATCACATGCAGCGTAATCCTGTGCCGCTGGAAGCTGCAGTATGAGAGAGAGAGAGAGAGAGAGAGATGGTTTCATATTTCATATTCCGTGGACATGTCCTGAAGATCAAATTTATGGCACTTGAACTGGGTTGTCAATGATTAGTCAAGACAAGAAGCTGTCACATGAACAGTGCTGGCTGCTTGAACCTTGGTTACCCTGTGTTGAGTGTCTTTGTTGCCATTGATAAACTCAAATTAACAACAATGTGTTAAGATGCAGCCGGCAGCTGTCCTCTTTGACTTATAGCAATTATTGATTTCATGGAAAGAACTGATTGTTTCAATATATCCAAAATCCTGTTTTTGTGTCAACCATCATAAACCGAAACTGATAGCAGTAAGAGCTTAATCATTATTAGTTATACTAGTTAATCATTATAAGTATGAACTTAATATTAGTCTGCTTACTGTCAGACATTATTTTATATCAAGTTTGAACAGCCTCAGCTTCATGAGCTGAAAATAAGGGGCTATATTTTGAAGATAAGATGAAGTGTGTAGGTCACTGTAGTTGCATTGTGTAAACAAAGACACACTATCTTATTGTACTCTCCCCTTTTGACTTTATTTTGTCTAGCTGCTGTACAGATTGATGTTCGTCTTCATTGTTGTGCTTTGCAAATGAACTTCACAGTCTTTCCTCAACTCTTCATGCTTCTCATATGCATTTTTACTCCTTTGTTGTTGGTTTTTTTACCTCTTTTTTTCTTTAACTCTTTCAATAGTTAAAGCAACTGATCCTGTTTATTTTCCAATGTCATCTCATTGAAGATTAGAGTACTTCTCAAAAAGTAGAGCTGCAGTGCTAAACACCATTTCTCCTAAAAGATGAACTCCATTGGATTGATTTGAGTTTTAGTGGGATTTTAGAAAGATGCTACTCCATTGCAAACTCCATTTCTCCAGAAGGATGAGCTTGGATGTCAATATAATATCAATACACATGTTCACATATACCGCTTGCCTCCAGCTCTTGAGTATTGCAGAAACTGTTATTCCACTAGTCTTGTCCATTGACCGAGGATCTTCACTACTTTTCTTGGGAGCCATGCTGGCATGCAAGCAAGGTGTTCTTTGATAACATGTTCACTCATGTTGGCAAAGAATGGAGGGATGGGATGCAGACTGCAGATAAGCCTGACAGCCAACCCAGGAAGTCGTAGTTCAATGAAAGCATAATACATACTATTTATTTTATTATCCCACATGAATCATTTTATACAAACAATTTATTTAGCTATCCAACAGGACTTTGGCCACTGTGGTGCTCCACATGGCTGCAACTGGAAAGAACTAACTGACTGTAAGTTTAAGTGGGTCTGAGCAGGTTTTGCAGTCCCATGTTTGTAGCCCATAATGCCATCTTGTGGACGTTCTGTAGAAGTTAAGAAAACAACCTCTCACAAACTTTCTGAAAATAACTTTAAAAAAAAATAAATGTTGGGGTCCTTCATAAAAAAAATACTTAAAAATTCATACAAAAAGAAAATTCCGTTATGTGAGTCTCGCCTGGTGTCTCGTGCTGTACGGAATTATTTGAAGTACTTGCCTGTGTGAGCTCAGTGGGTGGAGGAGCGTTTTTCCTGTGATTGTAGTTGGGGCATTTCCTGTGTTTAAACAAACACAGGAAATGTTGTCTGGATTCACATGAATATCCTTGGCACTTGCCATCCAAATCAGTATAATCGGGCTACTTTAACACTCACAGGTGATACACAAGTGTACCCAACTTCACAATATTGTTTGACTTTTTTCACTTTGCATGGCTGTCCATTCACCTGAAGAGCAAACCTCACATGGAACAAAAGAACACAAATACAAAGCAATAGGTTTAGTAGAGCATGGGAAAACTGCATTATTTATTGTTAAATTTATCCAAAGTAAATATCATGAGCTTTTTTTATTACAAAAAGGACCTTGATTTGTTGACTAAATTGTAATTTAGGTGGCCGATAATACATTTTATCTCACTTAATTCCCACAAAGCAGGCTCTGTACCACTCTTTATCAAATTAATTCATACCTTATACCAGTGTAATAGAGTGTGAATTTGGGCAGTACTACAGAAATAAATCATAAAAGGTGTCATCCCTACCAATGATAACACAGTAAGACTCACAATACAGTCAATAACTAAACCATTACATACCTGTATGCACACTGGCAAATAAGGTTATAAACAATTTGTGACACAAGGGATAGTAATATTATTAATATTATTAATAAAGTGTAGGCGTACTGTAATCCCTGTGGCAGCAGGGTGGCAAAGTTTAAGGCAAGGCAAGTTTATTTGTATAGCACATTTCAACAACAAGGCAATTCAAAGTGCTTCACATAAAACCATTAAAAGCATCAAAACATAATGCAAAAGAAAAGGAGATTTAAAAACAATTAAGAACATTCATTGAAACATTAAAAACAGTCATTAAAACACTAAAAAAGCTAAAAATAGAATAAGGGTTCATTACATCCAGCAGCTATTGTGCTTCCATCCAGAGCATTGATTTATAATGTGAAAGTGTATCTGAGACTCTGACCCCTGCATGTTCATGCATTGTGAGACGGCACAATCAAGGGAGTCAGCCTAAAACGCCTAAAGTCTACTGGGGCCGGAGACATCTGGAGAAGCAGTCAAAACACTGGGGAGCCTGCCATTGTTTTTTTTATTTTAAAACGGAACTGGTCAGCGGGGGTAAGAAAGAGAACCCATAACTGCTGCTAAACATGGTTTCCGTCTTTAGTTTTTGTCCCAAACAGGATGCATGAGCACGAATGTTAGTCTCAGACCCGCACCACTTGTTTTTAGCTACGAATGGACAACCACATATTGGTCACATTTCAGCCCAAAAACTCCCAGGGACCTTCTGGATATCAGCTTATTTATTGATCTCTTTGGCAATAATGTTGTGGATTTTTCTGCTGCTGCTCATTAACAGCTTTGAGGGTTTATCTGGAGGTGAACATGAGACGCTGTGCAACTCCAACGCCTGCTTCACCCTGCATATGGACAGGGTGAGCTTTGAGAAGGCCGGTGAGAATTGTGTCCACAATGGAGGTAATCTGATGACAGTCAGAAACCAAGAAGAAGAGGATGTGCTGCGCTCGCTTCTCTCACAGATCCAAAGACAACCTCGGGACAGGGGGCTTGAATTTTGGATTGGATTAAAACTGCACAAAGGGAACTGTGTGTCGGCTGACAACAGTCTCAGGGGGTTTAAGTGGGTATCTGGAAAGGAAAATTCCAACTACTCCAACTGGGAAAAAGAACCTGTCACCACATGCACAAAGGAGAGATGTGTAAAGGTTCATTACACTGTATCGGGTCAGAACCAACTGAAATGGACTGCTGGACCTTGCAAAAGCCCTGCTTTTTATGCATGTACGTTTAATTTTCGGGGAATGTGTAGACCTTTGGCTCTATTGGGGCCTGGACAAATCACCTACAAAGTGCCCTTCTCAGAAGAAAGAAGAAGTGAAATGCAATTATTTCCGATCGGAACATATGCTGAAATTTCCTGTAGTGAACAGCAGTCTGATTACTCTCTGTGCATGGGGATGGACAGCGGCTTTGGTTGGACTGTCCCTGGTCCATTTTGCAAAACAGCAAAGCGTTATTGCACGGTAAACAACGGCGGATGTGAACATTTGTGCCACCAGGACGCAGATGAAGTTCGGTGCTTTTGCAAAGAAGGTTACGACCTGGATGAGGATGGACTCACTTGCAGGATAAAAGCTATGTGCGGCGCTGAAACCTGTGAGCATCAGTGCGTAATGGGGGAATCTGAGTATTCCTGCAAATGTCCGGACGGGTTCGAACTAGAGGCGAACCAGCGTAACTGCTCTGACATTGATGAGTGCCAGTCACAAGCCTGTAAGCATCACCTGTGCCTTAACACGCACGGCAGTTACACTTGTGCGTGTCAAGGCGGCTACGAAAGGGTTGGTGATAAATGCATTGATATTGATGAGTGCACGCAAGCGAGATGCGAGCACAGCTGCTCGAACAGTATCGGATCCTTCTCTTGTCACTGCAATGAAGGCTTCACTTTGTCCGAGGACGGCCGCTCGTGTGCGGACATTAATGAATGCGTCAGTAATCTCTGTCAGTTCAAATGCGTCAATACGGTCGGCAGCTTCTTGTGCACCTGCCCGCAAGGCTTCCACATGGAGGCCGATGGATCGACCTGCGCTCCGGATATGACAGAAACATCGGGTGCTTCATCTGATGAGGAAACGCAAGAGAACTTCACGGAGTCCTTAACCAGAACCACGGTCGAGCTCCAACACCAGTCCCCTCACACTGACGCGACGATTCTGGACCTGGTGAACGATACGCGCGGGGATCAGCAAAGCAACACATCCTTGGTGACCAAGACAGTTATTAACTCCAGGGTGATCGTCTGCGTCCTCGGTTCGGTCATCCCTCTGCTGCTTTTGGTGGCAGTGACTCTGACGATTGCAATTGTTCGATGCAGTCGCTCCAAAAAAGCAGCTAAGAAAAGTACCACCACAGATGGTTACTGTTGGGTGCCCTCTGGTTTGGACCCGCGTTTAGAGAAACTATATGAGTCCATCTTGACTGATGACCTATGACCTGATAGTGATGAAGAAGACTGTCTACGTGGATTATCATGTTTATTTATGTAATTTATGTTCTTGTAACCTACCTAGGTTAGGCTATGTGTTGATGAGAAATCTTCAAATCACTAATGCCATAACCAGCCACATTTTACCAATATACATGTTTGAGTAATGTATGCACCAATATCTGTTCGCTTAACCTGCGTTCAGCTCCAGGCCCAAGAACATTGTTGTCTTTACCGCATGATTCAGGTGACATAAAAAGATTTGTTCACCTTTCAATACCACGCGTCACTGATTGAAGGAGTATTCAGATTGTTTAATCTAACCTGCAATAACCAATTTTTCATGTGTAGTTTCTGAATGGAGTTTGCACATCTGATGCTGGTGTAAATATAAAGTAACTGTAAACACACATCATATCAATACTGTATGTATTGTGATGATGAAGTAACGCTATGAGACAAAAACAAAATAAACAGTTTGCTTTGATATATGAATAGGTTTTTGTTTGTGTATTTGCATTATGATGATCCTTGCCTTCACCAACCGTGGAAAAACCCAGCAGTCCAACTTTATCTCATTTCCTTCCTGTCTTTAACTTTGTCATTGTCCTGATGGGTGTTGCTTCCTGAGTTGGTAGCCCCCGACTCTAAGTTCTCCATAACTCTAGTCAGCCAACATTATGAGATAATCTACGGCACGGCATCATGGCCTGCTTGCATTTTACTACATTTGTCCCAGTGAAGGTAATGGCAATGACTATTTTGATGTCAGTGTTTTTGTCCCCATCTATTAAGACAGGATTTTGCATGAAGCAGACTGTGGCCTGTAGGCCTTTTTGTACTGGGAGTGACTGCATAACTGTAAACCGGGACAGAGTGGATTTTCAAACAGCTGAGGAAGCATGCCGTGACAGGAACGGAGAACTAATGACATGTCAGTCCGAGACGGACGAGAGCACACTCGGCATTTTGAGTCAAGAATTGTATGGAAACTTCTGGATTGGATTGCATTTACCAGCTGCCTCCTGCAGCAACCTTTCAGCTCCACTGAGAGGCTATGAGTGGACATCTGATAGTGTGCACAGAAGCTTTAGTCCACACTCCAACCCCTGGAAAGATAGTGTTAAAGTCTGCTCTCCCCGCTGTGTGTCACTTTCCAATGATCAAAAGTGGACAGAGAGGCTGTGCTCGTACAAAACTGACGGCTTTCTGTGCAAAACGAAGCACAAAGATGCATGCCGGGCACGGGAATTAGCAGATCCAAATGTGATCCAAAGCTCTAAAGGCTGCTCAGATGCTCCTTGTCAGCATACATGCACCGATGTAAAAGGAGGTTATATATGCTCTTGTTTCAGAGGACATATTCTAGACAGCAAGGACCCCGGACGGTGCAAAAGGCACTGTGCTCAACAGAAATGTCCTGCGATATGTGAGGGAAACACAGATCAGTGCCACTGTGCTGACGGCTTTATACGCAGTGAAATGTTTTGTGAGGACATTGATGAATGTCTGAACGATGGATGCGATCAGGAGTGTAAAAACACTTTTGGAAGTTTTGCGTGCTCCTGCCGGGAAGGATTTGTACTGAAAGATCAAGTCAGATGCGCCAAAGCAGGAGGCAGTGAACGTTTTGTTGTCACAACTCCTATCGCCTTAGGCTTTGTTAAACCAGTCACTAATAATCACACGCTGAAGGGTTCTTCAGCGCCTGCTGGCGGTTTTCTCTGGATGTGGATTTTCGGTGTGGTGGCTGTGGCGGTGTTTGTATTTGTGATAAGGTTTTATGTTGTGAAACGTCAGAAGCGCAGAGAACAAAACTCCAATCAGCAGCCTACTGTTCCTGTGGACAATAATGAGTGTTAAATCCAGTCCAAACAGTGATGAGCACCAACCCCACTCCTGAATCTAGGTAATGCATATTAATAATACTAATAAATATGAATACATGAAATGAAGGGGAGCTTTTTATTGTAAAGAATTGGATGGACTAGGCCACTCAGTTATTTATCTGCATAATTAAAAGCAGAAGTAAAGAGAAAACAACTTTTATATGTAAAAATATAGGTCATTTCAAATTTGATTTTGGATAAAGAACGTACTTATCTATAAATCAAAGTTGTGTTTGGCAATTGCAGCATTAACATAGGATTATCATTTTGTTGTTGTCCCATGTGGAGCTGAGAGGTCGTTTTGATATACTGCTTGGCAGTTGTAAACTGTTAACTGTTCTCATTTTATGAGTTCAGTATAATATGTTTCAAAAGAAAGGTCTCGCAAAATGAAAATCCTTAGGGTGCTTTTAAAATGTTATACTAAATGTGCCGCGTTCTCCTCAACCCTGACTCTTTCTTCACAGAGTAAACATTAATATGTGTGCATATGCATTTAACTGTTTGTAAAATATGAGTTTTGAAGTACCTATTATGTATAATATGGGACACTAGATTTTGTGTTCCTTTATTGTTCATGACAAGGAAATAAAATCTGAATTCATTCATAACAAGTCATCGCGCTCACCATTCTTGTTCCTAGAGGGCCACCTGCTGTTCTTTTGTAGAAATTGCAACAAAAAAAAAAAAGGCACGCCTCTGTCAAGTGAATCCTTGTGTTGTTTGATTGAGAAAAAGAATCACTCATTTAAATACTGGAAGACCTTTAGTAAGACAACCGACATTTTTCCAGACAATACATTTGTTGTTTTCTTGGAGGACTGTCAGAAATGTCACAGGATATGCACAGGAAAAAAAAATTTATAAAATGATTTATACCTGTGATCATTTATTCAACTATAAATTCAATTAAATACATTTTAAAAATGGTTTCTCACCATTGACTCACTTACTGGCATGACTTACTGGGACAGTTGAATAGAACCAAGCCATATTTAATGTCATAAGTGACACCCATGTTTTTGTCACATTGTCACATTGTCTTCTGTAAGAACAAATAGCCTATTGCATCATGTCTGTATTGTTGAATGTTGTCACCTGTTTCCTTTTAATCCGCCTTATTTCCCAAATTGTAATTGAAAGTCAGTCAGTCAGTGGTTTTCTGAACAAATTTCACAAAGTATAAAGTCCAATTCCTATTATAACTTAAAATGTAAAATACTTTTAAATGTATGTTCTCCATAGTCTTCTGTTGGAGTCTCAAAAAATGCAATCAGTTTGCATTGTTATTGCTATTGATATGCCTATGCTATTTTCACTGGGGATTCAAATCCTTTGTGCTTTTTCATGCTGCGATATAACAACGTGTTATGCAGATTACAACAGTTTAGCATCTTATTTCCATTAAAGCAAGAGTCTCTGCTAAACAGATGGTACCAGTTCAGTTTAGTTTTACTGAAAATAGCATGTCGAAAGTGAAAGATTGTCGGGTCTTTTGCTTGTTGCATTATCTTCATAGACCCTAGAAATATTTTACTACCTGCTGCGTAAAACTTCCTGTTTTGTACCGTACAATATTCCACCAGTTTTATGCAAATAGCGTATTGATGTCTACTGACAGTCTTGCAGCAATTGTCAGTGCTACTAGATTAATATTAGATGGCACAACTGATTGCCAGGTGGACTATGACTTTCTTTTGCAGCTTCAACTCCCTGTTCTCAGATATTCCAGTTTTACAGAGTTGTGCAAATGAAGTATTTATTTTGTAGTTTAAATTTTTTACTGGGCTTTTTCTCTGCATGGAAAAAAAGTAGTAGAACCCTCTTTATCTGATGCTCCTCAAGGTTCCTCTTCTCCTCACAGGTTGTAAGGAAACATCAGAACACAGACATCATCACCCACTCTGGGTAGTCTGACACCCTGAACCAATCCTCCCTTTTGCGTTGGTGAATTTAGTCACAAGTGTGCCAGCTGAAGGCTATTGGCAAAGTCACCGGGTACACTATATCACAGGGTTAACTTCAGTTCTTTAAGTTTTAGTTCAATCTTGTGGCAGTTTTCTACAGCTGCCACTAGATTATACTATTGACACATATTTTACTGATTGCACTTTACTGATATTAAAATGACACCGTATGACTACTGGGACCTAACAGAGGTTAACTTTAAGTTAAATAACCAACCACATCAACTCTGAGATAGAAAATCCCATCAGTAAACTCCCAGTGATGTACCCAAGCAGCAGAGGAAACTCTGACCATCATTAAACGCTGCCTTTATGTCACTGCGTCTACAGTGGTTTTTCTTCTTCTCGCAAAGAAGCAAAGCAGATAAGACTGCTATTAAAAAGGAATTCCAGCATGTAATCTGTGAGACAACACCAAGGCTGTAAATGAAAAAAAAACACCATAATAAACATGTGGACAAAGATAAGTGGTGATAGGTATCTCGTAATGTGCTTGAGAATTGGGAACAGAAGAACAGCATGCTAATGAAAACAGGCATGGTCCAAATAATTCGGAATAAGGTCCCTTCGCAGTTACAAATTATTAGGAGAGTGACACAGTGACTCCAGCATGTTGACTTTAAATTGAAGCAGTGACTATGAGGTTAAAGTGCTGACTGAGTTTAAATTCAAGGACTTGTTAAGGCTTAGGGTTAGGGTCAGAAGGTCAATAATGGGTCAATGTAGAACGGGTCAGATGAATAGTGAAGGAAGAAGCCTTTTCAAAGACCAAAATATACTGAACATATTTAATAAATTAATCACATCAAGATGTCTCCCTTAATAATGATGTATCAGGCTTGCACTGCTGGCATCTTTACTGTCTACCTGTCTACCTCTTTCCTCCAGTGCAGTCTTCAGCGATTAAAATGCACCCTCGGTGATTAAATTGGCCATGATTAATACAACAACCAAGTACCAAAATAGCAATGTGACCCGCCCTGCAATATAATTTTGTATATGCATTAGTCATTCAGGATTTAAAAAATTATGGCATGCTAGAACATTCTGTTTATTTGCCAAGCCCATAAAACATACAACGCTCAATTTGCATAACTATATCTAATATTAGTCACGCAGACATTAACAGAATAGGTTCCCACTAAAACCAGATAGACGAGCGTCGGCCCTGTCGGGAGATCGTTGTCTCCCCGACTGTTATTGGTGGAGCTGCAGTTGTAGGTGACTGTGTGACCTCATTCTGCGGTGCACGGCTGGAGCGTTGTGTGGACTGGGTGGTACTAACCTAACCTGGATGGCACCGGTTGTGGCTGACACAACCTCACCTCTCCCAGTCAGTACATGTTTTTGTATGAGCTTAGTCAGCCAATCATAACAGGAGGAGTAGCCTTTTTGAGAGGGTTCAAAAAAACTAAGAGAAGGATTGGGTTGTCTTATGTAAGGCAGACACCCTCTGAGAGAACTTAAGTTCGGCAAAATTCATGTTAATTTTATCTTAATTTGGTTTTATAATTTTTTTTTTGTCACCCGTTTTGTTTCAGATATGCTATTTGTATGAGTTTTTCATGCACTTGCTCCAATATTGCACTCTGCATTTGGATAAGTGCTAACCAAAACAAGTTAAATACAATTAATATTGTGGTGGAAAATTGTAATAAGCCATACATTTCTGCTAACTCCATTATCATAAGTTTGTAAAACTTTTACATAACCGTAATCCTGTGTTTCATAAGCAATGTGTCCAAGAAGTCTGATGAAATGTTGAATGATGCAATTTGAGTGGGAGGAGTGTTGGAATCTTTTTGTGCCCCGAGTTCAACCTCACAGGCCGATCCTTCTCCTCTGTTAGCTCGCCACAAATTCTGTCTTATTCAGCAGTCTTGCTTACCTCAAACATGTCCCTAACCTAAACATCTATTACCTAAAGTATCTGATGTACCTGGCTGTACGTTACTTTATAATGCACCTTAGTGTACTGTAAATGATCCTGGGAGGCTTTTTAGGGTAATAAATTAATTATCTTACGTCGGGGACGCCTTAAGTAAACACGGAAGTGGAGGCCGTCTCCCCTTACGTCATCCAATCAGAAAGAAGGCGTCAGTTCATAGCGTAGTGTCATTGGGTTAAAGTTTGTCCACCCCCTTTTGTCGCTCATATACATAACAACCGGAATCTTGGCTAGCATGTGGAGAGAGCGCTGTTAGACTATAAGTAGCCCGTTCTCGTACACACACGTAAAGCAGTCAGGTTGCTGAACACCTCATTCGATCGCCGAGTACGTTAAGAGAAAACACGCAACAAGGCAAGCAGCATGTCGGCCGACGGCGTGTTTAGGACCCGCTCTCTCGGTGTTGGCGCCGAGGGTCTTCCGGACCAGTACGCCGACGGCAAGGCAGCGAAAGTCTGGGAGCTGTACATCGGAGACACGCAGAGTAGGACGCAGGAATACAAAAGCTGGGTGGTGTCTCTGCTGAAAGAGCAAGGGGTGAAGAGAGTGCTGGATGTAGCCTGCGGAACAGGGTAATGTCAGGCTGAGTCAGCAGTTTTGCACTGGCACGTTGGAGAGGGGGTTTCAATTTGAACGTTTCGCCAAACTACATCACACATTTGTTCAATTAAATTAAAACCCTTGTATATCAGCAAAATATAACGCCTTCAGGCAGCACCTGTATACATTTTCTACACTTGCACAACCCTGTCTTTAATTCGGCATTAGTTATATACACCAAGTCTCCGTTATTTCAATATCGTATTGTGATGTGTAGTAACTGTGTTAAAATAAGTGATGCATTGAACAGTTTACATTTCAAAAGATGTGTCGGTTTTCATTTAAGTTCATGCCGAATTGAAGACCGCACCCAATGGTGGAGTTTTGTAACGTGCTAATCAAAATTGGGCTTTCATAATTACCCTGCAGGTTGCTGAATGGGTGTGACCACTCTGAATGTACAGACTGATCACGCAGCTCCACAGCACATTCAAATCAGGTCACGTTGACACTAAACCATATATATTTATTTTACTATCTTGTACTCGATAGAGCAAAATATAAGAATATTTAGACCTGCATTAATTAGGTCAGATAATTCATCATGTAAAAGTACTAAACATAATCAAGTTCGTTTTACATTCCTGGATTTTCAACCTGCAGACCCCCCTTTTTTGGGGACACAATCCGGATTAGGCCAGAGAGCAATGAATGAAAGTGCAGAGTTGCATCAGCCACTGTGACAGTTCCTGCATCTGGCAGCAGTCTGGAACTGGGAGGCTGTTGTTTAAAAAAAGTGCCTTTATGGTTCAACTAAAAAGTTTAATTGGCCTCGAGAAATATGCATCGTTGTGCAAATCTGTATACATTTTCTGCCTTTTTTTAAAATGTACACTCGTTACCCACATTTGAAGCACATTCTAATCCACTTAAGGCCACTGGATGGGAGATGTACTGTTTGCTTTGGTGTGTGTGTGTGTGTGTGTGTGTGTGTGTGTGTGTGTGTGTGTGTGTGTGTGTGTGTGTGTGTGTGTGTGTGTGTGTGAGAGAGAGAGTGTGAGTGAGAGAGGTTCCAGTGGTTGATAAACTGGTCCTGGGTTGCTGAAATGGAGTTTTGACTGGTTCCATGCAATCTGTTTACCTGTGCTGATAATGTATCTGTGCCCTGGAACAACAGCAAGGCCATTGGCTGAACTCAGACAAGAGGACAATATACTTGAACCCGTCCATGCAGCCCTCCAATTCACCTAAATTGGCGTTTCTGTAGTAGATGCAATATTATTATTTTTTCATTTAATGGCATGTACAACAGTATTTTACATTAAGCAAGCATCCATGCAGCGATGTATCCGTTAAGTTAAACTTCATAGCTCGCATATGGCTGCTGGGATCCGATGTGGAGGAAATCAACACACACACTTTGTCCGCGTTCTGTAGTAAAAGTGTGTCTCTTTCAGCAGCGCTGCCATCTGGGGCGACGTAAACACGTTCCCAGTGGAATGAGGCTACAAATGGCCCCACTATTTTTGGCTGTCTAAATGCGCCTGTGATGCAAGGCTCTCCAGTTCTTCTGCCATCACATTTAGTGGCGATTTTATTGCGCAAGAGCAAAAGAAGCTGCACATCATGCTTTCTGTTCAGGATACAATCATCCTCACTTGCAGATTTAATTTCCTTGATCTGAACCATGGAGCAGTTTTTGTGCTTTTGCTTTGCTTGAAAAATTTTTTTTAACCAAGCTTGTAAAAAAATGTTTCCTTTTAAACTAAAGAACGTGATTTAACTCAAGCTACAATTATATAGTTACATTCTTACTGTTGGTTTGCTTGGTCACACTGCATACGGCGTTATTAAAATGTAAAAAAAGTATTTCTATGCTGTTGTATAATATCCTGCAGTTGCTCGGTCGCTGTTAATCATTGCAGGTATTGTGCAATGATTCTTGCTCCTGAGTTGCTCTCTCCGACGTTTCAATTATTCCGTAGTTTTTGCTTTGGTTCATGTTGGTCTGTCAGGCTTTTTAAAGCATGAGGAGCAACTGACTATCGAATATCAACCGTCTCTTTACTTATGTAAAACATTAAGATGTTGATGACATTCCTAACGAACTGCTTTGCTTTTTGAAGGTGAGGAAATGTTAGTTCTGTTGTCACAAATCAACATTAGTGTTTGAGCACATATTCTAGTTTCACCACTGTGTGTTAATATACATTTACATATGCGTTGTTGACATAGGAGGAGGGGTCTGAGTCGAAGGTGACAATTTCACATTTTCCCCCATATTCCTTCAGGAACTTGACAAAGCGTTTCAGAAATGCGTCTCTCGGGTGTGTTTTTATTACGCTGGTATTCTACACAGAACTTGTGTTTTAAAGAATATGTGTGTTTCACTTTGTAGAGTTGACTCCATCATGTTGGTGGAGGAGGGCTTTAACATGGTGAGCGTGGACGCCAGCGACAAAATGCTCAAGTACGCACTGAAGTCCAGATGGGAGAGAAGAAAAGAAGCAGCGTTTGACCAGTGGGGTACGCCGCCATTTTTCCTTTTGTTGAGATCGAATTGTCATGTTTGAATTTTCAAAACACTTGAAAGCAACTTAAACCAGTGTCTTTGTGGGATGAACTGAGTGTGGTATTTTAGATTGTGTCAAATCCAATCACTACAGTGTTCATTAGGTGACATCCTTGTGTTTTCCTCAGTGATTGAAGAGGCCAACTGGTTGACGTTATCGGAGGATATTCAGAAACCAGGGCCTGGCTTCGACGCCGTTATCTGCCTCGGTAACTCCTTTGCCCACTTACCAGACTTTAAAGGTACGTGAGAGGTCAAGGGACAGAACCATTACTTGATGAGCAATACATTTTTTCAATTACCTTTTTTCACATTGTTCTTGAATTTGCTGGCTAACGCTGAAAAAACACTGGATTTTTGATCCCAGTAAGAACCAAAGATATATATGGGATTCATTGCAGACTATCTCCAACCAAACTAAATCCGTCCTTCAAGTGATGCTGATGATTAACCAGTGGCTAGACACCAATGTAATCTCTTATTCTAACAATGTGATTTAATCGTTGATGGTGCATGTTCATGTTTTTTTTGCTCTCAGGGGACCAGAGTGACCAAAAGTTGGCCCTTCAGAATATTGCCAGTATGGTCAGACCAGGTGGGATCCTCATCATCGACCACCGTAACTACGACTTCATCCTAGAGACCGGCCAGGCGCCGCAAGGCAAAAATATCTACTATAAGGTACGAAACTTAATGCTTTCTTCACAGAGGTGTAAAATTACATTTAGAGCCATCCAACCTTGTTCCCCCGTACCCACATTTAACCAGCAGCTGAAGATCACAGCTGTCAGAACTCTCATCTACCCGCTTAGCATTAAATATCTTTGATGATTCTGATAACTTGTATAAAAGTGCAGTGGCCCATGGCTTAGTACCTGGTAGCTTTGTCAAATTCTCCAACAAACAGGCTGCATGCGTTGGTGGGATCAGAGTGGGATCAGTTCTTTGTGTTTCAAAGAAATCATGTGTCCGTCCCAAGCGGCAACCTCCGGTGTTAAACAGTGACGTGCCAAAAGCTGTTTGGCTCCAAAAGCAAGAATCTCCATAGAGCCCCATTATGTAGCTCATCGCTATAGTTCATGACAACTGTATGGGGCTCCATTTTTCTATAACTCGCCTGTTTAAATTATATTTAGAGTTAAAGTTCAATATAATTAAGGGCGTGGGCGCTCTTAGTGACAGGTGGTTGCCGTCTCACGTTTCTGGCCACTGGCTGTCTCCTTTGCTGCATCACCCGGGTTGCCTCAGCTGTGGTTAGTGTGATCCCATCACAAGATGGCCACTAGTTTAAGTGTTTTTTTAACAATGTAGATCTTTTTTTTCTTCTTTCGGATATATATATTTATACGAAACCAGTATGTCGAATGAACGGGGTAGTTTTTGAAATGATTCCCGTAGAAAAGTGAAAATGCATCACAAGCTTGAAAGAGACTACTTAAAGATGTCAAAGGAAAAACAAGGCCACCCGCAGAAAAAAAAAGGCTGTTTTTAATTTAAAAGTCTGCTGTATCCGAATTTCCGTTGCTTTGCAAAGAGGAGTTGGACAGACAGAATTGCTTATGAATGGTTTATTTACACCATCCCTAGCAGCAGCTTAGTTTAAGACCTAAATCTCTATCTAGAGCCTGCCGGAGATTGTGAGGTTTTCAATGAAAGTGGCGCTATGAAAAACAGAAGGAAATGTGGATGAATTTGCCGTGTTTTCAGACTATTTTGGTGAAAAGGAGATAATGTCAATGTGTTCATATGTGGCTTCAAATTGTGTGTAGCATCTACTTTGTAGCTAAAATGCACATTTATTCCCACGGAGTATTGTACCATGACAGCATATGTCTGGGTTCAAACAAACAACCAGTCCTGCAATCTATTATCTTATCGGCAAGAGCGGAAAGATTTAATATGGAAATGTGAAGATATAACAGCAGGTGCCAACAGCAATGAGGCATATTTGTTTTATTTTCCACAAAACAAGCTCCATATTCTTTAATCCAGCCAAAGTAAGAGCTAACCAGCTGGGAGGCCTAAACAGAAATACTGAGTCAACAGTCGTGTGCTTGAGCAAAATCCACTTCTGATACCTCCTGTTATCCCAGAGTCTGCTCTCATGGTCCAACAGTAAGAGCTACCTCCTGGTTTTGTTTGTCGCTACTCACTCTCGGTCACTACTTAGGAAAGAGGAAAGGTTGTCATTTTTGGTGCCTAATACTCCCCACCATGTTTCCTAAAGGTTTGTGTTTTGTGTTGCAGAGTGATCTAACTCAGGACATCTCCACTTCGGTGCTGTGGGTCAACAATAAGCCCCATATGATCACTTTGGACTACACCATCCAGGTGCCAAAGGCCACCATCCAAAATCTTCCTGAAGTCAGGTAGATCAACACTCTGCTCACTATCATGCTCACAAAACCTCGAAACCCTCTCTAGCTAGAAGCAGGGAAATTTCGGTTAATCGGGAACAGCAGCCATTTTAAAAGGAAAAAATATATTATCCTGAAGGCTATATAACTTCCCCGTCTTATACGTCTTTATTGTAAGTTTACTCATAATGCAAATCCTGAGGAAATACTAAACTGTATTCATATCCTCTCTGTTTACTGTGAGTGATTACGCTCTCTCACCTCATAGTTTCCCAGCGCGCATTATGTTTCCATCATGTTATATAGCCTCCAGAATAATATCATTTTTAAATGGACAATGTAACCCTTTTAATATGGTATGCGTGTGTCGGCTAACCCCCTCGTTTTTTGGATAGCTTCTTATGCAATATGTATAGCAGTATGCCCTGCAACTGTATATGAAATGTTCCATATAAACAAATTACCTTGTTTATATGGAAGCTAAGTGCTTCAAGCTTCCTGATACTTGTCCTTTTAGTGCATATTCAGAGCAGTGTCTTCTTTTACTTTCAATTCATCAAATGAAATGTTTTATCAACATGCATTTGTTAGGATATAGTCATGACGATGAAGTGTTTTGTGAACATTTTTGAATTCTTGTGATGTTTTGTTTTTAGTTTTTTAAATCCCTTACAGTTGAGGTCAATGGACCTTCTCACCAGACATGTTAGACACAATAGAAACCTTTTTTTTTTTTTTTTTTAAGGAGTGGTTGGAGAAATTCTAATGTGTGCGTGCTTTGTCCTCCCCAGTAAATTCCGTTTGTCCTACTACCCTCACTGTCTGGAGAGCTTTAAAGGTTTACTGAAGGAGGCCTTCAACGGCAAAATGGAGCACAGTGTCTACGGAGACTTCAAGACGTACGTCCCCGACCAGTCCAAGGCCCCGTGCTACTTCATCCATGTCTGTAAGAAAACAGCCTAAGAGCCCTACCAAGCAACCTGCAACACACAAACACACTGCTTAGACAATAATAGCCCTTAATATGCTCCTACTGTCATCCAGATTTGGGCAAAAATATATTTGAATATCTTTTTAAAAAAATATTTTATCTTAGATCTTTGTAAAACAAAAAGATACTATATATCATTATATAAGAACATGTATTAACAGGGATTTTTTTTTTTTTTTCTATGGTCAGGAAAGGTGTAATTTATACCTGTGTGCTAAAATGTTTGGCTTTACGGGAAACAATTGGTTGATTCTGATCTCTTTTGACTTAAAACCCAGTGAGTTCCTCAAACGCTCAAATAGTAACAGTCTAATGCCAAAAACACACCAGGCAGCTGTGAAGTGCGGCTCGCCGCAATAATTCATGTTACCTGTGGCCCGGAGGCGTGTTCATGTGTTTGTAACACAGGTCACCATGTCACAGGACTGTTCAGTGATTGGCTGCAGGTAATCTCCGGCTGCTAAAAGTTAAACTATCCTCAACTTTTGAGTTTGGCCGCACTTCGCCACAGATTCAAAATGCCCGCAGCTTTCCATAGACACTGCATGGCATCTCGCCGCCACTGTTTTGGTATGTTTTTGGCACAAAAAAAGGTCAAAGCAAGTTAGAAAAATATATTCAAAATGTATTGGACCACTGTTTTGCCCATATCTGGTATTTTTCCCAAAGTGCTGCTTTTGTGTTTTCCCTTATTTCTACCCGGCTTCCCGCCTTTCTGAACTGTGAAACCCACAATGAACATTGAAAATGGTGCCGTTCATTTGTGATATTCCTCATGATGGAACACTTGATATTAATCGCCACTTATGTTCAAAGTGCTGAGATATATTCTTACACAATTGTATTTTTTAAGTTTATCACAAGGGTCTTAAAAACAAAGCAGCTGTGTCTTGTGAATGCGGTAGTCGTTCTTTTGCTTGTATTTTTGAGCTGGAAAAGGGGAAAAAACTCATTCTCATTCTGGCCTTACTGCCTTCCTTTAAGTTCAGGTAAATCAGGCAGAGCATGATTCATTACTTTACTTTTATGGGAATATCCCGATGTCTAATAGTAATCTGACACACCTTTTGTGGACGTCACTTAAAAAAAAGAGAACAGCTAGTAAAGATTGTGAATCACCCTGACACCTTAAAAAGGCAATGTTATGCTGTTTGGAGTGTCTCACAAGCACTGTTAGTCCAATCAACAATCCTCCACTCTGAAGTGCTCTTGGCTACCTCACCAAATCCCCTTCAGCTGCAGAGCTAAATGACCTCTGACCTCCTCTGAAGCTAAAAAATTAAAGGATTTCTGCTGAGGCTCATGAGAGAACAATGGAGGTTTTGTTTAACGGTTCTCTAGTTTCCCTAATTTTATGGTATGATTTAAGTGTGTTTTATTCAAGCCAAAAAGAGCCTTGAGATTTTCTGGTCAGTAATGAGCGTACAGGTGAGGAGGAGTGAGAGTCGGCCATTATTAGTCTTATTGAGGATTCATCCCAAACCAGAGAGCAGAATCATTGTAGGCATACTCATGAAGTCAGTGACTTTAAGGTGAGTGTACTAAGCTGGTAAAATAAATGCAAACGGTTGCATTACAGTAATAACATGGAAAACCCAAACTGTCTTTACAATTGTTATCAACCAAAGATATTTGAAACGTGTTATTTTTCTGCTCGATCTTGGAATGTTTGAAACTTCAATGTTATACAATTGTGCTGCACAGCACTTGTCTCAAATAATTGAATTTATCCAAATGATAAGGGAGACGTGATGAAAGAATAATTTATTTTCTGCATTATCCAGGGTCAAATACATTTGTTTTGACGCCAAATTTAAAAATGTGTTTTTCGCTGGAATGAGGAAGGAGCTCTATCGGAGAGAATCACTGCTGTTTGGCTAAACTAGAGCGCACGGTGCGTTCAAATGTTGTAGAACCAAATGTACGGTGCGCAGTAGTTTGTGGTTGAGATCAACAGCAGGTTCAGAAAGTGGTGAGACTGGTGAGATGTTTGAAAAGTATTTCACAACAGTCTTATGTTGTCAAAAAAATTGCAAACATTTTGTAATGAACAATGATTATTGGAATTCTTTTGCATGAAATAAAAAAAATATTTTGAAATAAGTAACCTGGTTATGAAATTTTTTTTATTTTCAATGTTTCTGTGACAGGATTTGATACCATTAGAATAAGCTCTATTAAAGATACTATTACTGAAACCAAGAAAACCTTTATCTCTGAAAGGTTATGGCAGCTGGCTCATGTATTTTGCATTTGAGGTTTATTAAAAAAATCATGTTCATCGCAGAAGCTGACTTTTTTTTTTTTTTTTTTTTTTACTGGATCAAATAAAGTATGTACTTGTATATTTTAATTCTGCAAGCATTTCACTGTTTTCAATCGTGATTATTGGGTGTCAAACTGTAAATTGTAGTCAAGATCATTTCTAGATATTATATTGCCATGTTATTCCATCAAAATGAGATCATAATACCGACATAGCAAGGCATCAGCCATTGTCCTCTAAGTGCAGAATACAGGTTGGACACAAGAGGGCGGTGTTACATTACATGTATTGAAAAGCAGTCGAAATCCCACAGATGAGGACCAAAGTCCATTAGTGAACTTCTGCTTTTTGTCTTTCTGCAAGATTAAGTGTATTGTTATACCTATATAGACATATACGATTCTTTAACTTTAACTACTCTAAGCAAGTTATTAATGTCTCATTTAATTTGAATGCCACTGGTTTGGTCTCAATGATGTTTATTGTGATTGCTAAACTCTTTGATTACCTGCTTTAAAGACCCAAGGCCTTCACATTTAGTTGACTTTGTCTAACCTTATATAGGTTTTTACCTTCTAAATAGAAAGTGTTTACCTTCTAGCTCTCTTTCTAGACACTGCTGCAACAAATTGAAATTCAAAGAACAGTAGAAAGTCCTTAGCCCCAATAAAACAAACCGCTTCTTCACATTTTGTCCGTGAGTGACATTTCCTGCCTTGTCTGTCTGACCTCCGAACACGAACTTGCTCACCATCCTCCAGCTTGTCTTCCCCGGAGTGGATTGTCTGTAGCTCATCTCATCTCATGTCTCCGAGGTATGCGATCAGACTCTGTGGTAGATGGCCGTGCAAAGGAGCCGATACACAAACCAGATGTGAGAACCGTTTGCCAGATGTGGCTGCTCTGCTTTGCTTTGCTCCAGTTAGGGGAGTCACAATGGTCAACCGTGGCTGACTTTACTGGGGAGGATCGCTTTCACAGCACGCCATTGGCCAAATCAAACAAAAACAGAGAGAGAGCTGAGAGAGACAGATTGGCTGGAAAGAAGGAGATGAGTAATTATGATTAATAATGGTTATACTGAAGAGCCTTTAAAGGAGAGAAGAAAAGATGTTACATGAAGTATTTATGCCATACAGTGAGTTCTTGTCACAAAAGATCCATTCCTCAATTCAATAACCTACAGTGTTAGTGACATCACCGACTGTTTCAATAATGCATCTCTACACTCTGTTGTCCAGCTATATTTTGTGTATCAAAACTCTCCGTGTATGTTCAGTTGTTCCTGGGGAAAAAGAGAGAAACGCAACAGCTGTTCGCTTTGAGGTAATCTTCTGTAACCAGAACAGAGGTCTGGAAAAATCCAAGGTTGTTGGCAAAAAGTACACAATGGTCTGTTGTAATACTTCAGATCCTTGAAATTAGACTATGGGAGGACTTGTTTGTATCTAACAAGACATAAAGAGCAGTTTCTTGTAGGAAACTTGCAGCCAATCAAATATCGGCTTCAGGATTTTCTACATCATCCAGATTTCTTTCTTTCAAGCTCTTTTCTATCAATTACAGTAACGCAGCGTATACAGTATACTATTATTAGTTGGTGCTTGTCTGGTTTGTGTGGAGAGTGAGTTGTTAGCAGACACAGTAGCAGAGTTGTGTTTAAACTGACCTGGAACATAGCCTCTCAAAAGTCCTTAAAATGTTGTTATTTATGCATTTCTTGGATTCTCTTTCTTCGTTCAATGACAAATACTGCCGCGAAGCTGATCCATATTTGTATTTCAACGGTGGACAAATGACTTTGGGTAATGTGAAAGTGGTTATACAAAGTGACAAACACACCCAACTGCAGTTCCCTTCAGCTCTACAGGTGGATTTAGCCTCTTTCAGCTAGTTGTTTTGGTTTTACAGTCCTCAACTTCACTGTGTTGGTTAGCTCTCTCACTCCAAGGTTAAACTATTCCCATCAATCTTACTTCAGACGTAGCAGGCACATGTTTTTTTTTAGCAAACAAAGCTCTTACATTATAGGAAATACACTAATTTGTTTTCTTGATGAAAATTGAGATGAGTAGATCAATACTTCTCGTAAACCACAACGCGTAGTTACTATACATTAGATTTTGTAAGGATTAAAATTATTATAGTATTAAGCATTAATTCATGAGGTGGTAGGCGGATTTCAGGCCAGCTGTCTGCAGCAATACAGTCCAACTATTCGTTTAAGTATATTACTATTATTTTCCAGTAAAATTCACCAGCCTAGCTTGAGCAGGAGTTGATGGAGAAGAGAGAGAAAATTAGAAGGACGTCTTTGATGACTTCCTTAAAAGAAGAAAAGGACATTGGAGGTTAAAAATAGAAGGTGAGAAACAAGAAGTAAAAAAACTTCTACATCTTTGCCAACAAAACCACTTAACAGAGAAGCGAGAAGGCCTCAGAAGACACGTAAAATAGGTGAAACCGTTGAAGTGGGAGTGGAAAAAGATGCAGCAGGAATCCAGAGGTGCTGAAAAAGAGAACGCTGAGAAGGAGCGGGGGGGCTCAGAGAGTATCTTACTGGCTTCAGTTGCTTCCACTGCTGCCAGATGAGGGTTTTCCAGATGTTAACGGTAGGGGAAGAATAGGGAGGGGGTGTCGAGGAGAAAAAAATAAAAAATAAATCAAATCCTGATTTTTATTTGTCTTCCTGAGTTTCCAAGGCTGCTCAGAGCATGTGGTAAGTGGCTGCAAACCCTTAAAGGTGAAGGCCTCCGAGTGCTTTGATAGCCTCTATTATCCTCACAGCGCTTGCAGAAACAATAGATGTGAAAAAAAAAGAACTTGCTATAAACTCCCTGAACTGCTTTCTGTCCCCCTCCACCTCTCCCATCTTCTTCCACCCACATCACTGATCGTTTTCTTTCCAGGGCGCATGAGAGATTATGTTTTTATGTGTTTGTCATGTGAATCTATGGCACTAAAAGCCTGGCTCTCATTTTTCAATCCCCTGTGTTTGGTGTGTGTGTGTGTGTGTGTGTGTGTTTGTGTGTGCGTGTGCGTGTGCGTGTGTGCGTGTGTGTTGAGGCAGAGGATCAAGACTAAGGAGTCCCAGTTGTCTCTTTCCGAGTTGCCACTTCTTGACTCATGATGAGAAAAAGTGGACAAAGTGAAAGAAGAGATAGCTTGCGTGTTTTGTCGTATCTTCGCCTCTGTTGAGTCCTGCTTGTATGCATGTGCGCTTATGTGTACATAATGTGTTTGTGTAACGGGACTTTCTTGAATCCTCTCCTCGGCACGGGGCCAAGTTGAAGGTCTGTAAGCATTTATAGAGTCGTTATAATAAAAGAGTGGGTCACAGCAAAAACTTAACAGCAGCTCTGGGGTTTTCCAGCGCTCCAATCAGCCTGTGCCAAGACACTGTTTAGTCAGAGAGGGCAGGAGATATTGAATATCTTGTCTAGTGTTACGCGGAGGAATAGCCTCATCCAGACTGGGCCCATTCTTTCCCACGTTAATGGTGTGCGTTTCTCTGTACTCGGTGTGTGTTTGTGTGCCCGTATGTGTCTAGAGGGACGGGTATGAGAATCCAGAAACAGCCAACATCCTCCCGCTGCGCAGAGAAAGCCTGAAGAACAACAAAGCCTGAAGAGTGAAGGAAGCCTTCTGGCTGGAGGCCCGCGACTGGACAACGCTTAGCCTGTTGTGGGTCCTGAAACAAATAAATGAAAGAGTTCCTCTCAGTTGCACAGCTTACGCACACACACATACACACACACACACACACACACACACACACACACACACACACACACACACACACACTCACTGAATGTAATGGTTAGGGAAATAGCATGATGTTCAGGCGGGCACTTAAAGGATGATTCTTCACTTCAAGGTGAATATTTTTCAGCAAAAAGTGGTGACAGTAGAAGATGATGGGCCTTCGAGCACCTTCTAAACTTACACAGGTTCACGCTTCACGGATCATGTGTAGACTGTAGGAAAACGAAAATGGAATAGAATAATTTGACCTTTTCATGACTTTTTTATGACATACTTTGCTATTGTAGATATTTTAAGACATCGGCATACTATACTATCGACCTTAATTAATATTTTCACATACTATATAATGGGGTTTTTTGGCCTCTGTCAGCATACTATGAAATGTTTGTGACTTTTTTTGAAAACTATGACTTCTTTGACATACTGTACTATGACTTTTTACGATTCCTTGGACATACTTTAATATGACTTAATTAACATGGCTAGTTTGACATTTTATACTATGGCTTTTAATTATTTTTTTTAAAAACAATACTATAACTTTTTTGAAGTACTATATAGTAGGTTTTTTGTACAACCGTTTTGACAAACTATACTGTGGCTTTTTCATTAACTTTTTTACATAGTAAACAATAGTATATTATCACTTTTTTTACATATACTGTATACTATGACTGTTTTATTATATTTTGACATAAAATATTCTGACCTTTTTGGAACTTTTTTGACATACTATACTAGGTTTTTTGACATCCTATACTATAATTTTTTAATCACTTTCTTCAACATGCTATACTATGACTTTTTTCGACATACTATACGATGACTTTTTTCGACATGCTATACTATGACCTTTTATGATGTTTTTGAAATACTATACTCTGAATTATGTCATGAATTTTTTGAAATACTATAGTATGACTTTTTTAAGACTTTTTTCAACATACTACACTGAATTTCTTTGACATACTATACTATGACTTTTTTGACATGCTATACTATGACTGTTTTTCACTTTTTTCAACATGTTATACTATGACTGTTTTTTACTGTTTTCGACATGCTATACTATGACTGTTTTCGACATGCTATACTATGACTGTTTTTCACTGTTTTCGACATGCTATACTATGACTGTTTTTCACTGTTTTCGACATGCTATACTATGACTGTTTTTCACTTTTTTCGACATGCTATACTATGACTGTTTTCAACATGCTATACTATGACTGTTTTTCACTTTTTTCAACATGTTCTAATATGACTGTTTTTCACTTTTTTCGACATGCTATACTGTGACTGTTTTCGACATGCTATACCATGACTGCATTTCACTTTTTTCGCCATTCTATACCATGAATGTTTTTCACTTTTTTTGACATGCTATACTATGACTGTTTTTCACTTTTTTCAACATGTTCTAATATGACTGTTTTTCACTTTTTTCGACATGCTATACTATGACTGTTTTCGACATGCTATACTATGACTGTTTTTCACTTTTTTTGACATGCTATACTATGACTGTTTTTCACTATTTCAGAAAGAAATGGGGATACCGTGGCTAAGTGGCGAACAGGGCTGCCTTTCAATCAAAGGGTTGGTGGTTCAATTCCTGCTTTGACAGTCTTATGTTTTCGACATGCAAAACCATGACTGTTTTTCACTTTTTTCGACATGCTATAATATAACTGTTTTTGACATGCTATACTATGACTGTTTTTCACTTGTTTCGACATGCTATACTATGACTGTTTTTCACTTTTTTCGACATGCTATACTATGACTGTTTTTCACTTTTTTCGACATGCTATACTATGACTGTTTTTCACTTTTTTCGACATGCTATACTATGACTGTTTTCGACATGCTATACTATGACTGTTTTTCACTGTTTTCGACATGCTATACTATGACTGTTTTTCACTGTTTTCGACATGCTATACTATGACTGTTTTTCACTTTTTTCGACATGCTATACTATGACTGTTTTCAACATGCTATACTATGACTGTTTTTCACTTTTTTCAACATGTTCTAATATGACTGTTTTTCACTTTTTTCGACATGCTATACTGTGACTGTTTTCGACATGCTATACCATGACTGCATTTCACTTTTTTCGCCATTCTATACCATGAATGTTTTTCACTTTTTTTGACATGCTATACTATGACTGTTTTTCACTTTTTTCAACATGTTCTAATATGACTGTTTTTCACTTTTTTCGACATGCTATACTATGACTGTTTTCGACATGCTATACTATGACTGTTTTTCACTTTTTTTGACATGCTATACTATGACTGTTTTTCACTATTTCAGAAAGAAATGGGGATACCGTGGCTAAGTGGCGAACAGGGCTGCCTTTCAATCAAAGGGTTGGTGGTTCAGTTCCTGCTTTGACAGTCTTATGTTTTCGACATGCAAAACCATGACTGTTTTTCACTTTTTTCGACATGCTATAATATAACTGTTTTTGACATGCTATACTATGACTGTTTTTCACTTGTTTCGACATGCTATACTATGACTGTTTTTCACTTTTTTCGACATGCTATACTATGACTGTTTTCGACATGCTATACTATGACTATTTTTCACTTTTTTTGACATGCTATACTATGACTGTTTTTCACTTTTTTCGACATGCTATACTATGACTGTTTTTCACTTTTTTCGACATGCTATACTATGACTGTTTTTGACATGCTATACTATGACTGTTTTTTACGTTTTTCGATATGCTATACTATGACTATTTTTCACGTTTTTTGACATGTTATACTATGACTGTTTTTTAATATTTCAGAAAGAAATGAGGTTACCGTGGCTAAGTGGAGAACAGGGCTGCCTTTCAATCAGAGAGTTGGTGGTTCAATTCCTGCTCTGCAAGTCTTATGTTTTCAACATGCTATACCATGACTGTTTTTAACTTTTTTCAACATGTTATACTATGACTGTTTTTCACTTTTTTCGACATGCTATACTATGACTGTTTTCACTTTTTTCAACATGCTATACTATGACTGTTTTCGACATGCTATATTATGACTGTTTTTCACTTTTTTCGACATGCTATACAATGACTGTTTTTCACTTTTTTCGACATGCTATACTATGACTGTTTTCGACATGCTATACTATGACTGTTTTTCACTTTTTTCGACATGCTATACTATGACTGTTTTCAACATGCTATACTATGACTGTTTTCCACTTTTTTCGACATGCTATACTATGACTGTTTTCAACATGCTATACTATGACTGTTTTCCACTTTTTTCGACATGCTATACTATGACTGTTTTCGACATGCTATACTATGACTGTTATTCACTTTTATCGACATGCTATACTATGACTATTTTTCACTTTTTTCGACATGCTATACTATCACTGTTTTCGACATGCTATACTATGACTGTTTTTCACGTTTTTTGACCTGTTATACTATGACTGTTTTTCACTTTTTTCCGACATACTATAGTATGACTGTTTTCGACATGCTATACTATGACTGTTTTTCACTATTTCAGAAAGAAATGAGGGTACCGTGGCTAAGTGGAGAACAGGGCTACCTTTCAATCAGAGAGTTGGTGGTCCAATTACTGCTCTGCCAGTCTTATGTTTTCGACATGCTATACCATGACTGTTTTTCACTTTTTTAGACATGCTATACTATGACTGTTTTTAACTTTTTTCAACATGTTATACTTTGACTGTTTTTCACTGTTTTCGACATGCTATACTATGACTGTTTTTAACTATTTTCGACATGCTATACTATGACTATTTTTTCACTTTTTTCGACATGCTATATCATGACTGTTTTTCTTTTTTATCGACATACTATACTATGACTGTTTTTCACTTTTTTCAACATGCTATACTATGACTGTTTTTCACTTTTTTCGACATGCTGTACTATGACTGTTTTTCACTTTTTTCGACTTGCTATACTATGACTGTTCACTTTTTTCAACATGCTATACTATGACTGTTTTTCACTTTTTTCGACATGCTATACTATGACTGTTTTTCACTTTTTTCGACATGCTATACTATGACTGTTTTTCACTTTTTTCGACATGCTATGCTATGACTGTTTTCGACATGCTATACTATGACTCTTTTTCACTTTTTTCGACATGCTATACTATGACTGTTTTCGACATGCAAAACTATGACTGTTTTTCACTTCTTTCAACATGCTATACTATGACTGTTTTCGACATACTATACTATGACTGTTTTTCACTTTTTTCGACATGCTATACTATGACTGCTTTTCACTTTTTTCGACATGCTATACGATGACTGTTTTTAACTTTTATCGACATGCTAAACTATGACTGTTTTTAACTTTTTTCGACATGCTGTACTATGACTGTTTTTCACGTTTTTTGACATGTTATACTATGACTGTTTTTCACTATTTCAGAGAGAAATGAGGTTACTGTGGCTAAGTGGAGAACAGGGCTGCCTTTCAATCAAAGGGTTGGTGGTTCAATTCCTGCTTTGACAGTCTTATGTTTTCGACATGCAAAACCATGACTGTTTTTCACTTTTTTCGACATGCTATACTATGACTGTTTTTGACATGCTATACTATGACTATTTTTCACTTTTTTTGACATGCTATACTATGACTGTTTTTCACTTTTTCGACATGCTATACTATGACTGTTTTCACTTTTTTCGACATGCTATACTATGACTGTTTTCGACATGCTATATTATGACTGTTTTTCACTTTTTTCGACATGCTATACAATGACTGTTTTTCACTTTTTTCGACATGCTATACTATGACTGTTTTCGACATGCTATACTATGACTGTTTTTCACTTTTTTCGACATGCTATACTATGACTGTTTTCAACATGCTATACTATGACTGTTTTCCACTTTTTTCGACATGCTATACTATGACTGTTTTCAACATGCTATACTATGACTGTTTTCCACTTTTTTCGACATGCTATACTATGACTGTTTTCGACATGCTATACTATGACTGTTATTCACTTTTTTCGACATGCTATACTATGACTATTTTTCACTTTTTTCGACATGCTATACTATCACTGTTTTCGACATGCTATACTATGACTGTTTTTCACGTTTTTTGACCTGTTATACTATGACTGTTTTTCACTTTTTTCCGACATACTATAGTATGACTGTTTTCGACATGCTATACTATGACTGTTTTTCACTATTTCAGAAAGAAATGAGGGTACCGTGGCTAAGTGGAGAACAGGGCTACCTTTCAATCAGAGAGTTGGTGGTCCAATTACTGCTCTGCCAGTCTTATGTTTTCGACATGCTATACCATGACTGTTTTTCACTTTTTTAGACATGCTATACTATGACTGTTTTTAACTTTTTTCAACATGTTATACTTTGACTGTTTTTCACTGTTTTCGACATGCTATACTATGACTGTTTTTAACTATTTTCGACATGCTATACTATGACTATTTTTTCACTTTTTTCGACATGCTATATCATGACTGTTTTTCTTTTTTATCGACATACTATACTATGACTGTTTTTCACTTTTTTCAACATGCTATACTATGACTGTTTTTCACTTTTTTCGACATGCTGTACTATGACTGTTTTTCACTTTTTTCGACTTGCTATACTATGACTGTTCACTTTTTTCAACATGCTATACTATGACTGTTTTTCACTTTTTTCGACATGCTATACTATGACTGTTTTTCACTTTTTTCGACATGCTATACTATGACTGTTTTTCACTTTTTTCGACATGCTATGCTATGACTGTTTTCGACATGCTATACTATGACTCTTTTTCACTTTTTTCGACATGCTATACTATGACTGTTTTCGACATGCAAAACTATGACTGTTTTTCACTTCTTTCAACATGCTATACTATGACTGTTTTCGACATACTATACTATGACTGTTTTTCACTTTTTTCGACATGCTATACTATGACTGCTTTTCACTTTTTTCGACATGCTATACGATGACTGTTTTTAACTTTTATCGACATGCTAAACTATGACTGTTTTTAACTTTTTTCGACATGCTGTACTATGACTGTTTTTCACGTTTTTTGACATGTTATACTATGACTGTTTTTCACTATTTCAGAGAGAAATGAGGTTACTGTGGCTAAGTGGAGAACAGGGCTGCCTTTCAATCAAAGGGTTGGTGGTTCAATTCCTGCTTTGACAGTCTTATGTTTTCGACATGCAAAACCATGACTGTTTTTCACTTTTTTCGACATGCTATACTATGACTGTTTTTGACATGCTATACTATGACTATTTTTCACTTTTTTTGACATGCTATACTATGACTGTTTTTCACTTTTTCGACATGCTATACTATGACTGTTTTTCACTTTTTTCGACATGCTATACTATGACTGTTTTCAACATGCTATACTATGACTGTTTTCCACTTTTTTCGACATGCTATACTATGACTGTTTTCAACATGCTATACTATGACTGTTTTCCACTTTTTTCGACATGCTATACTATGACTGTTTTCAACATGCTGTACTATGACTGTTTTTCACTTTTTTTGACATGCTATACTATGACTGTTTTTCACTTTTTTCGACATGCTGTACTATGGCTGTTTTTCACTTTTTTCGACTTGCTATACTATGACTGTTCACTTTTTTCAACATGCTATACTATGACTGTTTTTCACTTTTTTCGACATGCTATACTATGACTGTTTTTCACTTTTTTCGACATGCTATACGATGACTGTTTTTAACTTTTATCGACATGCTAAACTATGACTGTTTTTAACTTTTTTCGACATGCTATACTATGACTGTTTTTCACGTTTTTTGACATGTTATACTATGACTGTTTTTCACTATTTCAGAGAGAAATGAGGTTACTGTGGCTAAGTGGAGAACAGGGCAGCCTTTCAATCAGAGAGTTAGTGGTTCAGTTCCTGCTCTGCCAGTCTTATGTTTTCGATATGCTATACCATGACTGTTTTTTACTTTTTTCGACATGCTATACTATGACTGTTTTTCACTTTGTTCGACATGCTATACTATGACTGTTTTCGACATGCTATACTATGACTGTTTTTCACATTTTTTGACATGCTATACTATGACTGTTTTTCACTTTTTTCGACATGCTATACTATGACTATTTTCGACATGCTATACTATGACTGTTTTTCACTTTTTTTGACATGCTATACTATGACTGTTTTTCACTTTTTTCCAACATGCTATACTATGACTGTTTTCGACATGCTATACTATGACTGTTTTTCACTTTTTTCGACATGCAATACTATGACTGTTTTTCACTTTTTTCGACATGCTATACTATGACTGTTTTCGACATGCTATACTATGACTGTTTTCCACTTTTTTCGACATGCTATACTATGACTGTTTTTCACTTTTTTCCGACATGCTATGCTATGACTGTTTTCGACATGCTATACTTTGACTGTTTTTCACTTTTTTCGACATGCTATACTATGACTGTTTTTAACTATTTTCGACATGCTATACTATGACTATTTTTTCACTTTTTTCGACATGCTATATCATGACTGTTTTTCTTTTTTATCGACATACTATACTATGACTGTTTTTCACTTTTTTCAACATGCTATACTATGACTGTTTTTCACTTTTTTCGACACGCTATACTATGACTGTTTTTCACTTTTTTCGACATGCTGTACTATGGCTGTTTTTCACTTTTTCGACTTGCTATACTATGACTGTTCACTTTTTTCGACATGCTATACTATGACTGTTTTTCACTTTTTTCGACATGCTATACTATGACTGTTTTTCACTTTTTTCGACATGCTATGCTATGACTGTTTTCGACATGCTATACTATGACTCTTTTTCACTTTTTTCGACATGCTATACTGTGACTGTTTTTCACTTTTTTCGACATGCTATACTGTGACTGTTTTTCACTTTTTTCGACATGCTATACTGTGACTGTTTTTCACTTTTTTCGACATGCTATACTATGACTGTTTTCGACATGCAAAACTATGACTGTTTTTCACTTCTTTCAACATGCTATACTATGACTGTTTTCGACATGCTATACTATGACTGTTTTTCACTTTTTTCGACATGCTATACTATGACTGTTTTTCACTTTTTTCGACATGCTATACGATGACTGTTTTTAACTTTTATCGACATGCTAAACTATGACTGTTTTTAACTTTTTTCGACATGCTATACTATGACTGTTTTTCACGTTTTTTGACATGTTATACTATGACTGTTTTTCACTTTTTTCGACATGCTATACTATGACTGTTTTTCACTTTTTTCGACATGCTATACTGTGACTGTTTTTCACTTTTTTCGACATGCTATACTGTGACTGTTTTTCACTTTTTTCGACATGCTATACTATGACTGTTTTCGATGTGCTATAGTATAACTGTTTTTCACTTTTTTCGACATGCTATACTATGACTGTTTTCGACATGCAAAACTATGACTGTTTTTCACTTCTTTCAACATGCTATACTATGACTGTTTTCGACATACTATACTATGACTGTTTTTCACTTTTTTCGACATGTTATACTATGACTGTTTTTCACTTTTTTCGACATGCTATACGATGACTGTTTTTAACTTTTATCGACATGCTAAACTATGACTGTTTTTCACATTTTTTGACATGCTATACTATGACTGTTTTTCACTTTTTTCCAACATGCTATACTATGACTGTTTTCGACATGCTATACTATGACTGTTTTTCACGTTTTTCGACATGCTATACTATGACTGTTTTCAACATGCTATACTATGACTGTTTTCCACTTTTTTCGACATGCTATACTATGACTGTTTTCGACATGCTATACTATGACTGTTTTTCACTTTTTTCGACATGCTATACTATGACTGTTTTTCACTTTTTTCGACATACTACACTATGACTGTTTTTCACTTTTTTCGACATGCTATACTATTACTGTTTTCGACATGCTATACTATGACTGTTTTTCACGTTTTTTGACCTGTTATACTATGACTGTTTTTCACTATTTCAGAAAGAAATGAGGTTACAGTGGCTAAGTGGAGAACAGGGCTGCCTTTCAATCAGAGAGTTGGTGGTTCAATTCCTGCTCTGCCAGTCTTATGTTTTCGACATGCTATACCATGACTGTTTTTCACTTTTTTCGACATGCTATACTATGACTGTTTTTCACTTTTTTCGAAATGCTATACTATGACTGTTTTTCACTTTTTTCGACATGCTATACTATGACTGTTTTTCACTTTTTTCGACATGCTGTACCATGACTGTTTTCGACATGCTATACTATGACTATTTTTTACTTTTTTTGACATGCTATACCATGACTGTTTTTCACTTTTTTCGACATGCTATACTATGACTGTTTTCGACATACTATACTATGACTGTTTTTCACTTTTTTCGACATGCTATACTATGACTGTTTTTCACTTTTTTCGACATGCTATACGATGACTGTTTTTAACTTTTATCGACATGCTAAACTATGACTGTTTTTAACTTTTTTCGACATGCTATACTATGACTGTTTTTCACGTTTTTTGACATGTTATACTATGACTGTTTTTCACTATTTCAGAGAGAAATGAGGTTACTGTGGCTAAGTGGAGAACAGGGCAGCCTTTCAATCAGAGAGTTAGTGGTTCAGTTCCTGCTCTGCCAGTCTTATGTTTTCGATATGCTATACCATGACTGTTTTTTACTTTTTTCGACATGCTATACTATGACTGTTTTTCACTTTGTTCGACATGCTATACTATGACTGTTTTCGACATGCTATACTATGACTGTTTTTCACATTTTTTGACATGCTATACTATGACTGTTTTTCACTTTTTTCGACATGCTATACTATGACTGTTTTTCACTTTTTTCCAACATGCTATACTATGACTGTTTTCGACATGCTATACTATGACTGTTTTTCACTTTTTTCGACATGCAATACTATGACTGTTTTTCACTTTTTTCGACATGCTATACTATGACTGTTTTCGACATGCTATACTATGACTGTTTTTCACTTTTTTCGACATGCTATACTATGACTGTTTTTCACTTTTTTCCGACATGCTATACTATGACTGTTTTCGACATGTTATACTATGACTGTTTTTCACTTTTTTCGACATGCTATACTATGACTGTTTTCAACATGCTATACTATGACTGTTTTCCACTTTTTTTGACATGCTATACTATGACTGTTTTTGACATGTTATACTATGACTGTTTTTCACTTTTTTCGACATGCTATACTATGACTGTTTTTCACTTTTTTCCGACATGCTATGCTATGACTGTTTTCGACATGCTATACTTTGACTGTTTTTCACTTTTTTCGACATGCTATACTATGACTGTTTTTAACTATTTTCGACATGCTATACTATGACTATTTTTTCACTTTTTTCGACATGCTATATCATGACTGTTTTTCTTTTTTATCGACATACTATACTATGACTGTTTTTCACTTTTTTCAACATGCTATACTATGACTGTTTTTCACTTTTTTCGACATGCTATACTATGACTGTTTTTCACTTTTTTCGACATGCTGTACTATGGCTGTTTTTCACTTTTTTCGACTTGCTATACTATGACTGTTCACTTTTTTCGACATGCTATACTATGACTGTTTTTCACTTTTTTCGACATGCTATACTATGACTGTTTTCGACATGCAAAACTATGAAAGTTTTTCACTTCTTTCAACATGCTATACAATGACTGTTTTCGACATACTATACTATGACTGTTTTTCACTTTTTTCGACATGCTATACTATGACTGTTTTTCACTTTTTTCGACATGCTATACGATGACTGTTTTTAACTTTTATCGACATGCTAAACTATGACTGTTTTTAACTTTTTTCGACATGCTATACTATGACTGTTTTTCACGTTTTTTGACATGTTAGACTATGACTGTTTTTCACTTTTTTCGACATGCTATACTATGACTCTTTTTCACTTTTATCGACATGCTAAACTATGACTGTTTTTCACATTTTTTGACATGCTATACTATGACTGTTTTTCACTTTTTTCCAACATGCTATACTATGACTGTTTTCGACATGCTATACTATGACTGTTTTTCACGTTTTTCGACATGCTATACCATGACTGTTTTCAACATGCTATACTATGACTGTTTTCCACTTTTTTCGACATGCTATACTATGACTGTTTTCGACATGCTATACTATGACTGTTTTTCACTTTTTTCGACATGCTATACTATGACTGTTTTTAACTTTTTTCGACATGCTATACTGTGACTGTTTTTCACTTTTTTCGACATGCTATACTGTGACTGTTTTTCACTTTTTTCGACATGCTATACTATGACTGTTTTCGATGTGCTATAGTATAACTGTTTTTCACTTTTTTCGACATGCTATACTATGACTGTTTTCGACATGCAAAACTATGACTGTTTTTCACTTCTTTCAACATGCTATACTATGACTGTTTTCGACATACTATACTATGACTGTTTATCACTTTTTTCGACATGCTATACTATGACTGTTTTTCACTTTTTTCGACATGCTATACGATGACTGTTTTTAACTTTTATCGACAAGCTAAACTATGACTGTTTTTAACTTTTTTCGACATGCTATACTATGACTGTTTTTCACGTTTTTTGACATGTTATACTATGACTGTTTTTCACTTTTTTCGACATGCTATACTATGACTCTTTTTCACTTTTTTCGACATGCTATACTGTGACTGTTTTTCACTTTTTTCGACATGCTATACTATGACTGTTTTCGATGTGCTATAGTATAACTGTTTTTCACTTTTTTCGACATGCTATACTATGACTGTTTTCGACATGCAAAACTATGACTGTTTTTCACTTCTTTCAACATGCTATACTATGACTGTTTTCGACATACTATACTATGACTGTTTTTCACTTTTTTCGACATGTTATACTATGACTGTTTTTCACTTTTTTCGACATGCTATACGATGACTGTTTTTAACTTTTATCGACATGCTAAACTATGACTGTTTTTCACATTTTTTGACATGCTATACTATGACTGTTTTTCACTTTTTTCCAACATGCTATACTATGACTGTTTTCGACATGCTATACTATGACTGTTTTTCACGTTTTTCGACATGCTATACTATGACTGTTTTCAACATGCTATACTATGACTGTTTTCCACTTTTTTCGACATGCTATACTATGACTGTTTTCGACATGCTATACTATGACTGTTTTTCACTTTTTTCGACATGCTATACTATGACTGTTTTTCACTTTTTTCGACATACTATACTATGACTGTTTTTCACTTTTTTCGACATGCTATAATATTACTGTTTTCGACATGCTATACTATGACTGTTTTTCACGTTTTTTGACCTGTTATACTATGACTGTTTTTCACTATTTCAGAAAGAAATGAGGTTACAGTGGCTAAGTGGAGAACAGGGCTGCCTTTCAATCAGAGAGTTGGTGGTTCAATTCCTGCTCTGCCAGTCTTATGTTTTCGACATGCTATACCATGACTGTTTTTCACTTTTTTCGACATGCTATACTATGACTGTTTTTCACTTTTTTCGAAATGCTATACTATGACTGTTTTTCACTTTTTTCGACATGCTATACTATGACTGTTTTTCACTTTTTTCGACATGCTGTACCATGACTGTTTTCGACATGCTATACTATGACTATTTTTTACTTTTTTTGACATGCTATACCATGACTGTTTTTCACTTTTTTCGACATGCTATACTATGACTGTTTTTAACTTTTTTCAACATGTTATACTTTGACTGTTTTTCACTTTTTTCGACATGCTATACTATGACTGTTTTCGACATGCTATACTATGACTGTTTTTCACGTTTTTCGACATGCTATACTATGACTGTTTTTCACTTTTTTTGACATGTTATACTATGACTGTTTTTCACTATTTCAGAAAGAAATGAGATTACCGTGGCTAAGTGGGGAACAGGACCGTCTTTCAATCAGAGAGTTGGTGGTTCAAATCCTGCTCTGCCAGTCTTATGTTTTCGACATGCTATATCATGACTGTTTTTCACTTTTTTCGACAAGCTATACTATGACTGTTTTTAACTTTTTTCGACATGCTATACTATGATTGTTTTTAACTTTTTTCGACATGCTATACTATGACTGTTTTTCAATTTTTTTAACATGTTATACAATGACTGTTTTTCACTTTTTTCGACATGCTATACTATGACTGTTTTTTTACTTTTTTCGACATGCTATACTATGACTGTTTTCGACATGCTATACTATGACTGTTTTTCACTTTTTTCGACATGCTATACTATGACTGTTTTTCACTTTTTTCCGACATACTATACTATGACTGTTTTCGACATGTTATATTATGACTGTTTTTCACTTTTTTCGACATGCTATACTATGACTGTTTTCAACATGCTATACCATGACTGTTTTTCACTTTTTTCGACATGCTATACTATGACTGTTTTTCACTTTTTTCGAAATGCTATACTATGACTGTTTTTCACTTTTTTCGACATGCTATACTATGACTGTTTTTCACTTTTTTCGACATGCTGTACCATGACTGTTTTCGACATGCTATACTATGACTATTTTTTACTTTTTTTGACATGCTATACCATGACTGTTTTTCACTTTTTTCGACATGCTATACTATGACTGTTTTTAACTTTTTTCAACATGTTATACTTTGACTGTTTTTCACTGTTTTCGACATGCTATACTATGACTGTTTTCGACATGCTATACTATGACTGTTTTTCACGTTTTTCGACATGCTATACTATGACTGTTTTTCACTTTTTTTGACATGTTATACTATGACTGTTTTTCACTATTTCAGAAAGAAATGAGGTTACCGTGGCTAAGTGGGGAACAGGGCCGTCTTTCAATCAGAGAGTTGGTGGTTCAAATCCTGCTCTGCCAGTCTTATGTTTTCGACATGCTATACCATGACTGTTTTTCACTTTTTTCGACAAGCTATACTATGACTGTTTTTAACTTTTTTCGACATGCTATACTATGATTGTTTTTAACTTTTTTCGACATGCTATACTATGACTGTTTTTCAATTTTTTTAACATGTTATACAATGACTGTTTTTCACTTTTTTCGACATGCTATACTATGACTGTTTTTTTACTTTTTTCGACATGCTATACTATGACTGTTTTCGACATGCTATACTATGATTGTTTTTAACTTTTTTCGACATGCCATACTATGACTGTTTTTCACTTTTTTTGACATGTTATACTATGACTGTTTTTCACTATTTCAGAAAGAAATGAGGTTACCGTGGCTAAGTGGGTAACAGGGCCGTCTTTCAATCAGAGAGTTGGTGGTTCAAATCCTGCTCTGCCAGTCTTATGTTTTCGACATGCTATACCATGACTGTTTTTCACTTTTTTCGACAAGCTATACTATGACTGTTTTTAACTTTTTTCGACATGCTATACTATGATTGTTTTTAACTTTTTTCGACATGCCATACTATGACTGTTTTTCACTTTTTTCAACATGTTATACTATGACTGTTTTTCACTTTTTTAGACATGCTATACTATGACTGTTTTTTTACTTTTTTCGACATGCTATACTATGACTGTTTTCGACATGCTATACTATGACTGTTTTTAACTTTTATCGACATGCTAAACTATGACTGTTTTTAACTTTTTTCGACATGCTATACTATGACTGTTTTTCACGTTTTTTGACATGTTATACTATGACTGTTCTTCACTTTTTTCGACATGCTATACTATGACTCTTTTTCACTTTTTTCGACATGCTATACTGTGACTGTTTTTCACTTTTTTCGACATGCTATACTATGACTGTTTTCGATGTGCTATAGTATAACTGTTTTTCACTTTTTTCGACATGCAATACTATGACTGTTTTCGACATGCAAAACTATGACTGTTTTTCACTTCTTTCAACATGCTATACTATGACTGTTTTCGACATACTATACTATGACTGTTTTTCACTTTTTTCGACATGTTATACTATGACTGTTTTTCACTTTTTTCGACATGCTATACGATGACTGTTTTTAACTTTTATCGACATGCTAAACTATGACTGTTTTTCACATTTTTTGACATGCTATACTATGACTGTTTTTCACTTTTTTCCAACATGCTATACTATGACTGTTTTCGACATGCTATACTATGACTGTTTTTCACGTTTTTCGACATGCTATACTATGACTGTTTTCAACATGCTATACTATGACTGTTTTCCACTTTTTCCGACATGCTATACTATGACTGTTTTCGACATGCTATACTATGACTGTTTTTCACTTTTTTCGACATGCTATACTATGACTGTTTTTCACTTTTTTCGACATACTATACTATGACTGTTTTTCACTTTTTTCGACATGCTATACTATTACTGTTTTCGACATGCTATACTATGACTGTTTTTCACGTTTTTTGACCTGTTATACTATGACTGTTTTTCACTATTTCAGAAAGAAATGAGGTTACAGTGGCTAAGTGGAGAACAGGGCTGCCTTTCAATCAGAGAGTTGGTGGTTCAACTCCTGCTCTGCCAGTCTTATGTTTTCGACATGCTATACCATGACTGTTTTTCACTTTTTTCGACATGCTATACTATGACTGTTTTTCACTTTTTTCGAAATGCTATACTATGACTGTTTTTCACTTTTTTCGACATGCTATACTATGACTGTTTTTCACTTTTTTCGACATGCTGTACCATGACTGTTTTCGACATGCTATACTATGACTATTTTTTACTTTTTTTGACATGCTATACCATGACAGTTTTTCACTTTTTTCGACATGCTATACTATGACTGTTTTTAACTTTTTTCAACATGTTATACTTTGACTGTTTTTCACTGTTTTCGACATGCTATACTATGACTGTTTTCGACATGCTATACTATGACTGTTTTTCACGTTTTTCGACATGCTATACTATGACTGTTTTTCACTTTTTTTGACATGTTATACTATGACTGTTTTTCACTATTTCAGAAAGAAATGAGGTTACCGTGGCTAAGTGGGGAACAGGGCCGCCTTTCAATCAGAGAGTTGGTGGTTCAAATCCTGCTCTGCCAGTCTTATGTTTTCGACATGCTATACCATGACTGTTTTTCACTTTTTTCGACAAGCTATACTATGACTGTTTTTAACTTTTTTCGACATGCTATACTATGATTGTTTTTAACTTTTTTCGACATGCTATACTATGACTGTTTTTCACTGTTTTCGACATGCTATACTATGACTGTTTTTCAATTTTTTTAACATGTTATACAATGACTGTTTTTCACTTTTTTCAACATGTTATACTATGACTGTTTTTCACTTTTTTCGACATGCTATACTATGACTGTTTTTTTACTTTTTTCGACATGCTATACTATGACTGTTTTCGACATGCTATACTATGACTGTTTTTCACTTTTTTCAACATGCTATACTATGACTGTTTTTCACTTTTTTCCGACATACTATACTATGACTGTTTTCGACATGTTATATTATGACTGTTTTTCACTTTTTTCGACATGCTATACTATGACTGTTTTCAACATGCTATACTATGACTGTTTTCCACTTTTTTCGACATGCTGTACTATGACTGTTTTTGACATGCTTTACTATGACTGTTTTTCACTTTTTTCGACATGCTATACGATGACTGTTTTTCACTTTTTTCCGACATGCTATGCTATGACTGTTTTCGACATGCTATACTATGACTGTTTTTCACTTTTTTCGACATGCCATACTATGACTGTTTTTCACTTATTTCGACATGCTATACTATGACTGTTTTTCACTTTTTTCCGACATGCTATACGATGACTGTTTTCGACATGCTATACCATGACTGTTTTTCACTTTTTTCGACATGCTATACTGTGACTGTTTTTCACTTTTTTCGACATGCTATACTGTGACTGTTTTTCACTTTTTTCGACATGCTATACTATGACTGTTTTCGATGTGCTATAGTATAACTGTTTTTCACTTTTTTCGACATGCTATACTATGACTGTTTTCGACATGTAAAACTATGACTGTTTTTCACTTCTTTCAACATGCTATACTATGACTGTTTTCGACATACTATACTATGACTGTTTTTCACTTTTTTCGACATGCTATACTATGACTGTTTTTCACTTTTTTCGACATGCTATACGATGACTGTTTTTAACTTTTATCGACATGCTAAACTATGACTGTTTTTAACTTTTTTCGACATGCTATACTATGACTCTTTTTCACTTTTTTCGACATGCTATACTGTGACTGTTTTTCACTTTTTTCGACATGCTATACTGTGACTGTTTTTCACTTTTTTCAACATGCTATACTATGACTGTTTTCGACATGCTATACTATGACTGTTTTTCACTTTTTTCGACATGCTATACTATGACTGTTTTTCACTTTTTTCGACATACTATACTATGACTGTTTTTCACTTTTTTCGACATGCTATACTATTACTGTTTTCGACATGCTATACTATGACTGTTTTTCACGTTTTTTGACCTGTTATACTATGACTGTTTTTCACTATTTCAGAAAGAAATGAGGTTACAGTGGCTAAGTGGAGAACAGGGCTGCCTTTCAATCAGAGAGTTGGTGGTTCAATTCCTGCTCTGCCAGTCTTATGTTTTCGACATGCTATACCATGACTGTTTTTCACTTTTTTCGACATGCTATACTATGACTGTTTTTCACTTTTTTCGACATGCTATACTATGACTGTTTTTCACTTTTTTCGACATGCTATACTATGACTGTTTTTCACTTTTTTCGACATGCTGTACTATGACTGTTTTCGACATGCTATACTATGACTATTTTTTACTTTTTTCGACATGCTGTACCATGACTGTTTTCGACATGCTATACTATGACTATTTTTTACTTTTTTCGACATGCTATACTATGACTGTTTTCGACATGTAAAACTATGACTGTTTTTCACTTCTTTCAACATGCTATACTATGACTGTTTTCGACATACTATACTATGACTGTTTTTCACTTTTTTCGACATGCTATACTATGACTGTTTTTCACTTTTTTCGACATGCTATACGATGACTGTTTTTAACTTTTATCGACATGCTAAACTATGACTGTTTTTCACTTTTTTCGACATGCTATACTATGACTCTTTTTCACTTTTTTCGACATGCTATACTGTGACTGTTTTTCACTTTTTTCGACATGCTATACTGTGACTGTTTTTCACTTTTTTCGACATGCTATACTATGACTGTTTTCGACATGCTATACTATGACTGTTTTACACTTTTTTCGACATGCTATACTATGACTGTTTTTCACTTTTTTCGACATACTATACTATGACTGTTTTTCACTTTTTTCGACATGCTATACTATTACTGTTTTCGACAAGCTATACTATGACTGTTTTTCACGTTTTTTGACCTGTTATACTATGACTGTTTTTCACTATTTCAGAAAGAAATGAGGTTACAGTGGCTAAGTGGAGAACAGGGCTGCCTTTCAATCAGAGAGTTGGTGGTTCAATTCCTGCTCTGCCAGTCTTATGTTTTCGACATGCTATACCATGACTGTTTTTCACTTTTTTCGACATGCTATACTATGACTGTTTTTCACTTTTTTCGAAATGCTATACTATGACTGTTTTTCACTTTTTTCGACATGCTATACTATGACTGTTTTTCACTTTTTTCGACATGCTATACTATGACTGTTTTTCACTTTTTTCGAAATGCTATACTATGACTGTTTTTCACTTTTTTCGACATGCTATACCATGACTGTTTTTCACTTTTTTCGACATGCTGTACTATGACTGTTTTTCACTTTTTTCGACATGCTATACTATGACTGTTTTTCAGTGTTTTCGACATGCTATACTATGACTGTTTTTCACTTTTTTCAACATGTTATACTATGACTGTTTTTCACTTTTTTCAACATGTTATACTATGACTGTTTTTCACTTTTTTCGACATGCTATACTATGACTGTTTTTCACGTTTTTCGACATGCTATACTATGACTGTTTTTCACTTTTTTCGACATGCTATACTATGACTGTTTTCAACATGCTATACTATGACTGTTTTCCACTTTTTTCAACATGCTATACTGTGACTGTTTTCGACATGCTATACTATGTCTGTTTTTCACTTTTTTCGACATGCTATACTATGACTGTTTTTCACTTTTTTCGACATGCTATACTATGACTGTTTTTCAGTGTTTTCGACATGCTATACTATGACTGTTTTTAACTTTTTTCAACATGCTATACTATGACTGTTTTTCACTGTTTTCGACTTGCTATACTATGACTGTTTTTCACTTTTTTCAACATGTTATACTATGACTGTTTTCGACATACTATACTATGACTGTTTTTCAGTTTTTTCGACATGTTATACTAGGACAGTTTTTCACTTTTTTCGACATGCTATACTATGACTGTTTTCGACATGTTATACTATGACTGTTTTTCACTTTTTTTGACGTGCTATACTGTGTCTGTTTTCAACATGCTATACTATGACTGTTTTCCACTTTTTTCGACATGCTATACTATGACTTTTTTCGACATGCTATACTATGACTGTTTTTCACTTTTTTCCGACATGCTATGCTATGACTGTTTTCGACATGCTATACTATGACTGTTTTTAACTTTTTTCAACATGTTATACTATGACTGTTTTTCACTTTTTTCAATATGTTATACTATGACTGTTTTTAACTTTTTTCGACATGCTATACTATGACTGTTTTTCACTTTTTTCGACATGCTATACTATGACTGTTTTTAACTTTTTTCGACATGCTATACTATGACTGTTTTTAACTTTTATCGATATGCTATACTATGACTGTTTTCCACTTTTTTCGACATGCTATACTATGACTGTTTTCGACATGCTATACTATGACTGTTTTTCACGTTTTTCGACATGCTATACTATGACTGTTTTTCACTTTTTTTGACATGTTATACTATGACTGTTTTTCACTATTTCAGAAAGAAATGAGGTTACCGTGGCTAAGTGGGGAACAGGGCCGTCTTTCAATCAGAGAGTTGGTGGTTCAAATCCTGCTCTGCCAGTCTTATGTTTTCGACATGCTATACCATGACTGTTTTTCACTTTTTTCGACAAGCTATACTATGACTGTTTTTAACTTTTTTCGACATGCTATACTATGATTGTTTTTAACTTTTTTCGACATGCTATACTATGACTGTTTTTCAATTTTTTTAACATGTTATACAATGACTGTTTTTCACTTTTTTCGACATGCTATACTATGACTGTTTTTTTACTTTTTTCGACATGCTATACTATGACTGTTTTCGACATGCTATACTATGACTGTTTTTCACTTTTTTCGACATGCTATACTATGACTGTTTTAAACTTTTTTCCGACATACTATACTATGACTGTTTTCGACATGTTATATTATGACTGTTTTTCACTTTTTTCGACATGCTATACTATGACTGTTTTCAACATGCTATACCATGACTGTTTTTCACTTTTTTCGACATGCTATACTATGACTGTTTTTCACTTTTTTCGAAATGCTATACTATGACTGTTTTTCACTTTTTTCGACATGCTATACTATGACTGTTTTTCACTTTTTTCGACATGCTGTACCATGACTGTTTTCGACATGCTGTACTATGACTATTTTTTACTTTTTTTGACATGCTATACCATGACTGTTTTTCACTTTTTTCGACATGCTATACTATGGCTGTTTTTAACTTTTTTCAACATGTTATACTTTGACTGTTTTTCACTGTTTTCGACATGCTATACTATGACTGTTTTCGACATGCTATACTATGACTGTTTTTCACGTTTTTCGACATGCTATACTATGACTGTTTTTCACTTTTTTTGACATGTTATACTATGACTGTTTTTCACTATTTCAGAAAGAAATGAGGTTACCGTGGCTAAGTGGGTAACAGGGCCGTCTTTCAATCAGAGAGTTGGTGGTTCAAATCCTGCTCTGCCAGTCTTATGTTTTCGACATGCTATACCATGACTGTTTTTCACTTTTTTCGACAAGCTATACTATGACTGTTTTTAACTTTTTTCGACATGCTATACTATGATTGTTTTTAACTTTTTTCGACATGCCATACTATGACTGTTTTTCACTTTTTTTGACATGTTATACTATGACTGTTTTTCACTATTTCAGAAAGAAATGAGGTTACCGTGGCTAAGTGGGTAACAGGGCCGTCTTTCAATCAGAGAGTTGGTGGTTCAAATCCTGCTCTGCCAGTCTTATGTTTTCGACATGCTATACCATGACTGTTTTTCACTTTTTTCGACAAGCTATACTATGACTGTTTTTAACTTTTTTCGACATGCTATACTATGATTGTTTTTAACTTTTTTCGACATGCCATACTATGACTGTTTTTCACTTTTTTCAACATGTTATACTATGACTGTTTTTCACTTTTTTCGACATGCTATACTATGACTGTTTTTTTACTTTTTTCGACATGCTATACTATGACTGTTTTCGACATGCTATACTATGACTGTTTTTAACTTTTATCGACATGCTAAACTATGACTGTTTTTAACTTTTTTCGACATGCTATACTATGACTGTTTTTCACGTTTTTTGACATGTTATACTATGACTGTTCTTCACTTTTTTCGACATGCTATACTATGACTCTTTTTCACTTTTTTCGACATGCTATACTGTGACTGTTTTTCACTTTTTTCGACATGCTATACTATGACTGTTTTCGATGTGCTATAGTATAACTGTTTTTCACTTTTTTCGACATGCAATACTATGACTGTTTTCGACATGCAAAACTATGACTGTTTTTCACTTCTTTCAACATGCTATACTATGACTGTTTTCGACATACTATACTATGACTGTTTTTCACTTTTTTCGACATGTTATACTATGACTGTTTTTCACTTTTTTCGACATGCTATACGATGACTGTTTTTAACTTTTATCGACATGCTAAACTATGACTGTTTTTCACATTTTTTGACATGCTATACTATGACTGTTTTTCACTTTTTTCCAACATGCTATACTATGACTGTTTTCGACATGCTATACTATGACTGTTTTTCACGTTTTTCGACATGCTATACTATGACTGTTTTCAACATGCTATACTATGACTGTTTTCCACTTTTTCCGACATGCTATACTATGACTGTTTTCGACATGCTATACTATGACTGTTTTTCACTTTTTTCGACATGCTATACTATGACTGTTTTTCACTTTTTTCGACATACTATACTATGACTGTTTTTCACTTTTTTCGACATGCTATACTATTACTGTTTTCGACATGCTATACTATGACTGTTTTTCACGTTTTTTGACCTGTTATACTATGACTGTTTTTCACTATTTCAGAAAGAAATGAGGTTACAGTGGCTAAGTGGAGAACAGGGCTGCCTTTCAATCAGAGAGTTGGTGGTTCAACTCCTGCTCTGCCAGTCTTATGTTTTCGACATGCTATACCATGACTGTTTTTCACTTTTTTCGACATGCTATACTATGACTGTTTTTCACTTTTTTCGAAATGCTATACTATGACTGTTTTTCACTTTTTTCGACATGCTATACTATGACTGTTTTTCACTTTTTTCGACATGCTGTACCATGACTGTTTTCGACATGCTATACTATGACTATTTTTTACTTTTTTTGACATGCTATACCATGACAGTTTTTCACTTTTTTCGACATGCTATACTATGACTGTTTTTAACTTTTTTCAACATGTTATACTTTGACTGTTTTTCACTGTTTTCGACATGCTATACTATGACTGTTTTCGACATGCTATACTATGACTGTTTTTCACGTTTTTCGACATGCTATACTATGACTGTTTTTCACTTTTTTTGACATGTTATACTATGACTGTTTTTCACTATTTCAGAAAGAAATGAGGTTACCGTGGCTAAGTGGGGAACAGGGCCGCCTTTCAATCAGAGAGTTGGTGGTTCAAATCCTGCTCTGCCAGTCTTATGTTTTCGACATGCTATACCATGACTGTTTTTCACTTTTTTCGACAAGCTATACTATGACTGTTTTTAACTTTTTTCGACATGCTATACTATGATTGTTTTTAACTTTTTTCGACATGCTATACTATGACTGTTTTTCACTGTTTTCGACATGCTATACTATGACTGTTTTTCAATTTTTTTAACATGTTATACAATGACTGTTTTTCACTTTTTTCAACATGTTATACTATGACTGTTTTTCACTTTTTTCGACATGCTATACTATGACTGTTTTTTTACTTTTTTCGACATGCTATACTATGACTGTTTTCGACATGCTATACTATGACTGTTTTTCACTTTTTTCAACATGCTATACTATGACTGTTTTTCACTTTTTTCCGACATACTATACTATGACTGTTTTCGACATGTTATATTATGACTGTTTTTCACTTTTTTCGACATGCTATACTATGACTGTTTTCAACATGCTATACTATGACTGTTTTCCACTTTTTTCGACATGCTGTACTATGACTGTTTTTGACATGCTTTACTATGACTGTTTTTCACTTTTTTCGACATGCTATACGATGACTGTTTTTCACTTTTTTCCGACATGCTATGCTATGACTGTTTTCGACATGCTATACTATGACTGTTTTTCACTTTTTTCGACATGCCATACTATGACTGTTTTTCACTTATTTCGACATGCTATACTATGACTGTTTTTCACTTTTTTCCGACATGCTATACGATGACTGTTTTCGACATGCTATACCATGACTGTTTTTCACTTTTTTCGACATGCTATACTGTGACTGTTTTTCACTTTTTTCGACATGCTATACTGTGACTGTTTTTCACTTTTTTCGACATGCTATACTATGACTGTTTTCGATGTGCTATAGTATAACTGTTTTTCACTTTTTTCGACATGCTATACTATGACTGTTTTCGACATGTAAAACTATGACTGTTTTTCACTTCTTTCAACATGCTATACTATGACTGTTTTCGACATACTATACTATGACTGTTTTTCACTTTTTTCAACATGCTATACTATGACTGTTTTTCACTTTTTTCGACATGCTATACGATGACTGTTTTTAACTTTTATCGACATGCTAAACTATGACTGTTTTTAACTTTTTTCGACATGCTATACTATGACTCTTTTTCACTTTTTTCGACATGCTATACTGTGACTGTTTTTCACTTTTTTCGACATGCTATACTGTGACTGTTTTTCACTTTTTTCAACATGCTATACTATGACTGTTTTCGACATGCTATACTATGACTGTTTTTCACTTTTTTCGACATGCTATACTATGACTGTTTTTCACTTTTTTCGACATACTATACTATGACTGTTTTTCACTTTTTTCGACATGCTATACTATTACTGTTTTCGACATGCTATACTATGACTGTTTTTCACGTTTTTTGACCTGTTATACTATGACTGTTTTTCACTATTTCAGAAAGAAATGAGGTTACAGTGGCTAAGTGGAGAACAGGGCTGCCTTTCAATCAGAGAGTTGGTGGTTCAATTCCTGCTCTGCCAGTCTTATGTTTTCGACATGCTATACCATGACTGTTTTTCACTTTTTTCGACATGCTATACTATGACTGTTTTTCACTTTTTTCGACATGCTATACTATGACTGTTTTTCACTTTTTTCGACATGCTATACTATGACTGTTTTTCACTTTTTTCGACATGCTGTACTATGACTGTTTTCGACATGCTATACTATGACTATTTTTTACTTTTTTCGACATGCTGTACCATGACTGTTTTCGACATGCTATACTATGACTATTTTTTACTTTTTTCGACATGCTATACTATGACTGTTTTCGACATGTAAAACTATGACTGTTTTTCACTTCTTTCAACATGCTATACTATGACTGTTTTCGACATACTATACTATGACTGTTTTTCACTTTTTTCGACATGCTATACTATGACTGTTTTTCACTTTTTTCGACATGCTATACGATGACTGTTTTTAACTTTTATCGACATGCTAAACTATGACTGTTTTTCACTTTTTTCGACATGCTATACTATGACTCTTTTTCACTTTTTTCGACATGCTATACTGTGACTGTTTTTCACTTTTTTCGACATGCTATACTGTGACTGTTTTTCACTTTTTTCGACATGCTATACTATGACTGTTTTCGACATGCTATACTATGACTGTTTTTCACTTTTTTCGACATGCTATACTATGACTGTTTTTCACTTTTTTCGACATACTATACTATGACTGTTTTTCACTTTTTTCGACATGCTATACTATTACTGTTTTCGACAAGCTATACTATGACTGTTTTTCACGTTTTTTGACCTGTTATACTATGACTGTTTTTCACTATTTCAGAAAGAAATGAGGTTACAGTGGCTAAGTGGAGAACAGGGCTGCCTTTCAATCAGAGAGTTGGTGGTTCAATTCCTGCTCTGCCAGTCTTATGTTTTCGACATGCTATACCATGACTGTTTTTCACTTTTTTCGACATGCTATACTATGACTGTTTTTCACTTTTTTCGAAATGCTATACTATGACTGTTTTTCACTTTTTTCGACATGCTATACTATGACTGTTTTTCACTTTTTTCGACATGCTATACTATGACTGTTTTTCACTTTTTTCGAAATGCTATACTATGACTGTTTTTCACTTTTTTCGACATGCTATACCATGACTGTTTTTCACTTTTTTCGACATGCTGTACTATGACTGTTTTTCACTTTTTTCGACATGCTATACTATGACTGTTTTTCAGTGTTTTCGACATGCTATACTATGACTGTTTTTCACTTTTTTCAACATGTTATACTATGACTGTTTTTCACTTTTTTCAACATGTTATACTATGACTGTTTTTCACTTTTTTCGACATGCTATACTATGACTGTTTTTCACGTTTTTCGATATGCTATACTATGACTGTTTTTCACTTTTTTCGACATGCTATACTATGACTGTTTTCAACATGCTATACTATGACTGTTTTCCACTTTTTTCAACATGCTATACTGTGACTGTTTTCGACATGCTATACTATGTCTGTTTTTCACTTTTTTCGACATGCTATACTATGACTGTTTTTCACTTTTTTCGACATGCTATACTATGACTGTTTTTCAGTGTTTTCGACATGCTATACTATGACTGTTTTTAACTTTTTTCAACATGCTATACTATGACTGTTTTTCACTGTTTTCGACATGCTATACTATGACTGTTTTTCACTTTTTTCAACATGTTATACTATGACTGTTTTCGACATACTATACTATGACTGTTTTTCAGTTTTTTCGACATGTTATACTAGGACAGTTTTTCACTTTTTTCGACATGCTATACTATGACTGTTTTCGACATGTTATACTATGACTGTTTTTCACTTTTTTTGACGTGCTATACTGTGTCTGTTTTCAACATGCTATACTATGACTGTTTTCCACTTTTTTCGACATGCTATACTATGACTTTTTTCGACATGCTATACTATGACTGTTTTTCACTTTTTTCCGACATGCTATGCTATGACTGTTTTCGACATGCTATACTATGACTGTTTTTAACTTTTTTCAACATGTTATACTATGACTGTTTTTCACTTTTTTCAATATGTTATACTATGACTGTTTTTCACTTTTTTCGACATGCTATACTATGACAGTTTTTCACTTTTTTCGACATGCTATACTATGACTGTTTTTAACTTTTTTCGACATGCTATACTATGACTGTTTTTCACTTTTTTCGACATGCTATACTATGACTGTTTTTAACTTTTTTCGACATGCTATACTATGACTGTTTTTAACTTTTATCGATATGCTATACTATGACTGTTTTCCACTTTTTTCGACATGCTATACTATGACTGTTTTCGACATGCTATACTATGACTGTTTTTCACTTTTTTCCGACATGCTATGCTATGACTGTTTTCGACATGCTATACTATGACTGTTTTTAACTTTTTTCGACATGCTATACTATGACTGTTTTTCACTGTTTTCGACATGCTATACTATGACTGTTTTTCACTTTTTTCAACATGTTATACTATGACTGTTTTTCACTTTTTTCAATATGTTATACTATGACTGTTTTTCACTTTTTTCGACATGCTATACTATGACAGTTTTTCACTTTTTTCGACATGCTATACTATGACTGTTTTTCACTTTTTTCAACATGTTATACTATGACTGTTTTTCACTTTTTTCAATATGTTATACTATGACATTTTTTCACTTTTTTCGACATGCTATACTATGACTGTTTCGACATGCTATACTATGACTTTTTTCACTTTTTTCCGACATGCTATACTATGACTGTTTTCAACATGCTATACTATGACTGTTTTCCACTTTTTTCGACATGCTATACTATGACTGTTTTTCACTTTTTTCGACATGCTATACTATGACTGTTTTTCACTTTTTTCGACATGCTATACTATGACTGTTTTTCACTTTTTTCAACATGTTATACTATGACTGTTTTTCACTTTTTTCAATATGTTATACTATGACTGTTTTTCACTTTTTTCGACATGCTATACTATGACAGTTTTTCACTTTTTTCGACATGCTATACTATGACTGTTTTTCACTTTTTTCAACATGTTATACTATGACTGTTTTTCACTTTTTCAATATGTTATACTATGACAGTTTTTCACTTTTTTCGACATGCTATACTATGACTGTTTTCGACATGCTATACTATGACTGTTTTTCACTTTTTTCAACATGTTATACTATGACTGTTTTTCACTTTTTTCAGACATGCTATACTATGACTGTTTTCAACATGCTATACTATGACTGTTTTTCACTTTTTTCGACATGCTATACTATGACTGTTTTTAACTTTTTTCAACATGTTATACTATGACTGTTTTTCACTTTTTTCGACATGCTATACTATGACTGTTTTCGACATGCTATACTATGACTGTTTTTCACGTTTTTCGACATGCTCTACTATGACTGTTTTTCACTTTTTTTGACATGTTATACTATGACTGTTTTTCACTATATCAGAAAGAAATGAGGTTACCGTGGCTAAGTGGAGAACAGGGCTGCCTTTCAATCAGAGAGTTGGTGGTTCAAATCCTGCTCTGCCAGTCTTATGTTTTCGACATGCTATACCATGACTGTTTTTCACTTTTTTCGACATACTATACTATGACTGTTTTTAACTTTTTTCAACATGCTATACTATGACTGTTTTTCACTTTTTTCGACATGCTATACTATGACTGTTTTTCACTTTTTTCAACATGTTATACTATGACTGTTTTTCACTTTTTTAAATATGTTATACTATGACTGTTTTTCACTTTTTTCGACATGCTATACTATGACAGTTTTTCACTTTTTTCGACATGCTATACTATGACTGTTTTTCACTTTTTCAATATGTTATACTATGACAGTTTTTCACTTTTTTCGACATGCTATACTATGACTGTTTTCGACATGCTATTCTATGACTGTTTTTCACTTTTTTCAACATGTTATACTATGACTGTTTTTCACTTTTTTCCGACATGCTATACTATGACTGTTTTCGACATGCTATACTATGACTGTTTTTCACTTTTTTCGACATGCTATACTATGACTGTTTTTAACTTTTTTCAACATGTTATACTATGACTGTTTTTCACTTTTTTCGACATGCTATACTATGACTGTTTTTCACTTTTTTTGACATGTTATACTATGACTGTTTTTCACTATATCAGAAAGAAATGAGGTTACCGTGGCTAAGTGGAGAACAGGGCTGCCTTTCAATCAGAGAGTTGGTGGTTCAAATCCTGCTCTGCCAGTCTTATGTTTTCGACATGCTATACCATGACTGTTTTTCACTTTTTCGACATGCTATACTATGACTGTTTTTAACTTTTTTCGACATGCTATACTATGACTGTTTTTCACTGTTTTCGACATGCTATACTATGACTGTTTTTCACTTTTTTCAACATGTTATACTATGACTGTTTTCGACATACTATACTATGACTGTTTTTCAGTTTTTTCGACATGCTATACTATGACAGTTTTTCACTTTTTTCGACATGCTATACTATGACTGTTTTCGACATGCTATACTATGACTGTTTTTCACTTTTTTTGACGTGCTATACTGTGTCTGTTTTCAACATGCTATACTATGACTGTTTTCCACTTTTTTCGACATGCTATACTATGACTTTTTTCGACATGCTATACTATGACTGTTTTTCACTTTTTTCCGACATGCTATGCTATGACTGTTTTCGACAGGCTATACTATGACTGTTTTTAACTTTTTTCAACATGTTATACTATGACTGTTTTTCACTTTTTTCGACATGCTATACTATGACAGTTTTTCACTTTTTTCGACATGCTATACTATGACTGTTTTTAACTTTTTTCGACATGCTATACTATGACTGTTTTTCACTTTTTTCGACATGCTATACTATGACTGTTTTTAACTTTTTTCGACATGCTATACTATGACTGTTTTTAACTTTTATCGATATGCTATACTATGACTGTTTTCCACTTTTTTCGACATGCTATACTATGACTGTTTTCGACATGCTATACTATGACTGTTTTTCACTTTTTTCCGACATGCTATGCTATGACTGTTTTCGACATGCTATACTATGACTGTTTTTAACTTTTTTCGACATGCTATACTATGACTGTTTTTCACTGTTTTCGACATGCTATACTATGACTGTTTTTCACTTTTTTCAACATGTTATACTATGACTGTTTTTCACTTTTTCAATATGTTATACTATGACTGTTTTTCACTTTTTTCGACATGCTATACTATGACAGTTTTTCACTTTTTTCGACATGCTATACTATGACTGTTTTTCACTTTTTTCAACATGTTATACTATGACTGTTTTTCACTTTTTTCAATATGTTATACTATGACAGTTTTTCACTTTTTTCGACATGCTCTACTATGACTGTTTCGACATGCTATACTATGACTTTTTTCACTTTTTTCCGACATGCTATACTATGACTGTTTTCAACATGCTATACTATGACTGTTTTCCACTTTTTTCGACATGCTGTACTATGACTTTTTTTCACTTTTTTCGACATGCTATACTATGACTGTTTTTCACTTTTTTCGACATGCTATACTATGACTGTTTTTCACTTTTTTCGACATGCTATACTATGACTGTTTTTCACTTTTTTCAACATGTTATACTATGACTGTTTTTCACTTTTTTCAACATGTTATACTATGACTGTTTTTCACTTTTTTCGACATTCTATACTATGACTGTTTTTCACGTTTTCCGACATGCTATGCTATGACTGTTTTCGACATGCTATACTATGACTGTTTTTAACTTTTTTCGACATGCTATACTATGACTGTTTTTCACTGTTTTCGACATGCTATACTATGACTGTTTTTCACTTTTTTCAACATGTTATACTATGACTGTTTTTCACTTTTTTCAATATGTTATACTATGACTGTTTTTCACTTTTTTCGACATGCTATACTATGACAGTTTTTCACTTTTTTCGACATGCTATACTATGACTGTTTTTAACTTTTTTCGACATGCTATACTATGACTGTTTTTCACTTTTTTCGACATGCTATACTATGAATGTTTTTAACTTTTTTCAACATGCTATACTATGACTGTTTTTAACTTTTATCGATATGCTATACTATGACTGTTTTCCACTTTTTTCGACATGCTATACTATGACTGTTTTCGACATGCTATACTATGACTGTTTTTCACTTTTTTCCGACATGCTATGCTATGACTGTTTTCGACATGCTATACTATGACTGTTTTTAACTTTTTTCGACATGCTATACTATGACTGTTTTTCACTGTTTTCGACATGCTATACTATGACTGTTTTTCACTTTTTTCAACATGTTATAGTATGACTGTTTTTCACTTTTTCAATATGTTATACTATGACTGTTTTTCACTTTTTTCGACATGCTATACTATGACTGTTTTTCACTTTTTTCAACATGTTATACTATGACTGTTTTTCACTTTTTTCAATATGTTATACTATGACTTTTTTTAACTTTTTTCGACATGCTATACTATGACTGTTTTCGACATGCTATACTATGACTTTTTTTCACTTTTTTCCGACATGCTATACTATGACTGTTTTCAACATGCTATACTATGACTGTTTTCCACTTTTTTCGACATGCTGTACTATGACTTTTTTTCACTTTTTTCGACATGCTATACTATGACTGTTTTTCACTTTTTTCGACATGCTATACTATGACTGTTTTTCACTTTTTTCGACATGTTATACTATGACTGTTTTTCACTTTTTCGACATGCTATACTATGACTGTTTTTCACTTTTTTCGACATGCTATACTATGACTGTTTTTAACTTTTATCAACATGCTATACTATGACTGTTTTTCACTTTTTTCGACATGCTATACTATGACTGTTTTTCACTTTTTTCGACATGTTATACTATGACTGTTTTTCACTTTTTCGACATGCTATACTATGACTGTTTTTCACTTTTTTCGACATGCTATACTATGACTGTTTTTAACTTTTATCGACATGCTATACTATGACTGTTTTTCACTTTTTTCGACATGCTATACTATGACTGTTTTTCACTTTTTTCGACTTGCTATACTATGACTTTTCGACATGCTATACTATGACTGTTTTTCACTTTTTTCGACATGCTATACTATGACTGTTTTTCACTTTTTTCCGACATGCTATACTATGACTGTTTTCGACATGCTATACTATGACTGTTTTTCACTTTTTTCCGACATGCTATACTATGACTGTTTTCGACATGTTATACTATGACTGTTTTTCACTTTTTTCGACATGCTATACTATGACTGTTTTCAACATGCTATACTATGACTGTTTTCCACTTTTTTCGACATGCTATACTATGACTGTTTTCGACATGCTATACTATGACTGTTTTTCACTTTTTTCCGACATGCTATGCTATGACTGTTTTCGACATGCTATACTATGACTGTTTTTCACTTTTTTCGACATGCTATACTATGACTGTTTTTAACTTTTTTCGACATGCTATATTATGACTGTTTTTATTTTTTATCGACATACTATACTATGACTGTTTTTCACTTTTTTCGACATGCTACACTATGACTGTTTTTCACTGTTTTCGACATGCTATACTATGACTGTTTTTCACTTTTTTCAACATGTTATACTATGACTGTTTTTCACTTTTTCAATATGTTATACTATGACTGTTTTTCACTTTTTTCGACATGCTATACTATGACAGTTTTTCACTTTTTTCGACATGCTATACTATGACTGTTTTTCACTTTTTTCAACATGTTATACTATGACTGTTTTTCACTTTTTTCAATATGTTATACTATGACAGTTTTTCACTTTTTTCGACATGCTCTACTATGACTGTTTCGACATGCTATACTATGACTTTTTTCACTTTTTTCCGACATGCTATACTATGACTGTTTTCAACATGCTATACTATGACTGTTTTCCACTTTTTTCGACATGCTGTACTATGACTTTTTTTCACTTTTTTCGACATGCTATACTATGACTGTTTTTCACTTTTTTCGACATGCTATACTATGACTGTTTTTCACTTTTTTCGACATGCTATACTATGACTGTTTTTCACTTTTTTCAACATGTTATACTATGACTGTTTTTCACTTTTTTCAACATGTTATACTATGACTGTTTTTCACTTTTTTCGACATTCTATACTATGACTGTTTTTCACGTTTTCCGACATGCTATGCTATGACTGTTTTCGACATGCTATACTATGACTGTTTTTAACTTTTTTCGACATGCTATACTATGACTGTTTTTCACTGTTTTCGACATGCTATACTATGACTGTTTTTCACTTTTTTCAACATGTTATACTATGACTGTTTTTCACTTTTTTCAATATGTTATACTATGACTGTTTTTCACTTTTTTCGACATGCTATACTATGACAGTTTTTCACTTTTTTCGACATGCTATACTATGACTGTTTTTAACTTTTTTCGACATGCTATACTATGACTGTTTTTCACTTTTTTCGACATGCTATACTATGAATGTTTTTAACTTTTTTCAACATGCTATACTATGACTGTTTTTAACTTTTATCGATATGCTATACTATGACTGTTTTCCACTTTTTTCGACATGCTATACTATGACTGTTTTCGACATGCTATACTATGACTGTTTTTCACTTTTTTCCGACATGCTATGCTATGACTGTTTTCGACATGCTATACTATGACTGTTTTTAACTTTTTTCGACATGCTATACTATGACTGTTTTTCACTGTTTTCGACATGCTATACTATGACTGTTTTTCACTTTTTTCAACATGTTATAGTATGACTGTTTTTCACTTTTTCAATATGTTATACTATGACTGTTTTTCACTTTTTTCGACATGCTATACTATGACTGTTTTTCACTTTTTTCAACATGTTATACTATGACTGTTTTTCACTTTTTTCAATATGTTATACTATGACTTTTTTTAACTTTTTTCGACATGCTATACTATGACTGTTTTCGACATGCTATACTATGACTTTTTTTCACTTTTTTCCGACATGCTATACTATGACTGTTTTCAACATGCTATACTATGACTGTTTTCCACTTTTTTCGACATGCTGTACTATGACTTTTTTTCACTTTTTTCGACATGCTATACTATGACTGTTTTTCACTTTTTTCGACATGCTATACTATGACTGTTTTTCACTTTTTTCGACATGTTATACTATGACTGTTTTTCACTTTTTCGACATGCTATACTATGACTGTTTTCAACATGCTATACTATGACTGTTTTCCACTTTTTTCGACATGCTGTACTATGACTTTTTTTCACTTTTTTCGACATGCTATACTATGACTGTTTTTCACTTTTTTCGACATGCTATACTATGACTGTTTTTCACTTTTTTCGACATGTTATACTATGACTGTTTTTCACTTTTTCGACATGCTATACTATGACTGTTTTTCACTTTTTTCGACATGCTATACTATGACTGTTTTTAACTTTTATCAACATGCTATACTATGACTGTTTTTCACTTTTTCGACATGCTATACTATGACTGTTTTTCACTTTTTTCGACATGCTATACTATGACTGTTTTTAACTTTTATCAACATGCTATACTATGACTGTTTTTAACTTTTTTCGACATGCTATACTATGACTGTTTTTCACTTTTTTCGACATGCTATACTATGAATGTTTTTAACTTTTTTCAACATGCTATACTATGACTGTTTTTAACTTTTATCGATATGCTATACTATGACTGTTTTCCACTTTTTTCGACATGCTATACTATGACTGTTTTCGACATGCTATACTATGACTGTTTTTCACTTTTTTCCGACATGCTATGCTATGACTGTTTTCGACATGCTATACTATGACTGTTTTTAACTTTTTTCGACATGCTATACTATGACTGTTTTTCACTGTTTTCGACATGCTATACTATGACTGTTTTTCACTTTTTTCAACATGTTATAGTATGACTGTTTTTCACTTTTTCAATATGTTATACTATGACTGTTTTTCACTTTTTTCGACATGCTATACTATGACTGTTTTTCACTTTTTTCAACATGTTATACTATGACTGTTTTTCACTTTTTTCAATATGTTATACTATGACTTTTTTTAACTTTTTTCGACATGCTATACTATGACTGTTTTCGACATGCTATACTATGACTTTTTTTCACTTTTTTCCGACATGCTATACTATGACTGTTTTCAACATGCTATACTATGACTGTTTTCCACTTTTTTCGACATGCTGTACTATGACTTTTTTTCACTTTTTTCGACATGCTATACTATGACTGTTTTTCACTTTTTTCGACATGCTATACTATGACTGTTTTTCACTTTTTTCGACATGTTATACTATGACTGTTTTTCACTTTTTCGACATGCTATACTATGACTGTTTTTCACTTTTTTCGACATGCTATACTATGACTGTTTTTAACTTTTATCAACATGCTATACTATGACTGTTTTTCACTTTTTTCGACATGCTATACTATGACTGTTTTTCACTTTTTTCGACATGTTATACTATGACTGTTTTTCACTTTTTCGACATGCTATACTATGACTGTTTTTCACTTTTTTCGACATGCTATACTATGACTGTTTTTAACTTTTATCGACATGCTATACTATGACTGTTTTTCACTTTTTTCGACATGCTATACTATGACTGTTTTTCACTTTTTTCGACTTGCTATACTATGACTTTTCGACATGCTATACTATGACTGTTTTTCACTTTTTTCGACATGCTATACTATGACTGTTTTTCACTTTTTTCCGACATGCTATACTATGACTGTTTTCGACATGCTATACTATGACTGTTTTTCACTTTTTTCCGACATGCTATACTATGACTGTTTTCGACATGTTATACTATGACTGTTTTTCACTTTTTTCGACATGCTATACTATGACTGTTTTCAACATGCTATACTATGACTGTTTTCCACTTTTTTCGACATGCTATACTATGACTGTTTTCGACATGCTATACTATGACTGTTTTTCACTTTTTTCCGACATGCTATGCTATGACTGTTTTCGACATGCTATACTATGACTGTTTTTCACTTTTTTCGACATGCTATACTATGACTGTTTTTAACTTTTTTCGACATGCTATATTATGACTGTTTTTATTTTTTATCGACATACTATACTATGACTGTTTTTCACTTTTTTCGACATGCTACACTATGACTGTTTTTCACTGTTTTCGACATGCTATACTATGACTGTTTTCGACATGCTATACTATGACTTTTTTTCACTTTTTTCCGACATGCTATACTATGACTGTTTTCAACATGCTATACTATGACTGTTTTCCACTTTTTTCGACATGCTGTACTATGACTTTTTTTCACTTTTTTCGACATGCTATACTATGACTGTTTTTCACTTTTTTCGACATGCTATACTATGACTGTTTTTCACTTTTTTCGACATGTTATACTATGACTGTTTTTCACTTTTTCGACATGCTATACTATGACTGTTTTTCACTTTTTTCGACATGCTATACTATGACTGTTTTTAACTTTTATCGAAATGCTATACTATGACTGTTTTTCACTTTTTTCGACATGCTATACTATGACTGTTTTTCACTTTTTTCGACTTGCTATACTATGACTGTTTTTCACTTTTTTCGACATGCTATACTTTTACTGTTTTTCTTTTTTTTTGACATGCTATACTATGACTGTTTTTCACTTTTTTCGACATGCTATACTATGACTGTTTTTCACTTTTTTCGACATGCTATACTTTTACTGTTTTTCATTTTTTTTGACATGCTATACTATGACTGTTTTTCACTTTTTTCAACATGCTATACTATGACTGTTTTTCACTATTTCAGAAAGAAATGAGGTTACCGTGGCTAAGTGGAGAACAGGGCTGCCTTTCAATCAGAGAGTTGGTGGTTCAATTCCTGCTCTGCCAGTCTTATGTTTTCGACATGTTATACTATGACTATTTTTCACTGTTTTCGACATGCTATACTATGACTGTTTTCGACATGCTATACCATGACTGTTTTTCACTTTTTTCGACATGCTATACTATGACTGTTTTTCACTTTTTTCGACATGCTATACTATGACTGTTTTTAACTTTTTTCGACATGCTATACTATGACTGTTTTTAACTTTTATCGATATGCTATACTATGACTGTTTTCCACTTTTTTCGACATGCTATACTATGACTGTTTTCGACATGCTATACTATGACTGTTTTTCACTTTTTTCCGACATGCTATGCTATGACTGTTTTCGACATGCTATACTATGACTGTTTTTAACTTTTTTCGACATGCTATACTATGACTGTTTTTCACTGTTTTCGACATGCTATACTATGACTGTTTTTCACTTTTTTCAACATGTTATACTATGACTGTTTTTCACTTTTTCAATATGTTATACTATGACTGTTTTTCACTTTTTTCGACATGCTATACTATGACAGTTTTTCACTTTTTTCGACATGCTATACTATGACTGTTTTTCACTTTTTTCAACATGTTATACTATGACTGTTTTTCACTTTTTTCAATATGTTATACTATGACAGTTTTTCACTTTTTTCGACATGCTATACTATGACTGTTTCGACATGCTATACTATGACTTTTTTCACTTTTTTCCGACATGCTATACTATGACTGTTTTCAACATGCTATACTATGACTGTTTTCCACTTTTTTCGACATGCTGTACTATGACTTTTTTTCACTTTTTTCGACATGCTATACTATGACTGTTTTTCACTTTTTTCGACATGCTATACTATGACTGTTTTTCACTTTTTTCGACATGCTATACTATGACTGTTTTTCACTTTTTTCAACATGTTATACTATGACTGTTTTTCACTTTTTTCAACATGTTATACTATGACTGTTTTTCACTTTTTTCGACATTCTATACTATGACTGTTTTTCACGTTTTCCGACATGCTATGCTATGACTGTTTTCGACATGCTATACTATGACTGTTTTTAACTTTTTTCGACATGCTATACTATGACTGTTTTTCACTGTTTTCGACATGCTATACTATGACTGTTTTTCACTTTTTTCAACATGTTATACTATGACTGTTTTTCACTTTTTTCAATATGTTATACTATGACTGTTTTTCACTTTTTTCGACATGCTATACTATGACAGTTTTTCACTTTTTTCGACATGCTATACTATGACTGTTTTTAACTTTTTTCGACATGCTATACTATGACTGTTTTTCACTTTTTTCGACATGCTATACTATGAATGTTTTTAACTTTTATCGACATGCTATACTATGACTGTTTTTCACTTTTTTCGACATGCTATACTATGACTGTTTTTCACTTTTTTCGACTTGCTATACTATGACTGTTTTCGACATGCTATACTATGACTGTTTTCCACTTTTTTCGACATGCTATACTATGACTGTTTTTCACTTTTTTCCGACATGCTATACTATGACTGTTTTCGACATGCTATACTATGACTGTTTTTCACTTTTTTCGACATGCTATACTATGACTGTTTTTCACTTTTTTCCGACATGCTATACTATGACTGTTTTCGACATGTTATACTATGACTGTTTTTCACTTTTTTCGACATGCTATACTATGACTGTTTTCAACATGCTATACTATGACTGTTTTCCACTTTTTTCGACATGCTATACTATGACTGTTTTCGACATGCTATACTATGACTGTTTTTCACTTTTTTCCGACATGCTATGCTATGACTGTTTTCGACATGCTATACTATGACTGTTTTTCACTTTTTTCGACATGCTATACTATGACTGTTTTTAACTTTTTTCGACATGCTATATTATGACTGTTTTTATTTTTTATCGACATACTATACTATGACTGTTTTTCACTTTTTTCGACATGCTACACTATGACTGTTTTTCACTGTTTTCGACATGCTATACTATGACTGTTTTCGACATGCTATACTATGACTTTTTTTCACTTTTTTCCGACATGCTATACTATGACTGTTTTCAACATGCTATACTATGACTGTTTTCGACATGCTATACTATGACTTTTTTTCACCTTTTTTCCGACATGCTATACTATGACTGTTTTCAACATGCTATACTATGACTGTTTTCCACTTTTTTCGACATGCTGTACTATGACTGTTTTTCACTTTTTTCGACATGTTATACTATGACTGTTTTTCACTTTTTCGACATGCTATACTATGACTGTTTTTCACTTTTTTCGACATGCTATACTATGACTGTTTTTAACTTTTATCGACATGCTATACTATGACTGTTTTTCACTTTTTTCGACATGCTATACTATGACTGTTTTTCACTTTTTTCGACTTGCTATACTATGACTGTTTTCGACATGCTATACTATGACTGTTTTTCACTTTTTTCCGACATGCTATACTATGACTGTTTTCGACATGCTATACTATGACTGTTTTTCACTTTTTTCGACATGCTATACTATGACTGTTTTTCACTTTTTTCCGACATGCTATACTATGACTGTTTTCGACATGTTATACTATGACTGTTTTTCACTTTTTTCGACATGCTATACTATGACTGTTTTCAACATGCTATACTATGACTGTTTTCCACTTTTTTCGACATGCTATACTATGACTGTTTTCGACATGCTATACTATGACTGTTTTTCACTTTTTTCCGACATGCTATGCTATGACTGTTTTCGACATGCTATACGATGACTGTTTTTCACTTTTTTCGACATGCTATACTATGACTGTTTTTCACTTTTTTCCGACATGCTATACTATGACTGTTTTCGACATGTTATACTATGACTGTTTTTCACTTTTTTCGACATGCTATACTATGACTGTTTTCAACATGCTATACTATGACTGTTTTCCACTTTTTTCGACATGCTATACTATGACTGTTTTCGACATGCTATACTATGACTGTTTTTCACTTTTTTCCGACATGCTATGCTATGACTGTTTTCGACATGCTATACTATGACTGTTTTTCACTTTTTTCGACATGCTATACTATGACTGTTTTTAACTTTTTTCGACATGCTATATTATGACTGTTTTTATTTTTTATCGACATACTATACTATGACTGTTTTTCACTTTTTTCGACATGCTACACTATGACTGTTTTTCACTGTTTTCGACATGCTATACTATGACTGTTTTCGACATGCTATACTATGACTTTTTTTCACTTTTTTCCGACATGCTATACTATGACTGTTTTCAACATGCTATACTATGACTGTTTTCCACTTTTTTCGACATGCTGTACTATGACTTTTTTTCACTTTTTTCGACATGCTATACTATGACTGTTTTTCACTTTTTTCGACATGCTATACTATGACTGTTTTTCACTTTTTTCGACATGTTATACTATGACTGTTTTTAACTTTTTCGACATGCTATACTATGACTGTTTTTCACTTTTTTCAACATGTTATACTATGACTGTTTTTCACTTTTTTCAATATGTTATACTATGACTTTTTTAACTTTTTTCGACATGCTATACTATGACTGTTTTCGACATGCTATACTATGACTTTTTTTCACTTTTTTCCGACATGCTATACTATGACTGTTTTCAACATGCTATACTATGACTGTTTTCCACTTTTTTCGACATGCTGTACTATGACTGTTTTTCACTTTTTTCGACATGTTATACTATGACTGTTTTTCACTTTTTCGACATGCTATACTATGACTGTTTTTCACTTTTTTCGACATGCTATACTATGACTGTTTTTAACTTTTATCGACATGCTATACTATGACTGTTTTTCACTTTTTTCGACATGCTATACTATGACTGTTTTTCACTTTTTTCGACTTGCTATACTATGACTGTTTTCGACATGCTATACTATGACTGTTTTTCACTTTTTTCCGACATGCTATACTATGACTGTTTTCGACATGCTATACTATGACTGTTTTTCACTTTTTTCGACATGCTATACTATGACTGTTTTTCACTTTTTTCCGACATGCTATACTATGACTGTTTTCGACATGTTATACTATGACTGTTTTTCACTTTTTTCGACATGCTATACTATGACTGTTTTCAACATGCTATACTATGACTGTTTTCCACTTTTTTCGACATGCTATACTATGACTGTTTTCGACATGCTATACTATGACTGTTTTTCACTTTTTTCCGACATGCTATGCTATGACTGTTTTCGACATGCTATACTATGACTGTTTTTCACTTTTTTCGACATGCTATACTATGACTGTTTTTAACTTTTTTCGACATGCTATATTATGACTGTTTTTATTTTTTATCGACATACTATACTATGACTGTTTTTCACTTTTTTCGACATGCTACACTATGACTGTTTTTCACTGTTTTCGACATGCTATACTATGACTGTTTTCGACATGCTATACTATGACTTTTTTTCACTTTTTTCCGACATGCTATACTATGACTGTTTTCAACATGCTATACTATGACTGTTTTCCACTTTTTTCGACATGCTGTACTATGACTTTTTTTCACTTTTTTCGACATGCTATACTATGACTGTTTTTCACTTTTTTCGACATGCTATACTATGACTGTTTTTCACTTTTTTCGACATGTTATACTATGACTGTTTTTCACTTTTTCGACATGCTATACTATGACTGTTTTTCACTTTTTTCGACATGCTATACTATGACTGTTTTTAACTTTTATCGAAATGCTATACTATGACTGTTTTTCACTTTTTTCGACATGCTATACTATGACTGTTTTTCACTTTTTTCGACTTGCTATACTATGACTGTTTTTCACTTTTTTCGACATGCTATACTTTTACTGTTTTTCATTTTTTTTGACATGCTATACTATGACTGTTTTTCACTTTTTTCGACATGCTATACTATGACTGTTTTTCACTTTTTTCGACATGCTATACTTTTACTGTTTTTCATTTTTTTTGACATGCTATACTATGACTGTTTTTCACTTTTTTCGACATGCTATACTATGACTGTTTTTCACTATTTCAGAAAGAAATGAGGTTACCGTGGCTAAGTGGAGAACAGGGCTGCCTTTCAATCAGAGAGTTGGTGGTTCAATTCCTGCTCTGCCAGTCTTATGTTTTCGACATGCTATACCATGACTGTTTTCGACGTGCTATAGTATGACTGTTCTTCACTTTTTTCGACATGTTATACTATGACTATTTTTCACTGTTTTCGACATGCTATACTATGACTGTTTTCGACATGCTATACCATGACTGTTTTTCACTTTTTTCGACATGCTATACTATGACTGTTTTTCACTTTTTTCGACATGCTATACTATGACTGTTTTTAACTTTTTTCGACATGCTATACTATGACTGTTTTTAACTTTTATCGATATGCTATACTATGACTGTTTTCCACTTTTTTCGACATGCTATACTATGACTGTTTTCGACATGCTATACTATGACTGTTTTTCACTTTTTTCCGACATGCTATGCTATGACTGTTTTCGACATGCTATACTATGACTGTTTTTAACTTTTTTCGACATGCTCTACTATGACTGTTTTTCACTGTTTTCGACATGCTATACTATGACTGTTTTTCACTTTTTTCAACATGTTATACTATGACTGTTTTTCACTTTTTCAATATGTTATACTATGACTGTTTTTCACTTTTTTCGACATGCTATACTATGACAGTTTTTCACTTTTTTCGACATGCTATACTATGACTGTTTTTCACTTTTTTCAACATGTTATACTATGACTGTTTTTCACTTTTTTCAATATGTTATACTATGACAGTTTTTCACTTTTTTCGACATGCTATACTATGACTGTTTCGACATGCTATACTATGACTTTTTTCACTTTTTTCCGACATGCTATACTATGACTGTTTTCAACATGCTATACTATGACTGTTTTCCACTTTTTTCGACATGCTGTACTATGACTTTTTTTCACTTTTTTCGACATGCTATACTATGACTGTTTTTCACTTTTTTCGACATGCTATACTATGACTGTTTTTCACTTTTTTCGACATGCTATACTATGACTGTTTTTCACTTTTTTCAACATGTTATACTATGACTGTTTTTCACTTTTTTCAACATGTTATACTATGACTGTTTTTCACTTTTTTCGACATTCTATACTATGACTGTTTTTCACGTTTTCCGACATGCTATGCTATGACTGTTTTCGACATGCTATACTATGACTGTTTTTAACTTTTTTCGACATGCTATACTATGACTGTTTTTCACTGTTTTCGACATGCTATACTATGACTGTTTTTCACTTTTTTCAACATGTTATACTATGACTGTTTTTCACTTTTTTCAATATGTTATACTATGACTGTTTTTCACTTTTTTCGACATGCTATACTATGACAGTTTTTCACTTTTTTCGACATGCTATACTATGACTGTTTTTAACTTTTTTCGACATGCTATACTATGACTGTTTTTCACTTTTTTCGACATGCTATACTATGAATGTTTTTAACTTTTTTCAACATGCTATACTATGACTGTTTTTAACTTTTATCGATATGCTATACTATGACTGTTTTCCACTTTTTTCGACATGCTATACTATGACTGTTTTCGACATGCTATACTATGACTGTTTTTCACTTTTTTCCGACATGCTATGCTATGACTGTTTTCGACATGCTATACTATGACTGTTTTTAACTTTTTTCGACATGCTATACTATGACTATTTTTCACTGTTTTCGACATGCTATACTATGACTGTTTTTCACTTTTTTCAACATGTTATAGTATGACTGTTTTTCACTTTTTCAATATGTTATACTATGACTGTTTTTCACTTTTTTCGACATGCTATACTATGACAGTTTTTCACTTTTTTCGACATGCTATACTATGACTGTTTTTCACTTTTTTCAACATGTTATACTATGACTGTTTTTCACTTTTTTCAATATGTTATACTATGACTTTTTTTAACTTTTTTCGACATGCTATACTATGACTGTTTTCGACATGCTATACTATGACTTTTTTTCACTTTTTTCCGACATGCTATACTATGACTGTTTTCAACATGCTATACTATGACTGTTTTCCACTTTTTTCGACATGCTGTACTATGACTTTTTTTCACTTTTTTCGACATGCTATACTATGACTGTTTTTCACTTTTTTCGACATGTTATACTATGACTGTTTTTCACTTTTTCGACATGCTATACTATGACTGTTTTTCACTTTTTTCGACATGCTATACTATGACTGTTTTTAACTTTTATCGACATGCTATACTATGACTGTTTTTCACTTTTTTCGACATGCTATACTATGACTGTTTTTCACTTTTTTCGACTTGCTATACTATGACTGTTTTCGACATGCTATACTATGACTGTTTTTCACTTTTTTCGACATGCTATACTATGACTGTTTTTCACTTTTTTCCGACATGCTATACTATGACTGTTTTCGACATGCTATACTATGACTGTTTTTCACTTTTTTCGACATGCTATACTATGACTGTTTTTCACTTTTTTCCGACATGCTATACTATGACTGTTTTCGACATGTTATACTATGACTGTTTTTCACTTTTTTCGACATGCTATACTATGACTGTTTTCAACATGCTATACTATGACTGTTTTCCACTTTTTTCGACATGCTATACTATGACTGTTTTCGACATGCTATACTATGACTGTTTTTCACTTTTTTCCGACATGCTATGCTATGACTGTTTTCGACATGCTATACTATGACTGTTTTTCACTTTTTTCGACATGCTATACTATGACTGTTTTTAACTTTTTTCGACATGCTATATTATGACTGTTTTTATTTTTTATCGACATACTATACTATGACTGTTTTTCACTTTTTTCGACATGCTACACTATGACTGTTTTTCACTGTTTTCGACATGCTATACTATGACTGTTTTCGACATGCTATACTATGACTTTTTTTCACTTTTTTCCGACATGCTATACTATGACTGTTTTCAACATGCTATACTATGACTGTTTTCCACTTTTTTCGACATGCTGTACTATGACTTTTTTTCACTTTTTTCGACATGCTATACTATGACTGTTTTTCACTTTTTTCGACATGCTATACTATGACTGTTTTTCACTTTTTTCGACATGTTATACTATGACTGTTTTTCACTTTTTCGACATGCTATACTATGACTGTTTTTCACTTTTTTCGACATGCTATACTATGACTGTTTTTAACTTTTATCGAAATGCTATACTATGACTGTTTTTCACTTTTTTCGACATGCTATACTATGACTGTTTTTCACTTTTTTCGACTTGCTATACTATGACTGTTTTTCACTTTTTTCGACATGCTATACTTTTACTGTTTTTCATTTTTTTTGACATGCTATACTATGACTGTTTTTCACTTTTTTCGACATGCTATACTATGACTGTTTTTCACTTTTTTCGACATGCTATACTTTTACTGTTTTTCATTTTTTTTGACATGCTATACTATGACTGTTTTTCACTTTTTTCGACATGCTATACTATGACTGTTTTTCACTATTTCAGAAAGAAATGAGGTTACCGTGGCTAAGTGGAGAACAGGGCTGCCTTTCAATCAGAGAGTTGGTGGTTCAATTCCTGCTCTGCCAGTCTTATGTTTTCGACATGCTATACCATGACTGTTTTCGACGTGCTATAGTATGACTGTTCTTCACTTTTTTCGACATGTTATACTATGACTATTTTTCACTGTTTTCGACATGCTATACTATGACTGTTTTCGACATGCTATACCATGACTGTTTTTCACTTTTTTCGACATGCTATACTATGACTGTTTTTCACTTTTTTCGACATGCTATACTATGACTGTTTTTCACTTTTTTCGACATGCTGTACCATGACTGTTTTCGACATGCTATACTATGACTATTTTTTTTTTTTTGACATGCTATACTATGACTGTTTTTCACTTTTTTCGACATGCTATACTATGACTGTTTTTCACTTTTTTCGACATGCTATACTTTTACTGTTTTTCATTTTTTTTGACATGCTATACTATTACTTTTTTCGACATGCTATATTATGATTTTTTTCGACAAAGTATAGTATATGACATTTCGACATAGTATAATGTGACTTTTTAATGACTTTTTGATGTACTATATTTTGATTTTTTGACTCTTTGACTATTTCATGGCTTTTATGACTATTTTGACATATCAACCTATGGCTTTTTTATGACCTATTTAGAGATACTATTCTATGATTACTTTTTCTGACATACTAAATATGTTTTATTGAAAGCCTTAAGACCTGTCAGAACTCTCATTAATATCAATAATGCTTTGTAACAATAATCATAACACATTATTCAGCTTTTTTTTTTTACTGACTTATTAATAAATGCTGGTCACTCACTGACATTTTTTTGCAATAATCATAGTGTATTATAATAGTTGTCACACATTATTGTATTTTTCAAAATGCATTATAATCACTGTTAGTATGCATTATAGTTTGATTCTAAGTTACTCTTATCTCACCTTGTTTGCTTTAAGTAAAGTTAAAATAAAATATTTGTGGTTGTCCTTTTACTTTTACATAAAGCATACAATGACAATGACATACAATTAGAGTAACTTATAATTGCATTATAATGCATTATAATAGGGTTATAATTCATTACAAAAAGTTTATAATGTATTACACCTGTGGGGATTATAATATATTATCTACCTTGCAAAAAATGAATGTCAGTGAGTGACCAGCAACTATTATAAGTATTACAATGTATTGCCTCCTACTGGGGCGCCACTATTGCTTTAGCTCAGCATCAGTATGTTTAGAGGCTAATGCCTGTAGGACTCACAATGTAGGTGACATAAGGCTTGGAAATAGCCATATGAATATTGAATGTTGAATGTTTTTAGCATGTAGCTTGTTGGCTATGGCTAAAACTTTCTCCCTTCTATATTTTTAGTTTATTTATAGTTTATTTATTTTGCACCATTCTCCACCTATATAATATCAACATTTTACAAAATTACAAACAACATAAAATTAAATATGCATAAGATATGACATTACAAACAACAGAAGAACAAGAAAGAAAAGAAAAGAAAAATAATGTAATTGTGTCGAGTGTGTGCGAGCATGTGTGTGCGTGTGAGAGTAAGCATGGGCTTGTGTTTGTTCAGGGGATGTTGGTTTATAAACCTGCTGTAACAAAGGCCATAGGTTCTGTCTGTGACCAGAAGTAAAGGTACCAGGTCCTCCCAAGCCAGCACATCTTGAAATTCAGCTTGTTTTTTATTTACAGCTGACATGTGCACAAAGAGTTATTTATATGCAATTAAAACATTTCACACACAATTCAACCAAGTCACCAATGGCTGTATTCAAATAAGTGCAAGCCTCAGTCAGAGCTCTCAGTCTGCCAGCATATTAAAGCTATGACTCAGATGGCCCACTGAGTCATTTCTACGGCTCCTCTCAGCCTCAGATAACCTGAAACTCCAGCTAAATTCTTATTCGGCCTCTTTGGCTTCTGTGTTTTTGTTGTTTAGGGAAGAATTATAGTTCCCAGTGTAACCAATTCCAGTCCAGACAAACAAGGAGCTCTTGCATCAGGATATAGGTCAAAAGTACCTTGCTGAACCAAACACAATACTGGTACAGTAAAAAAACAATAACTTAAAGTTGTCATTCTAGTCTTGAACACTTTAATTTACTACTGTTATAAATACACAGAACCAATGAAAATACTTATGTCCAAACTCCTTTTCACAGCAAATTGTGCCAGTTTTTCTATGCTTTCATCTAACTTCAGTTCTACCCAAACCGCTACTTTTGCATTAATTTGAAGCAAAAGGCAGGATACATGTACCATTTAGTTGTATCACTGTTATCACACCCACTCATGACCAGGGTTTAATTTAGAGCCATAGAGGAAATACCTCCCACGTAGTAATTTACCAGTGAAAAAGCATTTAAAAAGCAATGTTAGTTGAAGAAAAGAGGAAAGAGATTAAAACCAGCTCTAATGTGATTTTCCAGTGGCTTTACGAAATGCATCAACAAAGATCTTGTTCAGCAAAAAAGGGGGCTTTGTTGACAACACCATCTGTACATTTATTAAAACTGCAGTTTGGTTGCCGGCCTTTCTGGGAACACAAATCATGCTTTTAATTTTTCATATGCAACAGATGACCAGCCTCTGTTAATGTGGATGCCATTCTATCTCATAACACTACAGCATTCAAATATAAAAAAAAAAAACTCATCCGCCCTTCACAGTCTGGATGTTAAAGTGCTGTCAAACTAGCCCGCATTATCTGATTGTGAATCAACCAACTTACAGTTGTATAATTATCACATTACAAAGGCCTACAGTATTACTTTAGCGGCATCTATATTACTTCTTGGCAAAAGCTGTTAAGAAGTAAAATGGGTTGGGGGATGCTCTACTGTATGCCATTAAGAGAGCTCACCATGTGGCAGCAGTTAGAGGATTGACTGTAGTTTCTCTGGTGTGGAGAAACTCACTCTCTTTGGGCAAACAGTTAACCGCTTTCTTTGGGACTCACAAAGCCTGCGAACAATAGACGCAGTGTTCTCGGGACTGTCCCTGAAAATCACCACGGCGAGAGCTTGCCTGTGCGTGTCTCCTTTGTGCGCATAAAAGTTACACCTTCCACACGTGTCTGCGTGTGAAAATGGCATCTAGATGTTCATTTCGACATGCGCGCAGGTTTGTTTGGTTGTTCATTTCTCAGAGAACTGGAGACACATTCTTTGAGCGGCCCAGAGGAAGCGGAGGGTCTTTCAGGTGGCATGACAAGATCGCTGTTTAACTTGGAGAGCCTGACTGTTATTTCTGTCTAAACCTGTGGCAGGCTGGCAACGTTTTATGAAACGAACCTGTAGGACCGCTGGGAGGAAAACCAAGCGGAGGGCATGAATGGGAAGTCTGGGCGGAGGGATAGAAACTGACAGAGAAGGAGACCTCACACACCAAAAGATTTTAGAGACCAACTGAAGATAAACAAACCGCACAGGGTGTTGAGGCCTGAGAGTCATAAGTGACTGCGCCTCTCTAATGAACCGTCCCATTGACAAACCTCTGGATTACACACACTTACTGTAATTTGGGCTTGCATTTGTGTTGTTGATGGGTTTCCACTGATGTGTCTGCAAGAGTTTATGTCTGCAAATGCATGCACATAAAAGGACTGTGTGTGTGTGTGTGTGTGTGTGTGTGTGTGTGTGTGTGTGTGTGTGTGTGTGTGTGTGTGTGTGTGTGTGTGTGTGTGTGTGTGAGTGTGAGTGAGTGTGTGTGTGTGTGTGACACACACAGTCGCCCACACAAATACTGTTACCGCAGAAGCGGTCTCCACAGGAAGACAGACAACCTAAGGGCCAGTAGAAAATGTGTCACTGAAGCAGCACTTTAGACGCACAAATGTTTCGTCAGGGAAAATTACAAACTGGTGGTTGTATGATGACAACATTTAGTTTGTATCTGTATTCAAAAGGTTGGTGTGTCACAAGATGTACATAAATCACCTCAACCCCAGCACACAAAACAGCAGCGTGTGGTGCAGCATTAAAGGGCCATACTGACGTTTTGACAAGCCACAGTCCATTTATTACAAGTAAACTTAAGACTACCATGATGATCATTTTCCTAATCATATTTACTACAGTAAATGTACACACAAGTACGAGTACGAGTGCAAAAATGTACTTAAATAAAAACAGAGCCCGGATATTCTATTTGTATAGACTGCACACTGCAGCACGTGCACACTGATTATCACTATACAATCACCTTCCTCGGTGTAGCCTCACTAGAATTAACCAGAAATGAGACAACTCAACAAAAATGACCAGCAATAAAAAAAAGTCTATGGACATCGCATCAGGTGCAACAAGCATTATAAAGCCACCTGCCACTTCTTATCTACGGCAGAATAAAACATCACCAAATCAGACAACATGGGCATAAACAATAAGAACTCCACAGCGGTAGAAGGCCACGATGACAGCAAAGGAGAGACTCACAGTTTATACACACAACATAGCACAAACACTATGTTGCTATGCAACACAATGGTTATTGGTGCTCATCTGGAGAGTGAGTTCAGTGAGTTTGATGTGCTCACCTGTCTGAATGGCATATTGCAAGTAGCCACGGAAAGTTCTCCTCAGTCTGCTCTATGTTCAACTTATTTATTCTCAAAGCATAATAAAGCCAGGACACTCAGGCTCTCTGTCCCACTGCGCTCCTAAAACGTTAAAAGTTTTAAGCTGAATGAGTCACAAAAATTATTTTCTTCTTATATGTAACTTTACTTAAAGCATACAATGACCACTTAGAGTCACCTTATGATACATTATAAAATGCATTGTAAAAACAATATATTGCATTACATATTATGTCACTATTCTAGGCAAATCACAATGCAGTTACTGTTGTATGTTGTTAAAGTGCCCCGCTGAATTCCTTCTGTCCGCACCATCTTTCAGGTTGGTTGCACTACATATGCGCTTCAAAACACAATTGCTGCAATTCGAGACAAACTGTGCTTTGGGTAGGAGACAAAGAACCCGAGGGACCAGGAGAGTGGCATTAATCAGACACAGATGACCTGGCCTGCCTCATACATTAAACGCATCCAAAAGGAAAAGAAAGGGGGAAAAAAAGGGTTGACATTTTAAAGTCAGAAGTGAAGAGAGAAAACGGCTCGTAAATGCAGGGAAAGACTTAAAGGGTTAGATCAAAGCTAACATCCACACATCGAGAGATGCCGGTTTTTCACATTTTCGTTACTCCATCCCATCCTTCCCGATTGCCCTTCTGTTTTCACGGTTTCAAGAGATCGCGGTGCAGAGCAGGAAAGGACATGACTTGACAAAATAGGACAGTGGGCCAAAGGGGGCTGGAAGAGATGTGTCGCTTATCAGCTGATCCCAGAGGTAGTACAGTTGGTGTGGAGGGGAAAAACGAGGATGCGGCGGGACAGATATAGAACAAGGTTAAAGGAGGACATTTTGTGGATGCTCTCAGGCTGTGCGTTCCCCTCCTCCAACGTTTAACCTCATTCTCTCTCTCAGGTCCGTCAGGCCTCATTGCCGTTATGCAGAAACAAGAAGACTGATTCAAAGCCTCAACAGGAAACTCTTGAATTGTTGCCAAAGATATCAAACAGGGTGTGGCCTTTCACGCTGCCTGCTTCCCCTTCATGCTACTACTCAGCTGCATCCTTTACTGCTCAGTCACTCGCTCTGAAACGCTGCGTCACTAATTTCACACCAACATTGACACAAGTTGCTGTTTTCAAACAGCGATTAAACACTGATGAGAGGAGAAAATAAATGTCACAGGGACTGAATGTCAAAATAAGATTTTCAGAAACGATTATCGTGACAGCATACGACTGCTAATGAACCTTTGTTTAAGTTTAATTAATGTTACATCTGATAACTGTGATAAGTTGTGATCTAAAAAGTGAGAAAAGTAGCATATTTAGCTATATATATATATATACACAGCACCAATCATGCTTAGAGTAGGATATTATGTCGACAAAAATAACTCCCAAGCACAACTGTTGTTCTCCGATATTACAAAAATTGCCAGAACGATGGCTTTATGGACACATACCTCCTTCACTAAAATGTTCGACAGTTATGATTTAACACGTTAACACATAGTTGTCTGTTTACACATCCAGCAGAAAGAATTAGCATTTATTTGGAGTTGTGTTTCTGGTCACCTGATGAATTTAAGACCCGACTACATTTGTGTCTCTGTTTTGGTCTCCACCAGCACTCTCTTTAGCTGCTCCACTGTTTTCACCACATAGTCGCTTAACTTTGCCTGTCTGCTGTTTGGTGCTGGGTAGCAAACGTACAGCTTTTTTTCGATTTCAGTTTTTAGTTGAAGATGAAGACGCCACAAATCTTCAAATTCAGGTGCCGGAGCCAGTAAAATGCATCTCTTTTCATCTCACACACAACTTTGTCTGTGTACCGTGAAGGACTCACTGGTGGTGAAAGGGGGTGAGCTTCACAGTCGAGGATCGAGGACATCCGCCACATTGCGAGTGTTTATCAAATACCAACAGCTTCTTTCTGCACTGAAAGTACAGGCGCATTCTGCTGGAGGGAGAGACCCAGAAACATCAACAACAAGCCAGAGAGCTGTGGTTATGTAAGCTAAATCAAATTGATCCTATGGGGATCGACTTGTTGGGCTTGAGCTGCAGTGACATGGGTGAAAATTCAGGCATAATAATCTGTAAGCACTTGCGGAGGGCAAATCGTTGCTGTGGTCCTTGTCATTTAATACAACCGGTCGTATGTATAAAATCCTCTCTGATGTCATCCTCTTTAATCTGATCTCTATAACGTTGTCCAGGATCTACAGTTCACTAATGACTGCAAGTCGTTTGGGCTTTTAATTCTAATTACAGGGCATGGTCTTGTCACTCATCTTCACTCACCAGAAGAAAGAAGAAAAAAAAAAAGAGCTTGTTCCCAAAGATCTGCACAATATTTTCATGTAGTAAAGTAAAACGAGCAATACCGCAAGATCCATCCATCCATCCATCATGTCGCCTGTGTAAGCCTATAGAGCATGTACAAATCTTCCTGCTAATGAGAAGACCTGACTGAGGATGAAACAGAGGAAGTCTGTCTCTGAGGTGGAAGACAGCAGAACAGGGAGGAAAATAAAAGGGTGGTGTGTGTGTGTGTGTGTGGTGTCTGTGTGTGGGGGGGGGGGGGGGGGGGGGGGGAACCCTGACAATATGTTTGAAGCTGTGAGAGACAGAGGTGAGGCGGGTGGAGGAGGGGTGGGACCTCCGAGGCTTTGGAGCCAATTCGAGGACCTTGTGATGCAAAACCAGTCCTCAGCAACAGACAGTTCCCATGGCAACGGTGAGCTGCCAAAGTTCCTTGTTGACAAATGACAGCTCCCCTCTCTCAGCACTCGCCCGTGATGTGTGTGTGTGTGTGTGTGTGTGTGTGTGTGTGTGTGTGTGTGTTATCTGGCAAGTCCTCTTTGCCTTAAGCACAAGGGGGGGGGCGGAAGGGACAGAGAATAAGAGAGAGCATTGTATTTTGTATGCAGACATGCATACAGTATTCAAAACACACACACACACACACACACACACACACACAAGGTGATTTTGTACCATTGAGTAGTAAAGATTACCAACCAGGGTGCACTGGTACCTCAGGAGTACTTCTGCAGTTGTCAGGGGGTTCAGAGAAGAATGCAGAGCAGCCCAACTTATTTGAAGAAATGTAGACAATGATTTGATTAGGAAATAAAAATTAAAATAATGAAGAAAAACATTCAAATAGTATTTTAGTATATTAGAACCCAATGGCGAGGCATTTGAACTAGTAAACTAAAAGTATTGGATTAATGGTGAGATATCCGGGAGTAAAAGACAAATGATTGAAATAAGTGAAGAAGAAAATGTTCCATCGTTAGGTTCATGTAATGTAAAACCAGGACCTTACCTTGCCTGTGTGAAAAAAGTATTGCAACAATTATCCACTTTTATTAATTAACGTCCATTTGTTACATGACAGGTGGTGTTGATGAAGAGGATTACAGAGGGCTACATCTGATAAAAAATGAAAGCTGTTGACCACTGGTGTAATACAAACGTCATAATACCTCAAATGAATAGCAATGCCATCCAATTAAAATGAGGCACTGTACATTTGCATCCAGTGACATACTGTGGTAGTGACAAATGTGAAGTAGGGGCAGATAAAAGGTGTGTGTGTGTGTGTGTGTGTGTGTGTGTGTATTTGGGTGGGCCGAGGCTGAGCGGCAGGATACACACCCCCTCCGTGGCAGAAGTGTCGTGGAACGATGATCCTCCATCCTCACCTCCCAAAAGAGCTGTCAAGATGTTCAGCCCCGTGATTTAACCTCCCCACTTCACACTCCTTGCATCCTACCGACACACACACACACACACACACACACACACACACACACACACACACACACACACACACACACACACACACACACACACACACACACACACGAGTACAGTATTCACAACAATGGCTTAGCTGCTTCCAAGCAATGCGGCGCAATGTCGTACAAAACCGGCACAGTATTAGAAATAATCCGGTATTTAGGGTGCATATGGTGAACACCATTACTGGATCAAAGGAACGTTTCACTTAAAGCCCAGTAATGCCAGTGGACGGCAGTACTGTGTACGCACACACACCATTACACCAACATATAGGGTCTGTTGCAGTGATAATAACAAGAAATGGTGAGTGAGGAAGTGCATTTTTTTTTTTTTTTTTTTTTGTAAATTGTCCCTGGTTTATCTCTAGGCTGTAAGGATGCAGGTGGAAGTGTGTGTTGGTGTGTTTTATGCTCAAACGAGTGCGTATTGCAGGGACAATGGATGCGACGGGGAGTGTGGAGGTGACTGCTCCGAGCGTAATGTCAAAGAGATTAACAAGAATAGAGCAGCGCGGCGACACCTGAGAGACATTTGGGCGAGTGCAATAAGCTGTGGCACTGCACTCCACTGAGCACCAGACAGATGGGAAGCGAGGCAGTGAGCAGGAACTCACACACACACACACACACACACACACACACACACACACACACACACACACACACGCCGACGTCGTCGTCGTACTGTGAACTGTTGCAACGCGAGGGAATAAAAGGAGGAATGCGAGATTTTTTTTATTTTTTTCCATTTCTTTTACTGATCTTTTACACTTTTCACAGAACATCACACAAAAATTAATCGGAGCAGACTTGCTCTTTTGTTGTTGTTGTTTTTTTTTAATAACAGACATTGCAGTTACATGTTCAACAAATACTGCTTTGTCGGTTGTTGTTTTTTTTTTATCTTCAAAAAAATACCACCGATAGCCACTGTGTTTTTATCATTTAGGTCTTAGAGAAATGAAATGAAATAGGCTGGTACTCGACTCGTCTGGTTGTAGATGTGTCACTGTTGCCAAAAAAACAGTCTTAAGAGATGCACAGCTGTTATTTTAGACATCCGGAAAAGAAAATATAGGACAAGTGCCGTGGCAGGAATAATTCCACCTTAAGAACACAACTGAGACCATCCGATGCTAGCACCTCGGCTTTAAGGTACGTCACACAATGAACAAAACACCGACTGATATAATCTGTAACATTTTGAAACAACTTTGGTTTTGGGTTTTGTCATCAGCGTGAGGACCCTTTAATCTTCAGAGGTGCCAGAAAACGAGACACACTAACAAACAAGAAACCACTGATCATGCCAACATGACAGAAAGGCTCGTATCTGTAGACTACTGGTTCTGTATTGCATCTGTCCTCGGGTTGGTTTCTTTGAGTCAAGTAGAAAAGGAACGCGTCAGACAGACTTCAACCTCATCAACGGACAGACCGACCGAACCACAGCGAGCCTTTTCTGACTGAAAGTAACTGATGTTAAGGAGGGATTGGTCGCCGTTAGACTTTTTTAGACGTTAGCAACCGGCTTTGAAAGTTGGCTTTCGGTGTGTGCACTGTCAAGACGGGTAGTGCTAGAAAACATGCATTTTGAAGAAAAAAAACAAACAGAACACGTTTTGGGTGTGGGGACTTTAGTTTGCGTAGAACTTTCTGAGTCATTTGAAAGAATCCCTGCATTTAAACTACATGCCCGTGTCCTGTTTTAGTCAAACGCAGTCGCCCGGATGCAAGATACTTAGTAACGAGAACATCACATTGACACACGATTTACATCCATAAAAACACTAAGGCACTTGAACTTGTGATTTCATATTTCCGATGTTGACGATTGTTGTCTCTTAAAATATATTTGAACGCGCGAGTCAGCTCGCCATTGCCTGAGACAGCGTCGAAATCAACAGGAAACACAAAAAGAAATCGCTTAAAATCAAGTTTTTAAAATGCTACATCATATCTTGCAAACACACGCGCGCGCACACACACACACACACACACACGCACAGAAGCACACACACTTCCCTTCATTTCATCGGCTTGTTTAGGGTCCTGAAAAGGAGACCGGTGCACCAATACGAAGCCCCACTGGAGACCTTTTAGTTTTGTGCTGTGGGGCTTGAAAACGGTCTTGGAGACCTTTCACTTCCACTTTTGGGATTTATGATCCCACCATATGTGACATTAGCCAACATCAATGTTTGAGAAAATGTTCCAATGGCCAACAGTGGCCAAGAAACCTCTGTGTATTTAAAAAAAGAAAGAAATGATTGGACTATATCATTAGCAATAGAGTTGAATGTAGTTTCAAATAAAGCTTGACTATGCATACAATACGTAGTAGCTCACCACCTCATCTGTTATGAGGAGAAATATTCTTCAACTGATGACAGTTGTCGTCATCGTTACATAGTCATCTAAACAGACTTGAAATGTAAACACGATCATTGTCTGTGAGCCCTGCGGTGCCAGAAGCTCACCTTGTGGAGCTCCCTTTGCATGGCACTGGAGTCCAACTGACCAGGTCTCACATTCCTGCCCCTCTTCCTCCTCTTCCTCCTCCTGTTTCTCCCTCCTCTTCCTCCTCTCCTACCCTATCTGTCATGAGGTTGTCCTCCTCTGTCCTTGTGTGCGCGTGACCCGGCAAGCTCCTAGTCCTACTTTTCTGGCTCGACTTGTCCTTAACAACCTCAAGGGAAGGCCCAGCTTCTCTTCTACCCTCCTCTTCCTCCTCCTCCTCTTCCTCCTCCTCTTCCCTCTCTTCTTCCTCTTCATTTTCCTCGTCCTCGTCCTCGTCGTCCTCCTCCTCTACATCTTCATCCTCATCGTCATGCTCTTCTATGGCCACCGTCAGCCCTAGCTTACTGTGGCCAGCCAGTTGAAAAAAAGAGGACGAGTGTGGTGCGGACGGGCAGTTTGAGAGCGCTGCGTCATACATGGAGAACGGGAGGTGGAGGTAGTGTCCTGCAGCGGCCGCCGCCGCGTAGATGCAGCAGCATGTCTGGGCGCCGTCAGGGGCGTAGGTCCCCCTGTCCTCCGCGGACCACTCGGAAGCGCTTACGGAAGGGCGGCCCGGCTTGGGGCGATAAGCAGATCCGGTGGGCACTCCTCCGTGGAGCGCCTGGCCAGCAGGGTTAGCGCCGGGTGCCGGGACGCAGGGGCCCGTGGTGAATGCCGGGTTGGGTGGGAAGCAACCAGTCCGTGCTCTGGAGGATAATCTCAGCTCGCAGGCGCCGAAGGAGGTTGTTGACGAGGACGGAGCGGCGAGGAAGGCCCGGGGTCGTCGATGAAGCGCATCTTCTCCAGGGAGAGGCGCAGCACGTGGGCACGCTCCTCCAACACCGGGGGCAAACCTGAAGAACACGGCCCATTAGATCTATGCAACCTGGACAGTTGTGTCTACAAAGCCAGAGATCCAGATTCAACTCAGTTGCATTATACAAACTATTTTGTGTGACTAATATGTAAAAAAGCTCAACAGATGGTTTTATGCCCTGAAAAGTGTCATTTACCTTTTCAAATTCTTCTGTAACACATGGTATCCAGCCTGATATTTCTTTGGAATGTACCCAGTAAGAACATATGGTCAAATTTTATATATTATTTTAAATATGTAATAAATACAACGTATTTCATCAGTCAATTGGGAAGAGATCCACCACATGGCAGTAGTCAAAAGCTCGTTTTGATCGATTTGTGATTCAGAAAACCCCTAAAATGTACCGACTCTGCCAGTAAATATGAGTGTCGGAACTCTAGCTGTAGAACTTATCCACCATGTAGTGTCCTCACAAATTCACATAAAGAACACAAATTCAAGTCGTGTTCTGTCAGTGAAGTTATGATGTAAGTGTCTGTAACAATGTCATCACATCATATACAGAACATATTGTGGAATAGGATTTTGGACACAGCCAAGTATTTGTACCATCTTCCAAATGATTTCATAATTGATTTTTAATAATAACTAAACATCTAACAGATACACTTGCTGTGATACACTGTGTAGTCTGGATACTTACAGTTTGGCAGTACGTCCTGAAGCTGAATCGAGGCTCATCGTCTTCATCAACGAACTTCCTCTTGAAGTATGCGATCCGTGAGACTGAAACGTGGTCGGGAACTCGCCTGCAGGGGGTTTCTGCAGACACAGAGCATGCATTTAAGTGTTTCGAAAGGACATACTGTGCGTGAACATCACATAATCTGTGAAAATGCAGCAAAAACATTCATATATGAACTAAACTGCACATCAAACTTAACACATTTTAAATGCCATTAATACAAAAACATAGGTGTGAAAAGCTGAGGGACTATCAGATGTGGTCAAAACCGTCGGTAAACCTCATCAAATACCTTCGTGGACCGGCGTCTGATGAAATACCAATGGACATAAATGACGGAATGAATAAACAGACGACGGCGTTTGGCCTCTGTTACCTTGTGAGAGTTGCTCTACAGAGCTGCATGGTGGCGCAGCGTTGGACAGGCAGGTCTTAGTGCAACGCTCAGACTCCATATAGGCTGGTATGTGGAGAGAGGAGGGTCTCCCTCAGGGTCCAGGAAAGGATTCATGGACTACACTAGGGTCATCTCACTCTCTGATTCAGGTCTGGAAGGAAAAAAGAAAAAAAAAACAGAATGGAAATCAGTACAATTCTAATATTATTAGTAATCTCTACCAGTTTGCAAACTCTTTAACACACGTCCATAAATCGAACAAGCATTCCGCATATGCTTTCCTAACGACGTGATAAATGTTAACAAGATGTTTGTCTACGATGCTGGCAAATGCGTCGGTGTTGCGTGAGGAACAAACCAGCTTCTGCGCGAGCTGCATGACAAATCTGAGCGATAATAATGGTGAGCGCGGGAAAAAAATAAAAAAAAAATTGGCAGATGGCTGGCAACTGTGATACGCGTGGTGCCGTCACAAGTGGGACGCAGATGGAGAGATGACACCCACTCAAACCGCGAATTCCCTATTGATTAGTCGGCGGCGGAGAGTTAGCGTGATGTTTGACACGAGGTTTTGCTCGGTGAAACGGATCCCACGCGCCAAAATTGCGCCAACGGCGTGTTAATCTAGAAGGCAAAGGAGATGTGCACGGAGCAAATAGTCCAGCACACGAGGCAAACAACTTGACATAAAGGTGTCCAATAAGCACCATTTGGTTTGAATTCAAGCAGATTTTTTTTGTCAGTTTCCAAATAATCCAATGGTAATATGAAGCCGTATCGCCTCGTGTTTGGATTAAAGTGACGCAGAAGAAACACAAGGAGGGCACAATACTTGGCAGCGACTGTGGTGCCTGCCGACGAGGCTTTTTTTTTTTCAAAGTGAAAACAGAGCCTACTGTGAAGACACTGGAGTCAGAGTCTGTTGTGATTCTTTGAATCCGGGGAGAGAAACTCTATCGCGCTCTTTTGATCACGGTGAAACGGCTGTCATTTGGTTTGCTGTTGATTCCTCCCCTTCATGCAGAATGCAGAGCCAGCTGTTTCAGGCATCAGCGGCTGGACCGTCTCTCCCCCCCCCCCCCCCCCCAAAAAAAAAAAGCTTCTCCCGCCCCTCCCTACCTGCCCACATGAACAGATATCATTGCCACAACCCAGCTTGACACGCCACCATCTCAGACTCACCCGTTGGGTAGCTGATTAAAATGTCCGCTTCAATGAGTTCCCTCCTTTGCTCGGATGAACAGTTTTATTTTCTGTGTGCTGCTTTTCTACTGTTTGCTTTTAACCGACTAATCAGACACACTAAAGCCCGAAACGCCGCCGAAGGCAGCGCTGCTCCTACCGAACCTATCTCGCCATCCCCAGGGAGTAACGGATTACATAGAGCAGCATCACCTTTCATATTCCTTCAAGGGTTCAGCGAGCGTGCTTTAATATCAACTACAACAGTGCAACGTTTGTATCCGATTGTGTCGCTGCCGCACCGATCCATCTGGAAACGTCACGCTCCATCGTATATATATGCACAATAATTCTGAATTGCCACTTCGTTGTGGAATTGCACAGGATGAGAAGCAGCTCGTGGCCGCAGAGCACTCACACAGGTCACCTGATCACTGCTGTGTTTGATGATATGTATATGTTTATCAAAAGGAGATGAACTTTTTTTGGGGGGGGCAACAGGGGGTTATGAAGATGCAGATGCATGCAGGTCATTGGTGGGTTTAAAATAATCAAGACTAATGGGCTACGGCTGTGTTGGTGAATCTATGAGACACAGCTATACTTTAAGCTGAATGCTAACTTTAGCATGCTAACGCGCTCCCAGTGACGCTGATGTTCAGCGGGTAATCTAATTTAGTACGTTGGCAACATTAGGAATAAACACAAAGTACAGCTGAAGTCCATGATAATGTCATTAGTTGTTTGTTTTTTCTCATATACCCCCAAAAATGATTAGCTCAAGTGTCAATTTGTTCATCTTTTACTCTTCACATTATCTCTCAACAAATAGTGTACGATAATTAACGTTTTGACAGAGTCGATTGACTGTGTTTGCAGGTGGGGAGCTGGTGATGGATCACATACTTAATGCTGTGACTGCTACTGGATTGTGTGTGTGTGTGTGTGTGTGTGTGTGTGTGTGTGTGTGTGTGTTGGGGGGGGGTCTGATCATCAACCTATGGCGGGTGAAAAGCAGCAGCTGGTGATCGGTGTGTTTCAGAGGAGACCCATGATTGTCTACATCTGCTTCAGGCCAAATCGTGTTTGTCAATAGAGAAAAGGACAAATTACAGTTACTACTTCCACAATCCGCCGACACACATTGTGATGTTAACGCATTATGGAAGAGCTGGGGGGGGGGAATCCAACTGCAACCACGTTTAGGTTCTATCTCTCCGACCGCTGGAGCCGACAACCCAGCTATTCCACCGCGTTACATTATGGATTATGCACATTTTATAACGTGTGTCAGAGTCAAACCACATTATGTGAGCTACATTCCTCTGCTGAGCCCCCCCCCCCCACCAAGTAGACCACCAACTAGGGGCCAATTATGTCACTGATACTGAGCGCCTGTGCCATAGTTAATTAGCAGCTTTAGCCCTTCTCAATCCCCCCCCCCCCCCGCCTTCTGAGCTGCTGTTTTACCCTTCGCTATTTTCATCTCCATCACCTCCCCTCACTGCCGCTGTCGCTCGGGCACAAAGAAACAAGCATGCCATCACTCCCTCTGCCCTCTTTAGGGACCCCCCCCCCCCCTCTCTCTCTCTCTGCCCCTCCCTTCTTTCATCCCCTACTCTCAATCTCTCTTTCCTCCTCTCTTTCCTCACTGACATCCTTTCAACAGCGGTCCACAGTCGACAGCTCTCTGAATCAGGGGTGAAAAAAAAAGAGAAAAAAAAACACAATGAGAAACCGACAGAGCAGCTTCCCTACATGTACAGCAATACTTCTTGTTCTTCAAAGACAAGCGGTAGGAGGAGGAGGAGGAGGAGGAGGAGGAGGAGGGGGGGGAGACAGTGTGAACAAGTGCGTGTGCGTCTGTGAAAGAGGAAAAGGGAGAAATGGAGGGTTGAGAAATAAAAACACGGAACGAGGAGAGAATAATCTCCCGGGGGGATATCATACCTCTCTTTCTCTCTCCCTCTCCTCTGTTTCTGTCTGCGTCTTGCAAGAACGCGAGTGTGATTGTGTTTAACAGAGTGTGTAGACGTGTTTGTGTGTGTGTGTGTGTGTGTGTGTGTGTGTGTGTGTGTGTGTGTGTGTGTGTGTGTGTGTGTGTGTGTGTGTGTATGAAACACTGCTTCACCTCTGTTCACTCTCCTCTGGCTTCATCCCTCTCATCCTCCCTCTCTCACAGCTTCCCT